>NC_142478.1:63007719-63313344 GCF_049115385.1 Moschus berezovskii
AATGAACCAAGCCTCATGCCCCTCCTCGTCCCCCCACACTGGGTCCAGTGGCCACTTAATATGTACCCCCCTCCCCTCCCACAGCAGGGTCCCTGATCTCTCTCAGTTGGAGTGCTGTCAAGGAGTGGAAGACCATCCATCTTTATGGGAAGTTATCTCTCCCAGCAGGGCACTGCCTCCCCAGATGCTGAAGCAATAGGACCCTGACAGGCATGATGCATTGTCCACGGGTCACCATCACACTCCAGGGCCAGGCTCCTATGTAGGGAGTTCTGAAATCCAGAGACACCGGGATGAGGGAACACCAGGATGGGGGCCACTGATGGCTTGTTGACAGGGCAGGGAGATGGAGACGGCACAGGCTGGCAAAGGGCAGTCTTTCCTAGTGATAAACAGTAATAATGATATCAGACTCAGGGTCCTTACTCGGGGCTCAACTTAGTTCTCAGTGCTGTGCATCTATTAACACTTACGTTGGACTTCCCTGGTGGTCCAGTGGTTAAGAATCCACCTGCCAATGCAGGAAACATGGGTTCCCTGGTTTGGGAAGATTCCACACGCCACAGAGCAACTAAGCCCACGTGCCACAACTAGACAGTAGCTCCTGCTCACTGCAGCTAGAGAAAGCCTGAAGCCCACATGCCACAACTAGACAGTAGCTCCTGCTCACTGCAGCTAGAGAAGGCCTGTGTGCAGCAACAAGGACCCAGTGCAGCCAAAAATAAACAAATTTTTTAAAATTAAAAAAAAAGAAACATGACCGTGTTATCAGTCCATTTTACAGATGAGAAATAAAGAGGTAAGTACTTTGTCCAAGGTCACACAGATAATAAGGAGAAAAGTCAAAACACAAGCCCCGGACATGTTGCCCTGAACTTCTCCTAAGGGCTGCAGGTTCCTGTTGGGATGAAAGTGAGCAAAGGACAGCTGGTAAAAAGCCACACGCCTACTTTACAACTGCGTTTTTTTCTGTCTTTTCTGGAAGGGTTTTGACGCCAACAAAAATCCGAAAGGAAGATCACACACCAGAAAAGGTTATGCGTGCTTGTGCATTCATTTATCCACAAATATGGACTGAGTACTTCTGATTCACTGAGCACTTTGCTGTATTTACTGGGGAGATGAGGGGAAGCCTGAGTAAGTGTCCTGCTCCCAAAGGGCTAAAAACCTAACGGTGCAAACAGACATCAATGCAACACTCAGTGTGTGACTGTGAACTTGACAAGACGGGAGGCCTGCAGCGCTCTGAGCACGTGCAAGGACAGAGCTGGGGGGGAGGTGGGGACCTGGGCCTTCCCAGCGGAATGATACTTGCACTGAGATCCAAAAGAAGTAGAAGAGTGAGCTCATGGAGGGAAAAGCAACCGAAGAAAGAAGGGTATGAGCAAAGTGCTGGGGTCTGGGTCACGTGGTATTGAAGGACCTGAAAGGCTGTCAGGATGCCTGGAATCCTGATAGCATGAGGCTCAAGGCACAAGGTGAGGGCAGAGGGGTTGGTGGGATCCCAAAGATCTTGTAGGCTCTGAGAGGGGTCCTGAGAGGAATGAGGAGCCCTCAGAGGGTTTTAAGCTGGCTAGTCCCAGGGTCAGAGCAGCAGAGTTCATTGGCTTAAAAGTGAAGCATTTGGTTTGGGTTTCACAGTCCTGCCCTGAGCAGCCACCATCCACGGTCACTCCCACCAAGGAAATTCTGGACCGGAATCTGGGGAAGGATCAGAATCAGAGACAGGCAGGGAGAAGTGGGCAGGCTGGCTGGACACATGGCAGCAGATGACAAGGAAGAGAGCCAGGCATGACAGAGAGAGGGCACCAGGGATGCTGGTCTTGTCACTCCAGGCAGATAGAAACCTCAAGACCCCCAAGCAGAGGCATGCAAACTCTTCTTGCCCACCTGCCCCAGTCCTCTACCCCCTGTCCCTGGGAGGGGAGCCTTATGGGCAAAAGCAAGACTGGCCACATTTCTTTGTGTGGGTGCTAGCTCAAGCCTGGAGGACAGAGGTCCAGGAAAGGAGGCAAAGAAAGTTCAGACAAGCCCAGGGAGGAGGAACAGATGAGCTCTCATTCCCCAAAACAAGCAGGCTGGTGGGAAAGAAGGGAGGGGGGCAAGATTAGCAGCTGCATCCCCACCCTGACCCCATCATAGAATGTTCCCGTGTAAGCTGGGACAGCTGTTGAGTTTCTGCACAGGAGCTAACGCTAGCCTCTTACTGCAACCTTGATTTGGGGGAACCATGGAAGGGAGAGGGCTGGGGCTTCTCCTTCATGAGCTGTCAGTACCAGAGAGAGCAAGTTTTACCCAGAGCATCCTTCTACCTCTCATCTCTGTGGTTCTTTCTTTCCTAAGAAGGAGTATTATTCTTTGTTCACATACTAGGATCCAGGGCACGGAGAGGTTGCATGACTTACCTAAGGTAACACGATGAACAAAATAAAATGGGGAAAAGGGGGAAAGATCTTTTAAAACAAAAATCAACAATAACCCTTTCTGCTTTCTTGGGGAGTGGTATTGTTTGGAAATTTGTCTCTTGGGATATGTAATACATAACAGCAACTAATAATTGTTCCACTTGCTACTGAGGTGCCGCGAACCACACCAAGACTTAAGGACACAAAATGCCACTTTATTTATGTCCACTCGTTCTGTGGGTCAGGAATTTGGACAGGGCATCCCTGGGTTGGGAAGATCCCCCGGAGAAGGAAATGGCAACCCACTCCAGCATTCTTGCTTGGAGAATCCCACGGACAGAGGAGCCTGGCGGGCTACACTCCATGGGGTAGCAAAGAGTCAGACACAGCTGAGCGACTAAACAACAACAGCAACATTGTGGGAACAGCTTGTCTCTGCCCATCACATCTGAGGCCTCAGCTGGGAGGTTTGACAGTCAGGGGGCGATCCAGTGGCTAGGGGCTGGAATCACGGGGTGCTTTTACTCACCTGTCTGGCAATTGATACTGGCTGCTGGCTGGGACCAACAACTGGACTATAAGCCAGAACATCAACATGAGGCATCCCCTTGTGGGCTTTTGAGCTTCCTCACAATATGGCAGCTCACTCCAAGAATAAGTCATTCAACAGAATAAGGAGAAATTGCATGATACTCTTATGAGCTAGCCTCAGAGGTCCCCAAGCATCACTTCTTCTACACTATTGGTCAAAGAAGTCACAAAGTTTCACCAGCTTCAAAGAGATGTAGTCCCCACACTCAGTGGGAGGAGTATCAAGGTAACATTATGAGACAAACATAGGCAATTGGTGGTATTGTTGTGGCCATCTTTGAGAAATACAAAACGCCAAAGCAATCACCACTAACACCTAAATAATATCAGTCATGGTTCTAAACATTTACATAAAATAAGCCTACCAATTAGGTGCCATTATTTATTTGCATTTTATAGATCAATAAACTGAGGATATGCCATGTATCTGTGACGGAGTGGATGATTTTTTGAAGAAGAGGAGGCCATACTATAAGGGATAAAGGGGCAGTAAAGAGACAAATTGCTCTGCATCAGTGGTACCCAAATTTGGTTCTGAGGCCCGCGGCATCAGCATCCCCAGGGAACTCGTTGGAAATACAAATCCTCGGGCCCAACCCCAGACCTTCTGATCAAGAACCCTGGGGAGGATTCCCAGGGATCTGTGTCTTTGCAAGCCCTCCAGGTGATTCTGATTCTAGTTCAAGTTCAAGTTTAAAAGCCTTCTGCCCTACATAAGAAAAGAAGGGGCTTTGGTTCCTGCAGGTGGACCAGAGACAGGAGGTGAGGTGTCAAGACTGAAAAGATGAGAAGAGAGAAGAGGTTGCGAAGAAGAGGCCCTGAGGACACAGTTGGATGTAAGAGATAATGGAGAGAGAGTTAGAAAGAAGTTTGCTGGGGCAGGCATGTTGGATACTGAGCTTCAGGTGTTGCCTGTTTCAGGCTCTTAGGACTCTCAGTAAAGCCCTCCTATACTGAAAGTCAGCAGTGTTTCCGTCCCCTTCCAGTCATACTCACCTTCTTTGTTTCTTCGACCCAACTTCTCTTCTTTCTGACTCCAGCCACTAGCATTTGTCACATCCTCTAACCAGAAAACACTCTTCTCAACCCATGACCCTACTCTTGGTCTAGCTGAAGTCTATTCATCTTGCTCATTTCAGCCAAGATTCACTTTCTCAGGGGAGCCTTCTTGATCCTTGTGGACATTATCAGTTTTCCGTCTTTATGCCCTCTCATAACTCTCTATATATTTCCTGCTTGAGTTAGTTCTTACTTTGTGAGTAACGGAGACCTAAGGTAAGCCAGCTCAATCTAAAAAGATGCTATATTAGCTCATGTGACAGCTGAGTCCTAGAGATGGTTCTGTCCACAGATCTTTGGGACTTGAAATTGCTCTCATTCTCTCTCGGTTTGGCCCAAATCTTGGTTTGGCTGATTTCTTATATGTTGACCCACATTATTTTTTCTCCTGAAAAAATGATTCTTCTCCATGTGACATGTGCAGACGGACAGCTCCATCCATATTTACATCCTTCCCATTTCTTTTTGGCCACATCATTTCCAAGAAGGAACTCCAGCTGGCTCTGTTTGGGTCATGTGCCCATCCCTTAGCCAATCAGTGCATCCAGAGGGGTAAACAACCATGCCTGGCCAGAATGGGTCACATGTCCACCCTTGGGACCAAGGATGTAAGTATGCCAGATATTACCGTCAGGCCTAGCCCAAACCACATGGTATGGAGAAGGAGCAGCTCCCCAAAGAAAGTAGGGAGCTTTGGGTGGAAGGGGGAATAAGATAATCAACAAGAAAAAGAGCAGATATCCATGTCAGCAGCTATCATATCTGTAATTATCTGCTTGAGTGATTATTTATTTGACCATTTTCTTCCCTACCTATAATCCCACACAGAAGATCCATTTTCAGGAGGAGGAAAGGAGGTCATTATACAAGAGAATAGGAGAACCAAGGTGTGATGGAGCAGGGAGAGGGAGAGAGATGTCAAGTCTCAGAAGTCCAAAGGCAAGTGCCCCACGCAGGAGAACCAGGAGGAAGCTGCAGTGACTGCCCAGCTTACCTCAGAAGTCAAAGGGCATCACTTTGCCATATTCTGTTTATTAGGAGCAAGTCACCAAGCCTGGCTCATATCCAAGTGAAAGGGAATTAGGCTCCATCCTTTGATGAGAGGTGTGCCAAGGAATTTTCCAACGAGTTTTAAAACCAGCACACTTCCTGTAGTCCTTTCCTCTGCCTGGGGCCGTGTTCTTACATTCTTTCCAAGGCTCACGGACTTTTAGAACCAGCCAACAACATAGAATCCAAAGCAGCTGCAAGTCATTCTTGAGAAGCTTGAAAGGCTTATGTATAGAAACTAGGCTTCCCTGGTGACTCTGCCTGCAATGCAGGAGATCTGGGTTTGATCCCTGGGTCAGGAAGATCCCCTGGAGAAGGGAATGGCCCCCCACTCCAGTATTCTTGCCTGGAGTATCCCATGGACCGAGCTCACTGGTGGGCTACAGTCCATGGGGTCGCAAAGAGTCAGGCACAACTGAGCAACTAACGCTAACTATAGAAATACTGCCTCGTTCTGACCAGGAGAGAGGGTGACCAGAAACAAGAGAAGAGGTCCCTGTAATTCTATCTGATTCTTTCTGAGAGAGGAAACAAAAGGAAGTGAGTGGCTACCTCTCCCATTTGTAGACGCCAGGACAACTGTGATTATCTGTCACTTCCAAACAGTTCTGGGAGTTGGGCAAGGTAACTGGCCCCACCACTCAGAGGAGGGAGGTACTGAGGTGCAGGGGAGAGAATGGATTTCTGCGATGGTGCATAATCAATGAAGCCCAAATTCCAAATCCACAGCATTTTAATTTGGGGGGTGAGGGCTCCGTCCTCTTATTTCTGACCTTGTACTTCTCCATCCTCTGAGCCGTTCATGTCTCTTAGTTCATAGGGAAGAAGCGGGTCCGACCAGTGAGGTTTACACCCATCTTAACTGCTCAATAAAACCTCATGAGACTTCCTCGAATCCAGAGAAGTTAAGTCCTGACACTTTAACAGCTCGTTGACGATACACAAACCAGATGGACCTGGGCCTTGAATCCATTTCGCACCATCAGGCAGCAATCATGCTATATAGGCTCTGCACGCTGGCCGGGCACAAAACCCTGCTCTTTGTTCTGTCTGCAGACACCCCGGGGCAGGGGTGGAGGGTACCTATTTCCTGTCTCGCATCTGTTCATAAATGTGCCACCAAAGAAGAGGGGCTGTTGATCTCACCCTCTGGACTTAAAGCACACTTTCAGCTCTTCATCAACTAAGACAGGTAAGATTTCAGTTAACTGACACTCTCTGAAGAAATTGACCAGGATGCCAGGTCTCTTCAGTGGAAAAGTATAACCTCTGGTTTTTTGTTCTTTTTGGAGCGAAATGGTGTGGTTTAGATCATGGACTCCAGATTCATGAAGACCTTGGTTTGAACCCCAACTCTGCCACTCACTGTCAATTTAACCAGGGACAAATGAATTAATCTCCAAGCCTCCCTTTTTTCATTGGTAAGATAGGGAGTGCACAAAGTTGTTACATCTAGGGTAATCACGAGCATAATGTGGCTGGCACATAATAGTGCACTGAGGTTGTATTTGAAGCTCCAAGGTCTCAGGAATATGATGGAGGAAACAGCCAGTGGCCTTCTTTGGAATTCCATTCAGGAAGTATACCGCTCAACACTTCCCTAAATTTTATGCATGGCACCCTGGTTTCAGGAGATATTCTGTAAAGGAAAAATACATGGGAAAGAGGGTCTGTTTTCAGTTCAGTTAGGGAAATATTTGGTTAATGTAAAAGTAAACAGGCTTTGTTTAGTTATAGTTTCACTGCACAGCCTGTAATATGCTACTGCACTCTGTGGCCAGGGTGAGGGATATGTGATGGTGTGTGTAGACTGGGGAAGCAGGAGGGCTCCCAACATATTTGATCACAGAAGACTATAGAAAGAGACATGAGAGAAGGTTAGTGAATGGCTGGATGGGTAAGTGTATGTAACACCTGGATGAAGGGCAGGTGGGTGGATGGATGGATGGATAGATAGGTAGGTGATAGATAAATAAGCAGGTGGATGGATACATGGATGGATGGATGGTTGGATAGACAGATAGATGCATGCATGCTCAGTCCTGTCTGACTCTTTGTGACCCCATGGACAAAGCCCACCAGGCTTCTGTGACCATAGGATTTTCCCAGGCAAGAATACTGGAGTGGGTTGCTGTTTCCTTCTTCAGGGGATATTTCCAACCCAGGGATCAAACCCACAACTCCTGCATCACAGGCATATTTTATTTTTTTAACTGCTGAGCCACTAGGGATGCCTAGATAGATAGATAGATACCGTTTCCGCACTGTCCCTGCCCTCCAGAGCCTCCTTTGATATGTTCAGGCCACTAGTATTTTCCAGAACACAATTTGAGAAAAATCTGGTGTAAACAATGCTGCAAGATTCATATAAAAAGTTAAAAGAGAGTGATACAGATGCTCAAGTAAAGGGACTCTACTTTGTACCGAAGAAGGGACATCTCTTTTGTTTTGGCAGAAGGAGGAAATTTTAGAATTTTAGTTATGGTTGGTGGTAGGATCAAAGTGAGAAAGGAGGAAATTGACCCAGAAAGTCATGGCTTTCATTCTCTCCCCAAAGCATCATACAGGGTGACCTCTGAGAGCAGGAGAGGAGGCGAGAGGAACCACAGAGCAGGGGAAGGCGAAGGGAGATTGAGACGCAGCAGAGCCGAGATGAGGGCAACACAATCCCTTGAGTTCTGAAGGAAAATGATCATCAGTTTCTACCAAGGGATGGCCCTGGTTTTTTAGCCCTCTAAGAGCTTATTCTGAAAGAACTTGATAGAATTAAGTGGTCTATGTTTTGCCTAGCAGGAAAGAAGACCCAGCGCGACTGGAAGAAAGAAAGATCCTTACACACGCAGAGGAGCACCAGTGCTTTACCGCAGCATTGACAAAATTTGGGGGGAAAAACCCGAAAGTAAACCAGTTGAGGATTGGTTAAATAAATGATGGCCTGTCTATATTATGAATATGAAGTTACTGTCTAAAAATAAAAATGAAATATACATACTGACATGGAAAAATCCCCATGATGTTAACAGGAAAAAATGCAAATATCAGAACAATGAGTGCGGCATGTGCCTATTTTGAAAAATAAAAGTCATTCAAGGACTGCTGTGTGTGTATGTATGTGTGAATGCACCCTCAAAAAAGATCATCAAGATTTACCCCAAATGTTGACAGAAGTTATCTACAAAAATAGGAGGGAGATTTGCAGAGAGAAGAAGATGGAAGTTTCCTTTTCTACTTCATTTTCATCTCAATCATTTGGATTTAAAAAAAAACTATAGTGAACATAGAGTCGTTCTAGAATACAAAAAAAAAAGAGCAAAAACATGAAACCTGCTGTCAAAGGTGTGTTTTATCATCGCTGAGCATCTGGGAATGACCTCGGAGGCAGAGGAAGCTGGTGCCCGTCTCCCCAAAGGGGTCAAGGATCCATGCAGACGAGTCGGCAGGACCAAACTCTTGCAGACCAATAACTATCCATCTTGATCTCTGAGTCAGGAAGTCACTTCCACCACCTCTCTCAATAACTCATTCCAGGGTTTAATAACCTTTCCTTGCAGGAAGTTCTTCCTCTCATCACAGCTGAGTCCTTCCTGCTGCCCTGTCAGTCCTAATGGATGTGTCTCCTTTCCCTCCCCACTCTCTGGAGTCAAGAACAGGGACAGGATCCCGTGGATCTTCTGCAGTGTCCCCTCTGCATCATGCCCCAACAATGCTCTTAGGACTTTGGCACGGCAGTGACCATAACCGTCTATGATGACAGCCGAGACGGCCAAAGCCTCTCTCTGCAGCCCAAAGGGTCCCCAGGGCCCTTCAGTCTGCCCATTCCCCGCCACTGGATGCTGCGTTCTGCATAAACTCTGCCTCCCTGGCCTCTTTCCTGCCATATTTCATGCATCTCGATGGTCACTCAGGCCAAGATTTACGGAATTCATATCCTTTCGAGCTGGAGGAAAATGGGAAATGCAAGATTTACTGTCCCCCTAGGAAAAGCTAGGAAGACATGGACCCAGGAGCTTGGGGGTCGGGGTGGGGGAGTGGGTGCAGGGATACAGAGGTGAGTTAGAGAGACAACCATTTATTTGGTCACAGCCTCATCCAGATGGGGCCTGGGAATTTGCCATTGCTGACGGCACGCGTGTTTCTGCTCAAGTCTTCTCTCCTCTCACTGGCTTCTCTAGAGCGAGAGGCACAGGACTAAGCAACTATAGGTGGCAAAAGATCAGTAAGACAGGACTCCTGCGTTCCCCAAACTTGAGATTCCTGAAAGGGGATACACAGTCACATCAAAAATCCCAAACCAGAGCAAAGATGTTTGAAACTTCTCTTCGGGTAGCAATGAAACATGCGTATTTGGAAACTGGTAGAGTCCTCACTCTGTGGCTTACTAGCAGAAATGTTTAAGCAAGTTACTTGAACCTGGCTGATTCCTACTTTCCTTATCTGTAAACTGGGATTGGTAACTGCACTTTCCCTGTACTGTGTGGGCAGGTAAGGAAATGAAGCCCGTGGCGGGCTCTAGAACCAGACTGTCCAGGCGCCATTCACAGCTCTGTGACTCAGGACAGTTGACCTCTCTGTGCCTCGGTGTTCACACGTGGACAGTGGGAATGGTACCAACTTCACAGGGCTGATGTGAGTTAGTATAGGAAAGAGGCTTAGAACAATGTCTGGATCAGAATAAATATCCTATGGCTTTCAGTTAGAATGAACACAGTGAAGATAAAACGGGGGGAAGATAAATCTGAAAGTGTGAGACTTTCCTGGTGGCCCAGTGGTTAAGAATCTACCTGCCAGTGTAGGGGACACGAGTTCGATCCCTGGTCCGGGAAGATCCCACATGCCGCAGGGCAACTAGGCCTGTGCACCACCACTGTTGAGTTTCTGCTCTAGAGCCCGGGAGCCACGACTGCTGAGCCCCTGTGCCAAGAGCCCATGCTCTGCAATAAGGGAAGCCACTGCAATGAGAAGCCCATGCACCACAAGGAAGAGTAGCCCCTGCTCATGGCAACTAAGACTCAGCACAGCCAAAAATTAAAAAAAAAAAAAAAAATCTGAAAGTGTGAAACAGCATCAGATCATCCCAACAATATCAAACTGGGAGTTAGCTCGACATGGGTGAGTGGGCTAATAGCTCTCGGGCTCGTCTACAAGTGGTAGTGCGTATGAAAATGGCATAAATACCCACTTCAATTCACTAACACGTGTGCACATTGCTGTGCATCATACATTATGGCTCCATGAAAAGCAAAAACCTCTTTAATAAGATTTTAAATAAAAATAAGAATGTAGCTATCAGGGGGCAAGCGGGGGGGGGGTATAAATTGGGAGATTGGGATTGACATATACACTCTATTATAAATAAAATAGATAACTGATAAGGACCTACTGTATAGCACAGGGACTCTACTCAGTACACTCTAGGGGCATCTATGGGAAAAGAATCTAGAGTGGGCCCATGTATATGGATAATTTATTCACTTTGCTATACACCTGAAACGAACACAATATTGTAAACCAACATTGTTTATTTACTCCAATAAAAATTAAAACTTACAATCAAAAAAATAAAATGGATGGGAGAGGAAAACACAGGGAGAAAATTTTTTTAAATTTAAATAAAAATAAGAACAGTGCAGGCTATGGAGTCAGATCATAGATGCATGACCAATCAACAATCTGACCATGGCTGAGTTACACAGTGTTAATCACTCAGTCGTATCCATCACTTTGTGACCCCATGGATTGTAGCCCACCAGGCTCCTCTGTCCATGGAATTCTCCCACCAAGAATACTGGAGTGGGTAGCCATTGCCTTCTCCAGGGTATCTTCCCGACCCAAGGATTGAACCCGGGTCTCCCACACTGCAGGCAGATTCTTTACCATATGAGCCACTAAGCTTTGTACTTCTTCATCTGAACCTGTAGAACAGAAAGGAAGTTCACATCTACCTGACAGGGTAGTAGGGGTTAAGTAAGAATATGTGTAAAGCTGTTCAAAGGGTGTCTGACAAATACTATGCACTCAATATTATAATTTTATCAGTAAACACAAAATATATAAATAAGGAAATTGGGTCTCAGACAGGGCAAGTCACACACTCATGATGATCACACAGCAAGAGAGCAGCCGTGCCAGCCTTCAACCCAGGCTGAAGCTGATTTCCAAACTGGTGCACTTCCAACTTGCCTCATTACCTCTCAAGTGACTCCTGCCTTGTAAATTCACGTGCTGTGTACCCGCCACCCCCACCCAGCAACCCAGGACTCACCCAAGTGCCTTGACCTCACCAGACATACAGAGGACTTTCAATACCTGCCTACTGCATGAATGAACAAATGTCACAGACCATCTGCTGAAGTCTCCCTGGGCAAATACATCTTTTTCAACTTTCTGACGACTTGAAGCGTCTTTCCTCCCCGGCTCCCTTGGGCCTCCTAAAACTTGAGGAGGAGGCAGCAGCCCTCGGAGCCTCGTCTCTGCCTCAGGGCCAGCAATCAATGGGAGATTAACATCCGTAAGTTACAAGACGCGGTGATGATTTTTCCTATTCCACTTAAAGCCCCAGGATTCATAACATTTTCTTGACGTGACCCCAAGACTGAGTCACTTCGTGGTCATGGGCTCCATCTTTGCACCTGGAAAGGAGCAGAGTAACACCTGCCTGGCCTCCCTCCCAGGGCATGGGAGGCAAAAAGGAGAAAGTTGCTTACAAGAGTAAGCCTAGTATCAGAGAGCCATAGTTAAATCCCACCTCTGTTCGTGATCTGCCTCTTGACCTTGAACGAGACCTTCCAGAGTCTCCATTTCTGTATCTTAATAAGGTGAATAGTAAGATGTTCATGCATATGTTTTTCTTATTGGAAGATAATTGCTTTGCAGTGTTGTGTTGGTTTCTGCCGTACAACAATGAGCATCAGCCATAACTATATATACATATATATATATATATATCCCTCCCTTTTCAGCCTGCCTCCCACCCACCCGCATCCCACCCCTCTAGGTCATCACATAGTGCAAGGCTGGGTTCCCTGTGGTATACAGCAGCTTCCCACTAGCTATCTATTTTACATGTATGCTAAGCCGCTTCAGTCACATCCGACTCTTTGCGACCCTCTGGACTGTAGCTTGCCAGGCTCCTCTGTCCATAGGATTCTCCAGGCAAGAACCCTGGAGTGCCATTAGCTCCTCCAGAGGATCTTGCTGACCCAGAGATAGAACCCGTGTCTCTTTTGTCTCCTGCACCAGCAGATGGATTCTTTACCACTAGCGCGTGGTAGTGTATGTATGTCAATGCTACTCTCTCAATTCGTCCCACCCTCTCCTTCGCCCACTGTGTCCGCAAGTCTTTTCCCTACGCCTGCATTTCTATTCCTGCCCTGCAATGCTGGCTTTATGGGCCCTTGTGACAACTTAGGGCACTTGAGAATATATTATGTATTAAATAAGAAAGAAAGAAAGACAGTGCTAAGTCGGGTCCGACTCTTTCGATCCCATGAATTGTAGCCTGTCAGGCTCCTCTGTCCATGGGATTCTCCAGGCCAGAATACTGGAGTGGGTTATTCCCACCCTTTATTCCAAGGCTTCATGGCTTTGAAAATCTCTTTTATTCATTCAGGAAAATAGAAGACTTGGCCTTCTTACCTGTGCACAACTGTAAGGCACATTTTGGTTTCAGAAACACTGTGAGAAGATGTGTGCCTTAGCATTAAGGAGAGGGAGTGGTGCTGTTATCATGATCAACAGGAATGCACTTTGTCAACTACTAAAAGATACTAAGGAGGGCAAAGAAACTAACCAAAATGGGAAGGTGCGCCTCTTCTCACATCCTTTATGAGTCCTGAAATGAAGACTCAGAGAAGTCAATCAACTGCTTTAGGTCACACAGCAAATGACTCTCAAATCAAGTTTTATTATTATTATTTTTTGTTTGTTTCATTTTGCTTTTCTTTGCTGCATTTTACTTGGTTTAACTATATTTTAGCTCCAAAGAACAAAAAAAAAAAGGTCGTTGGAGATCTCCTGGACCATCCCTGTCACTTAAATGTGAAGGGGGGACACCCAGAGAAGGTGAGCCCTTAAAGAAATCCAGAGAGATTGTCCAGATTCAGCTGAGCATCCTTTCTGCTATACTGCGATAGATTCACAGAAAGTATTACCCATCACAGATGCTGGTCCGTCTAGAGCAGCTCCATCAGCAACAGGCCTTGAACAAAGGCCACCCAGAGAGTGGGGGGCCCCATTACGGCCCCTGCTTTCCAATTTGGGCATCTCACCCCCACTAGCCATCATGGCCACACAGGGGTTCTTGCAGGGGTAGACATCCCCCCAAAGGCAGAGGCTCCTGAAAGGGAGTCACCTCTCTTCGCCCCTCTTCCAAGGCTTGGCTGTGTTTACTCTGTTCACAAAGTGGCTTCCTGTTTCGAAGAGGAATGAGCTTTTTAAAGGGTTATAAATGTGACTCAAAAGGCTTTTTGGACATCAAATGGCTCATAAAAAAAGGGAACCTTGAGACAATTTCAGCATAAATGAATGAAAAACATGCGGTGTGTGCCTCTAACCCTTCTGTTGCACCAGAATGGCCTGGCAAGAGAGGAGAGTAGAAGTGGCCAGTGGTTTGGGTTTCACTGTATCTGTAACTTGAGTTTCCAAAGTCCAAAAATGTACTTTGTAATCGCAGACCAGAACATATTTGAGGAGAGAGTTCACCTCATATTAAACTAGTTCAAAATAAAATTGAAACGAGGGAAAGTATTTCCACAGACATTTTTAAGAGTCTGTTCTGTCTCGGTGATTTCATTTCTATCATAGGTTTCCTTTTCTTTTTTCTTTCTGGTGTTTGGCCAAGCCTGTGGGCTTATGGATCTTTAGTTCCCCAACCAGGGATGGAACCCATGTCCCCTGCAGTGAAAGTGTGGAGTCTTAACCACTGGACTGCTTTGGAATTCCCTATCATACATTTCAACTCATTCTCCTAAACCTGGTTGCTCAGTGTCAGCATTACTGACATTTAGGCAGATGATTCTTGGCAGTAGAGGATGCCATATGCATCATAGCATCCTGAGCAGCAACTCTGGTCTCCACTCATTAGAGGCCCAGAGTGCCCTCCCCAAAGCTGTGATGATCAAAAATGCCAAATGTCCCCTGGCAGGCAACTTGTTCCCCGTTCATTGAAAAACCATTGTCTAAAGATGCAGAGACATTACTTTGCCAACAAAGGTCTGTCTAGTCAAGGCTATGGTTTTTCCAGTGGTCATGTATGGATGTGAGAGTTGGACTGTGAAGAAAGCTGAGCACCGAAGAATTGATGCTTTTGAACTGTGGTGTTGGAGAAGACTCTTGAGAGTCCCTTGGACTACAAGGAGATCCAATCAGTCCATTCTAAAGGAGATCAATCCTGGTTGTTCACTGGAAGGACTGATGCTAAAGCTGAAACTCCAATACTCTGGCCACCTCATGCGACGAGTTGACTCACTGGAAAAGACTCTGATGCTGGGAAAGGTTGGGGGCGGGAGGAGAAGGGGACGACGGAGAATGAGATGGCTGGATGGCATCACCGACTCTGTGGACATGAGTTTGAGTGAACTCCGGGAGTTGGTGATGGACAGGGAGGCCTGGCATGCTGTGATTCATGGGGTCGCGGAGAGTCGGACACGACTGAGCGACTGAACTGAACTGAACTGAACTGAATCTTGAAGGGCCACTTAGCCAAGCCACACAAATGTCTTCCTTCCTTCCTTTCCTCCCGCTTTTCTTTCTCTTTCTTTTCTTTTGAGGGAAGAGTCCAAGTGTGTAAGAAAATTTCTGTCAAAACACTAACTGAACAATCTGACATTAACTCCCTCCCTGCTTCTTTGATTATATCATTGCAGGCCAAAAAGTAAAAAACAAACAAAAAAAAAAACCACATCATTTGTCCTGGAGTTTTACCTTCTAATATGGTAGCTGCTAGCTACATCTGGTTGTTTAAAATAATTAAATTTTTAAAAAATGTAGTTGCAGTAGTCACATTTCAAGGGCCCAGGAGTCACACGTGACTAATGTCTACCATATTGGACAGCCTAGCCGTTGAACATTTTCATCATTGCAGAGAGTTCTACCATTACCCGGAAACGTTATACTTCCAGGATTCTGATGTTAGATTGACAGTTGTAGAGCCCTTCTCTTCAGATCACCCTTCCTCGTCTTGGTAAATGTGTGTGCAGTTGTAAGTGTGGTGCATATCATGTCTAAAAGATTTGGGTTAACAAACTTTAGAGCTTCTCCATAGCAGTTCTGAACAGGCATGGCACCAGTACTCCGGGCCCTGAGTTGATTTATCTTGATGTTTGGTTGAATTCCTCACATTTTGGGTCTCTTTGGTAACCTTTTCACCCCGTTCTTTTTTAAGGTGGCTGGCTGGCTGTTATAATTCATCATGAACGCATCTCACTCTAGGCCTGGCTCCCCTGACAGAACGAACAGCCGGTCTCCAAGAGGTCAAAGACATTTTTCTCTCTTCGTCTTTCTCAGTTTCCAGCATAGATTTGTCACTCTGAGAAAGCATGAATTCTGGATTTGATGTACTTTAATTGATTTCACCCTCAACAAGTCAGACTGTCCATCAGCTTGCTCCTTGGGCTTCCCTGAACTTTGCTTAAGGCTAAGGCTTTCATCTGTCCCTGGACCCAAGCTGTCACCAAGCAATTTACTCCCCTTTCCAGCCCCCAGGAGCCATCTCATTTTCGTTCCTCTAACTCTCCTGGGGGAAGAGAAAGAGGGGGAGAGACGGTAGATGAAAGAAAATTAGGACAGGATAAAAGAAAAAAGGATGGGTGGGAAAATCCTCATCAACTGTCCCCTATTCTGGTGAGCTGGTCTGATTGCTTTGTCTGAATTGTTAACAGAGTAAAATCAGGGGGAGAATGAGTGTCTAGATGAATGGATGGGGGAATAGAAGGATGTATGGATGGACAGACAAATGGATGGATGGATGGGTGGACGTATGGATGCACTCTTTAACTCATGGGCAGACAGAAAGCCACAAGGATGAATGTAAGGACAAATGAAAAAAAATGGCAGGCACAGTCACTAATAACTGGATATATCCAATAGATCCTTTAGAACTTAAAGTGTTTATGTATTGTCTGGCATGTGCTAGAAACCGTGATATGTGTGTTCAAAGGATGAGAAAACATACATAGTCCCTGTCACCGAAGAGCTCTCACTCAAAAGAGGATGAAGAACATATAATGATAAGAAGTGGCGGGTTAGTTTGTATTAAGGGAGCTTCCAATACAATAAGAATAAAAGAAGAGGACTGAATTTTAGAGATAGCTCATTGAAGCTCAATAAATAACCAATCAAATTAATAAATGTTGAACTATTTTCTGGGAGCAGAAACCCAAAGAGCCTCTTCAGGGCTGTTCCGAGGTCTAATTATAAATTGTGTGGGTTGCTCCTCCTTGAATTCCCTGTTTCTTCTTCATCCAAGCAGAGGGTATGCGAATATGTTGGCCTGGCTCTTCTTAATGAATAAACATTAAGGTATAAGTAATTGGCTTGTTATATTACTTCTCCCAGGCATTTGTGTATTTTGAAAGAGGACTTAGGTCATCAATGAAATAATTATTTGAGAGACCAGAACTGTATACTTAGTTTAGCCTTCAGTGTGGTTCTAGCGAACTAAAAATACACAGTGACCTGAAAACAGCTGATAATTTGCTAGGTGATGTCTGGTGATGAGGCTGAAAAACCAGGTAACCATCTGGAACTCCATGGTTAGTAATGTAAAGCAGTTACTTCAGCATAAATCTCCAGATGGACCAACTTGTTTTCTCACCCACAAAACCTGGTATGTGATCGCTGGTTTGATTTCATGATAGAATGAATCACCACCACCTACTCCTGAAACCTGGGTGCTGTCCATGGTTCTAGATGATTTCAGGTGTGTTGTGGAATTCTGAAAACTACAAAGAGGGCCAAGCTTGACAGTGATCTCTTGCACAAAGTTCTATTAAAGGGACAATTTTAGATTGGCTGCCAAGAGTTCCATAAAGGATGATGACTTTGGGTATGAAGATAAACTTGTTAAAGAGAAATGGAAGACTTGATTTAGTCCTGAATTCAAACCCCATGTTTTTAATCTATTTATTAAAATATATACCCAGCTATGCTGGGTCTTCACTGCTGCTTGCAGGCTATCTCTGGTCTCAGAGCGCAGGGGCTACTCTCTAGTTGCGGTGCCTAGGCTTCTCATTTTGCTTCTCTCATTGCAGAACACAGTCTTTCTGGTTGCGTGGGTTTCAGTAGTTGTGGTGCATGGGTTTAGTTTCCCCCGAGGCATGTAGGATCCTAGTTTCCAGACCAAGGATCAAACCCATGTCCCCTACACTGGCAGGCAGATTCTTAAATCCCATCAAAGCCCATCTTTATCACCTCCCTGTGCCTTAGCTTTCTGTAGTTATTATTATAATTAACTGAAATGAGGAGAGGGAGCAGAGGACAGTGGATAAGACCAGGGAGTGTGGCAATAGTTGTCGTGGTTTTAAGCACCAAAGGCCACATTTAACTCTTTGACTTTAAGAAATGTACCCCATCCTCTTGTGTGTCACTTTCTTTAACAATAAATCAGTAGTGGTGATAATATCCCATATTCATAGGTTTATCAGATGAGGATGGAATAAGTGTATCAGTTGCTCAGTCATGTCTGACTCTTTGTGACCCCATGGTCTGCAGCCTACCAGGGTCCTCTGTCCATGGGATTCTCCAGGCAAGAATACTAGAGTGGGCTGCTATTCCCTCCTCCAGAGGATCTTCCCAACCCAGGATTGAACCTGGGTCTCCTGCATTGCAGGTAGATCCTTCACTATCTGATGTACAGGGAAGTCCTAAGCACATACTAAGTACTCATTAAATGTTTCTTGTTGTTTGCTGTTATAGGATTATGTCCACATCATGGGTTACCATGTATCTGGACCCTTTACTGAGAGACTTGGCTTTATCAACAGTTTTTCCCTTGAGTTATTCCTTCAGTTATTCCTTCATTTATCCACTCAACTCAGAAAATATTCACCAACGATATGGTCCTGCTCCTAAATTCTGCAGACAGCAGAGGCAAATATTGATCTGGCAGGACTCCTTGACAAATATCTACTAGATTAAAGAGTAGACTTTGTTAACTTTTAGGACTATTCCAACTTTATTTCCATAAATTGAATTAAATCGAACTGAACTGAGTCAAACTGAATGTGCTGAAAACATCAGCACAGAGTCTTTAAACTACCTTTGGTTCTGCTAACTTTTTTCTTTTTTCTGCTTTTATCTGTTCTTGAGTTTTTCTTGTGGGTTCTACTTCTAATGAGGATCTTGAGAATTTTACAACTGAATATCGCGTGAAGCGTAAATGGAGTTTCCTCCACCTGGGCCTGAAACACAGTAGGTGCGCGGCATAAACACTCAGTGTAGACATGAACGGAGGATTTTAAACGACGTTGTAATTTCTATATCTATTTCTGCTTCTCATCAATTTTCAGTTGCTGGGAGCAGGAGACCAGTGGTGGTGAGTAACTCAATAAAATTCCAAGGTGGCTGTTAGTAGGGGCTGGGGGAGCTAAATAGCAATGCACCCCAAACCCTCCTCCGTTGGCTTCATGATTTCTTGAGCCTTCAATTCAGTGACTAATCCATCCAGTTTATTTGCTTTAGCCTCAAAAAGCAGCCCCACGTGCGTTCCATAGGAACGAAGCTTTAGAATCAAGAGAATGAATAGCTCTGACTAATTGATGTAACCAAGGTCTGTCTGTCCATCAGCAGCTCCACCTGTCTGACTTTACTTAAAAAGGTGCTTCCTTCAACTCAGGCTTTTTGTACCTTTTCCATGAAATGGTTCTACCTATTGGGAGATAGATTCTGGTTGAATATTTCCACCTTCATTCTTGTTTAAAGAAGAGAAAATTGTCTCATTCAAACAACTTGAATAGAGATGTACTTTATCAAGATCCCATGAACCCACCTTCTGCACCACAGCAAGGCATGCACTGTGTAATTTCCTGCATTGCTGAGTTTGCAAGCTGCTGGCATGGAAGTCACAGCCCAGGAGGAACTGGTGGCACTTTTTAATGTGTCTTGATGTTGGGCTGCCTAGCTATTTTTTTAAGCAGATTTATGCTGCATTTTAAAAATCCATTATGCTACATTATGGGCTTATTTTCAATCCAGATAATGTTGATCAATTTCAGCCTTCCAAAATCTGCATTTATAATTGTGTCATGTAATCAAAATTGTTTCTGTATGTCTCTGTCGAGACATTTATAAAATTATAAATAGGAATTATTGATATGTGTCACAAGATTCTTGATTATTTTGAATGTCTAATTTATACCAGCACACACTGTCTTTTTTTTTTTTTTGATCTCTTCGTAGACTGTAAGTCCATAAAGGTAGCTTTACCTTTCTTGGTGGAAAATAATTTTGGGGTAACTATAAATTAATATGTTTATGACTGGTAGTGTTTATTATAAATTTTTGGCAATTGGAAGAACAAACTGAGAAAAAAATTAAAATCAATTCTAATCACATCCCTTAGAGATAGCCACTGTTATTTTGGTGTATTTTATTTTTGTCAGTATGAGGGTATATGGTGTCTGTGTGTGTATGAGCCATTTGCAACAACTTGGATGGACTTTGAGGACACTATGCTAAGTAAAATAAGTCAGACAGAGAAAGACAAATATTGTGTTATCTCACTTATATATGGAATCTTAAAAAGTCAGGCTCAGATAAACAGAATAGAATGGTTGTTACCAGGGTGGTGTGGGGAGTGGGGAGATACTGAACAATGGACTTGTTCAGTACAATTTTCTCTAAGTTCATACAACAAATTTCTAGTTGTAAAATTAACAAATTCTGGGGATCTAATGTACAGCATGGTGATTATAGCTAATAATACTGCTTTATATACTTGAGATTTGCTAAGAGAATAGCTCTTTAAAATGTTCTCACCACAAAAAAAGAAATGGTAATAATTCGACAGGATGGATGTGTTAACTCATGCAATGATGGTCATCATTCTGCAATATATAAATGCATCAAATTAACATACTGTACACCTTCAACTTACACAATGTTATATGTCAATTATATCTCAATAAAGGTGGGCGGAAAGCATCTTAGGTACAAGCAATGGAAAGCATAACACTGGAGTGGTTTTTAATATTTATTCACTTATTTTTTATCTGGCCGCATCGGGTCTTCGTTGCAGCCTGCGGGATCCTTCATGGCAGCACACAGATTCTCTAGTTGGGTGCACAGGCTTGGAAGTTGGGCAGGATCTCATTCTCCAAACAGGGATCGAACCCATATTCTCTGCATTGCAAGGAGGCTTCTAAACCACTGGACCACCAGGGAAGTCCCCAACACTAGAATGTTTTAATTCCCATTGGTTACTCTGTAAATTTGTCCATCAGTTGCTTGCTGGGTGTTTACAATCAACCAGATCCTGTTATGGATACTGACCAAAGGGCAATAAACAGGATAGTCAATGCAGCTGACATACAACTCAGGGAAGCAGATAGGGAACAAGTAAGAAGACAAGAAAATATCAGTTACTGGGACTTCCCCGGTGGTCCAGTAGCTAGGACTCTGTGCTCCCAACACAGGGAGCCCGGATTCCATTCCTGATTAGGGAACTAGATCCCACATGCCACAATGGAATGAAGATTGAAGACCCCACGTGCTGGAAATAAGATCCAGCACAGGCAAATAAATAAATATTTTTTAAAAGAAAATATCAGCTACTAGTATTTGTTCAGAAAATAAAAAGGGAGGTGGAATAGGTGGTGATGAGACAATGTGACTGAGCAGCAAGGAAAACATCTATGTTTCGTTGGAGCTGTGGTTCTCAATGTTTATTGGGTCTCCATCACCTCCTTTGAAAATCCAGTGACCTCTCTGTACTGTCTCTCGCCCCCAAAATTGGTACACACAAAGTTCACACACTGCTCAGATTTTCATGCATTTCAGTATTAGGTATTCATCTAAGCCCTGACTTTAATGGTTGCATTGTGGTAGCCAAAACACAAGTGAGAAATATGCAGTCTGTTGCTTTCATCGGGATAACCAAAGCACATCACCTCTCTGATCCGGAAAAGCAATCGTCTGAACTCCCTATAGTTGGTGCCAGCATCATTAGACATAGGAGCAGTTTGCCCTGTTGTCTCTGGCAGAGGCTGCTGTGTTCTCCACTAGAATTTCCTTTAGCATAGTAGAAAGTTGTGGTTTCGAAGCCACCCCATGAACAAACACTACAGTTCCCAGAAGACATCTTCCCCAGGGCCGTCATGTGACTCATTCTCGCCAATGAAATGTGGGCAGAAATAATGTATTAATATGTCACTTTGAGACCAAGTCTTTTCGGAGTCCTTCTCCTTGCTGTGGTTTCATGTCTGCCAACTGAACCTCTGGAGAGGCAACATTACAAGATGGAAGACACCAGAATTCCTGAGCCACTACTTGAAGGAAAACTACCCACCAACCAGGGACCTTCACGAGCAAAATATAAACTTATATTGTGTTAAGCCTCGGACATTTAGCAATGTTCTAAATCACTGGTGCCCAAAAGGTGGTGCCTGAACCAGCAGAATCAACATCACCTGGGAATTTACAATGCAAATTCCCAGGGCCCATTTTTCAGATGGACTAAAGCAGAAACTCTAGGGGTGCCATATGGCAATTGTTGTTCTAATTAGTCTTCCAACTGATTCTGGGAACTCCCAGCTTTAGAATCTGGTTTCCTGGTTTTAGATTATGGCCCTGGCATTCGCAAAGAGCCAGACACGGCTGAGCGACTGAACTGAACTGAACTGAACTGGCATTTACAACTATGTGACCTTCTACAATAACTTCCTAGCATCTCAGTATGATGACAATGTGGATGCCAAGGGGCAGAGAACAACAGCAGCTAACTCCTGGGCTGTGATATGAGTGTAAAGGAGACCATCTACATGGAGAGTTTAGAACATCCTCAGACACATGGTGAACACTCAGAAGACTTTAATTAATATTCATCAAATTGAGAACTCAATCTTGGCCTCAGTCTGCACAGTGAACTTTTTATTTCTCTCTTCTGTTTAATGTGATTCCCTGACCTGCACAAATCTCTGTACACAGCTGCCATGGCAGGCACTCATTCCAAGAGCAAATGATTCCTGGGGTCCACCCATGAGATAGATCTGGACCTGCAAGATAAAACAAGATAGACCAGGACCTCCCTGGTGGGCCGGTGGCTAAGACTCTGCACTCCCAGTGCAGGGGACCTGCATTTGGCCCCTGGTTAGGGAACTAGATCCCACATGGCGAAACAAAGATTCCATGTGCCATAACCAAGACCCTGCACAGCCAAATAAATTTAAACAAACAAACAAAACAAAACAAAAAACACCTGCCCAGTGACAGGCCACTGACCTGGCAGACGTCAGTGTGGCCAGACCATCAAGGACACTGAACAAGCAGGTGGCTGAGCTGAGCTCTGGGAAAGTGGGACCAACCAGTATTTCCACCTTAAGCAAACTTCTGACTGATCTTTATTTCCACCCTGGCAGAAGGATGCCCTTGCTTTTTCAACAGCCGCCCTGTGTGCGAACTAATTCTTTGAATCTATGTCCTCTAAAATATGAAGCTCGGTCATTAATCCAAAAGCTGTGGAAAGAGCTCTGATGCCAGGTGGAAGCATATTTTTTGAAAGGAGGGAGTACTTTGAAAACTAACCCGTCAGGGCAGTCAGTAAAATTTCCCAGTGAACAATGCTTGGGCAAAGGGAGGGCTGAGTGCCTCTGCTTTGATTCTCGCTCAATTCAGATTGGTTACAGGACCAACAGTTTTGTTTCCTTGACCAAGTGGTACCTGTCACCCCATTACGAGGACTTGCACTTGCTCTTAAAGGGACCAAAGCAACCAGCTCCCCTCACCCCCTTCTGAAGGCTGTTGAACAGCTTTCATTCTTAAAGCCCCAGCCTTTGTCAGCTTAGATTCTCCACCATTTGGTGGGCAAGAGGGAGTGTGCTCCAAGCAGCTTGCCAGCTTCTCCATCACAGCTGCAGCACTCCACAGATACTTTGCTGAGGAAATGTAAGGAATTTTACAAGAGTCGCCCTAACCTCACAGAATCTGTGAACTCGTGGCCCTCTTATTCTTTCACAGGAGATCAGATTTCTCTCTGACTATCTTTATCAGGGCACAAGGACAACCGACTGGCTTCTAAGACTCCTAGACTCTCAGATGTATACAGTAGGCAAGGGAGGACACACACACACACAGAAATCTGTGTCCATGGCAGACATCAATAATCAATCACAGAACACGTGTTCCGAGTCAGAATCCATCCTCCCAGTTTGCCAATGTGCTCAAGACAACCAGCACTAATAAATCTCAGGGGGCCCCTTAGACCTATGTGCCACTCATATTTAAAGCGCCCCTTGGGGGCTTCCCTGGTGACTCAGTGGTAAGGAATCTGCCTGCCAATCCAAGAGACACAGTTTCCATCCCTGATCCAGGCCAATCCCATATGCCATGGAGCAACTAAGCCCATGTGCCACAACTACACGGTAGTGTGCTCGGTACTCAAGAGCCTGGGAACTGCAACTGCTGAAGCCTGAGTGTCCCAGAGCCCGTGCTGCGCAAGAGAAATCACTGCAATGAGAAGCCCAGGCATGAGCACCAAAACTGAAGAGTTGCCCCCACCCACAGCGACTAGAGAAAGCCCACGTGCAGCAACAAAGACCCCAGCACAGCCAAAATAAATAAAATTATTTCTTTAAAAGCAGCCCCTTTACATAAAGTAAAGCAAAAGCCTAGGGGATAGAAATGACCTACCAAATTTCAAATAGCATGCATGAGTCAGAGCTGAGATCAGAACTCAAGCATGCCCAACTCCTAGTCCTATGCCCTTTTGTGGCAAGAGTTCATCATGCTCCTTGACATCTCTATAGATCCACCCCCACCTCTCCAGATTAAACTGGACTAAATAAATGACCTCTGTAATGTTCCAGTGGCCAACTTTCAACTCCTACCAGTATGCAAGATAAATGGTGTATTGGTCAGCTATTGCTATAGTAATGCTGCCTAACAAATAACTCTACAATCCAGTGGCTTAGAGCAATAGCATTTTTCTTGCACTAATGGATGTGCAATCAACTGGGGTTAAGCTGGCATAGGCTTGGCTTGGCTTCATGGCTCGTTGTCTGCTCCACATGTGTTTATACCAGAGTACTGGATACAAGGGCAATGACTACCTGAGTAAATGCTCTTCTCATGGTAGATTAACAGAACTCAATAGTCAGACCAATACATGCAAGCATGTTTAAGGACTCAGCTTACATCATTACTCCCCACCAACACTGGAGACCAAAACATGTCATGTAACCAAACCCAAACTCAACAGCATGGGGGAAATATTCTCCAACAACAGTGGGAGAGAGAGAGGAGTGAATTTGCTGCACAATAAGATAAACTACAAAAAATTACTTTCAAAATTATAAAGAAATCCTCCAGCGAAGGTTGGGATAAACAAAAGCCTTGTTTGACAGCGAGATTACACCAGGGTCTCACTCGAAAAAGTTGATAAGCTTCCATGCACCACCCTTAATCCCCAAGAAAGCTAAATCATGTATTGTGTTAATATTGGCTCACTGTTTTGTTTTGTTTTCTGATTCTGCTGCTTTAAGAAAAGCCCGATATGGAAATTGTCGTTCAACAAAAGACAGATCATGAACATTTTAATGGCCAGACACTGAATTCCCTAAGAAAAATCTTTGTCTTTCTTAATACTATATTACTCTAGGAGTTTTTAAAATATATGGTGCTTCTGAAAAGAAGCGTTGAAAATTTTTTAAGTATGGTGGAGAGTAAAAACATTGGAGAGGGAGAGAGAGACAGCCAGTTTCAAAGTTAAATCCATCACTTCCTGGCCAGGTGACCGTGGGCATTTGTATAGTCTTTCCAATCTTCATTTTTCCACTTTGTAAAAACAAGCATAGTCATGTTTGTCTTCCAGGGTGCATATTAAGTAAGATAAAGTCAACAAAATGCCAAGCCAATGTTAGATAATCAACATATTCTGTTTTTTAAAAAAGATTCTCTTAAATTGCTGAATTCCCTTGATGCAGTAGCCAATTGTTGTTATTGTTTAGTTGTTAAGTCATGTCCAACTCTTTTGCAACCCCATGGACTGTGGCCCACCTGGCTCCTCTGTCCATGGGATTTTCCAGGCAAGAATACTGGAGTGGGTTGCCATTTCTTCCTCGACCCAGGGACTGGACCTGTGTCTCCTGCATTGGCAGCTGAATTCTTTACCACTAAGCCACTAGGGAAGCTCAGTAGTCAGTTGTGCTACTCATCAAATATTTCTAATGCTCTACTTTCTAGGTACTCGGAAGAATTGCATATCTCTGCCCCTTTTGAAGTTAGGCATGGTCATGTGACTTGCTTCAGCCAATGAAATATGAGCAGAGGGACACGTGTCACTTTGTCACTCAATATGTGTCACTTCGAAACTCTGAGAGCTGTGACAAGTGAGTCTCCATGTTCATTTCCCACTGCTGTTGTGGCCATGGAAGCACATGTCAAGGTAAACTCTCTATTAGTCTGGATCTCTGAAAGATTTCGAGGAGTAGAATGCCTGCCCCCACCCCCAAGCCAACATGCATCGTACGTGAAGTGTGAGAGAGAAGTAAATTCTTGTTCCATTAAGCCACTGAGATTTGGAGTTTTGTGATTGCAGCATAGCCTACCCCATACTGCCTCCCACACTTGGGATTATTAAATATGGTCCATTTACAGAAATATTATGGGCCATCTTTTCAGCAAGATTTACCCTGCATGTAATCCAGTTATGGGGCTTCCCAGGTGACTCAGTGGTAAAGAATATGCCTGCCAATGGAGGAGATGTAGGTTTAATCCCTAGGTTAGGAAAATCCCCTGGAGAAGGAAATAGCAACCCATTCCAGTATGCTTTCCTAGGTAATCCCAAGGACAGAGGAGCCTGGTGGGTTACAAAGAGTCAGACATGACTTAGTGACTAAACAACAACAACCCAGTTATACCTGCCCATTTACCAGTACATCCCCATATCAGCAGGGTAGTCCAATAACTCAAGAGACAAAATAATAAGTGACCTGAGTGTCATAGAATGAGGGTTATGAATTTAAAGTGGTTTAAAATGGCAACCATGTGTTCATTTCTCATGATTCTGTGAGAAGGCTGGATGGTCTTGCTGCTGTGAGCTGAGCTTGAGTGATTGAGGCTGCGCTTGCTTTTGTGAATACAGTCAGTTGGGGGCTGACTGATCTAGGGTGGCCTCAGTTTACCTCCCGATATTTCTCACATGCTTCCAGCAGACTGAGCCACGTTAGTTCACAAGGTGACGGCAGAGGTCCAAGGGTGAGCAAAGCAAGATAAAATCAGTTAGCACTTTGCAAAACTTGGCTTGTATCACATCTGCTAAGGTCTCATTAGCCAAAGTAAATTACATGGCCAAGCCCAGGATCAAGGTGGAAAGCAAAAGGGCTTTATTCTAAATGGGAAAAGTGAAGGCACCAGGCAATGGACCTCCTCTGCATCCCCTGATGGGTAAATAACAAGTGGTGATGTCTATTATCTAGGCCTAAATAACTGCTGACCTTCCTTGGAGAAGCTGAACAATAGAGCAAAGTTATTTCTTAAGCAGCATGTTAGACAGCATCACCGACTCAATGCACATGAATTTGAGCAAACTCCAGGAGATAGCAAAGGACAGGGGAGCCTGGCGTGCTGCAATCCCTGGGGTCACAAAGAATTGGACACAATTTTAGTGACTGAAAACAACAACAAAGCAGCATGTTAGAGCAGGAGAAACAAGGGTTGTGACTTAAGAGACCTTTTTTTTTTGAGATTTTTTTTTTAAGTATTTATTTGGCTACACCCAGTCTTAGCTGTGGCATGTGGGATCTTTTCTGTGGCAGCGTGCAAACTCTTAGTTGCATCATGTAGAGGGTCTTAGGTCCCTGACCAGGGGTCGAACCTGGGTCCCCTGTATTGGGAGCTCAGAGTCTTAGCCACTGGTCCATTAGGCTTTTGAGTCCTGATTCTTTGTTTTCTGTGATCTTGAAAGAACAGACTTCTTCTCCTTTCTGGTTTACAGTTCTCTCCCAGGAAGATGGTTTCGAGACCAAACGTTAGATGTGCCAAACTAGACACTCAAAGGCCAGATCAGGCCTGCACATTGTTTGGCTTTCACAATATTCTAATGTAACATAGCTTTACATGTTTTCACTTGAGACATTTCAGATAGAAATCTGGGTTTCTGATTTTGCTCAAAAGAGTTGGAAGACCCAGCAAAGTTGGGGCAACGCTCCAATATGTCAACAATGGGTGGGATGGCTGTGACCCCTCACTGGGGACAATCATTCTTTACTATCTGGTTTCCTACAGTTTGTCTCCCAGACACGAAGATTTGTCTTCCACTTGGCTGGACTCATCATGTATTGACATTCACCATGGGTTCCTGTAGATATTTGGATTAGGGCCCCTGGATCAATTAATATGGTGCTCTGACTCTGTGAGTCCATGGGATTTTCCCTGGGTCCTTCATTGTCCCAAATCACTTTAGAACTTTCCCTTTCAACTCCCCATGACATTAAGCCAGTGGACTTTGACCCTTAGGGAGACTCAAAATCCTTTTTAAATTCTAATGATATCTGTGAACCCTCTGGCCAGAAAAGCGCCCACATGAGCACATGCAGACACAGGGGTGGGCACACACACCATGCATGCACACCCACAGAGAGACATAATATCATATATGTTTTGTCTGTGAACTTCAATTGCTTTATAGGCAGTGCAATCCATCTGTCCTGCAGTCTATGGTGAACCCCAAGTTCTCCATCAATATCCTCCCACATAGCCTTGCCTGAACAGCTTTGACACCTAGCTAGGACTCCAGAAAAGCCTCCTCTTCCATGAATTTCTTATAGTCAGAGGTCACCGTCTGGTCCCAGCTCCCTCCCTGACTCCCATTGACGCTTTCAAAGAACAAATAGGCAAGCCTCAGTCAAGTGACCCACGCTGAGAAAAGTGCAGGGGCCAGCGGGGCCCTGACCTTCCTGTGTAGGTAACAAATTGGATGCCATGTTTGCACCAGGCCCTGGAGGGAGGGAAGGAAAGGGGGAAGTGGGGAGGAGGAGGGCACTGTGGGATGGAATTGGGGTTACAGGGGTCAGCAGCCTTTGCTTTAGGCATCCACAACAACCCCAGCCACCCCTTCTCAGGAAATAGCCACCACTGCAGGGCAAGGGGAGAGGAACAGCTGGAGGTCAGCAGAGGCCAAAGCATGCACACTCACAAGCGCGTGTTTGTGTCCTTGTGTGTGTGTCCATACCGGGCCATGGGCAGGGGGAGTCATTGAACAGCATTCTTTAAAGAGATCTCCAAGGATCCTCTGATCCAATGCCCACTGCTTAAACACACAAGGTATAACATAATTTTTTTTTTTTCCTCCAGCATCACTCGGAGGCAGTGTCATTTGACCTTCAGATGCAGTTTCTGGAGTTAAGCTCCCTGGGCTCAAATGCTACCTCTGCTAATTAATACCTGTGAGATTTTGAAAGATAATACAACATTTAGGTGCTTCGGTTTCTATTTAGAAAGAAAGGAAGATGGTAGTAACGACTTCCTCATGTATTTTTTAGAACAATATAAATGAATGTATATAAAACAGTTAGAAAAATAAGCACAAAATTAATCATTCAACAGACACACATAGAGGACCATATACATGATGGATTAATTTTCTTGAACATCTACTCAAGGGCAAAGCAATGTTCATTCTGCATCAATTATATTATTTAATTCTCCCCCAAAGCCCTCGCAGGACAAACACATTTTATCGAAACTGTGGCATGGGAGCTTGGGTCTCTTGCCAAGGGTTACCCCAGTAACAAATGATAGAATCCACCATATCTGTTCATTCCAAAGCCCCTGGTTCCTAATCAATTCATTATGGTCTCCAATTTGTCCTTGGATTTAAAACGTCTAGGCCAATGTTTGATACCTGGATGGAAGCATGGATGAGTTGATGGATGGATGGATGAGAGAATGAATGACTCTGCCATTCTCCCTTCAACTTGTCTTTTCACTTTAACCTTCTATCCAGAGACACCCTGGAGTACGAAATGGCAGCCCACTCCAGTATTCTTGCCTGGAAAATTCCACAGACAGAGGAGCCTGGCAGGCTGTAGTCCAGGGGGTCACAAAGAGTCAGACACGACTGAGGATACACCAGAGACACACCCCTTCTCTCCTTCCTGTTGTTGCCTGGTCCTATCCCATCAGCCTCCATCCTCACCACTCAATCACAGTCCATCTCTCCTCCTGGCTTCTCCTCCAAAGCAAGGCCCCAAATATTTCTCTGGCGCTGGAGGAAACTCATTCTTTCTGGTTTAATTCACCCCGTCTGGCCTTAATTGCTTTGCCCTGTTGTAAGAAGAGACCTCCCATGGCGACAACCCTGAGGATGGGCTGGGGGTTTGGGGAGGCGGCTGGAGGACTGGGGAGGAAGTCAGGGCAAGCTGTCGAGTGGATAGTGGATTAGTCAGAGGCCAATGGGGCAACGGAAGTCGGGGTTCTCTGAGCGGGCGGCTCCAGACCCGCCCCTGGCTGTGACGTTTACGATTGAATTTGGGCAGGAGCATGTGTCTGGGGGCTGTATCGACCTCCCTCACCTCTACCCTGAGTGTTTGGTCCTGCAGCTCATTAAGCAGTGACACTTAACACATCATCAAACTGCTTTACAGGCAAAGCCCACACAGCTCCTGGCCCCTGGAGTCCCCAGGTAGTGGGGATGATGACCTCCCAGGGACTGGAGCTGGGACATGGTGGACACACAAAGTGATCAAAGCTCTCATGGGAAAACCAGAGCAAGAATTGGATTAGGGCGCCAGGACCCCTGACCTTCCACCCCCAGGACCGATTAAAAACTAAGGTGTGTAGAGAACAGGGGGTCTGGGGCTCGTGTCATGGGACAAACATGGCATCTGATGTCATGTGAACAAGGCTCAAATCCTGGATTTGTCACTTTGCAGCAGCTGTTGAACATCGGCCAGGCTTTTAACTCCTCTGACCTTCTGTTTCCTCCGTGAGACTAATAAGGTCCACCTCGGGGGGTTGTTGCTAGAAATATTGGGATAAGGTATATAAAGTGCTTAACAGAAGGCAGGCCATAAATAACGCTTATTTGAATTGTTTTGTTTTTATGTAGTCACAAAGTCGTCTCCAACTCTTTTGCGACCTCATGAACTGTAGCCCACAGGCTCCTCTGTCCATGGAATTCCCCAGGCAAGAATACTGGAGTGGGATGCCGTTTCCTTCTCCAGGGGATCTTCCCGACCCAGGGATTGAACCTGCATCTCCTGCATTGGCAGGCGCGTTCCTTAACACGGAGCCACCAAGGAGAAAGTGGTCCCATTGGATCAGGCTGACAATTCCTGGTTTCCTCCACTCAGGTTGTCTTCCAACATTACCAAACATCACAATAAGAAATGCAACAAAGGTCAGAGTAGTAACAGCAAGTGTCCACTGTGAAGCAAGGGCTTTACCTATGAATGTTATCTTATTATAGCTTCACAGCCCTCGGAGATATTTACAATAATGATTTCATAGACATGGAGACTGAAGCTCAGAATGGACAGGTTGTTAGTCTGGTGGCAGAGTTGAGATGTAAACCCAGATCCATAGACTCTGAGCCCTTGTTCTTTCCAGCACTGGGTAAGTCTTAGCAGGACTATAAGGGACAGCCACAAGTGAACTTATCTGGTGCCTCCGGGGGCGGGGGGTGGCGGGGGGGGGAATTGTGGTCCACATATCCTGCCCTGAGCTTTCAGAGAGGTCCACTGAAGGATCCCTCATTTCCAGCCATTCTTCTGGAGTCTCAAACACTTCCTAAATCTCCTTGAAATAGTCCTGGCCAAGGGGCTGCTTTTATGGGTGATGTGTAGTAATGAGGCAGGGTTAAAACCTCATTAGGTCACGGTTCCCTTTTGCATTTCATGGATATTCAGTAACACAAGCAATACCAAACATATGAATTCCTGGACCCTGCTTTCTGTGCGGGGTTGGAGGGAGCACACTTTTAGTCAATTCATGGAAACACGTCCCTAAAATTTTACATGGGGACATTGCTGGTGGTCCAGTGGCTAAGACTCTGTGCTCCCTCTATGCAGTGGGCCTGGAGTCAATCCCTGGTCAGGGAACTAGATCCTACATGCCATAACTAAGGATCCTGCATGCAGCAACTAAAAAAGAAAAAAAAAACAAACCCATGTACCGCAACGAAGATGGGAGAGGCTGCATGCTGCAACTGAGATCAGGCATAGCCAAATAAATAAATAATTTTTTAAACAAGATACTCCACTAAAAAGCTAAAATAAAATTTTACATGATTTCAGAGGGCTTGTGGGCCTCTGAACCAAAGTCTACATCCACCAGTTCAAATCTCTGGCAGGATGTCCTGAGGTCAAATGGAGTGAAGCGGGGAATGGGTAATGGTTTGGAAAACAAGGTGCTGAATTCCCTTTGGGACCTGATGAGCTGAAAGTCCAGGTTACTATGTTGCATCTCACCAGGACAACATTCAGGTCCAAACTTCTAGCTTGGGAAGGAATTCGGGACTTCAGATTCAGAGTTCTTGATTTCTTCCTGTGTTTCTCTTTTCTTTTTTGCCTCTCAAAGATTTCTTGCATGCTTGATAAATGCCAGCCTCTGTGCTGGATGCCAAGAATATAAAAAAGAAGAAGAGAATAGGAACACATGTACCCACAGTGGGAAGGCTGGGGAAACCCTATGATGCAACATGTTAAGCAATGTATTAGGGGACACCTGGGCAGTGATAAGGAGTCTATGATGTGAATGTGTGCTCGACGCTGCTTCAGTCATGAACATGTGTAGCACAAGAGAGAAAATGAATGAACGCTGCAAAGGAGACACGCGAGTGACATTAATCTTCCTCCTTCCAGAGCAGCTCTCCCCTACTTTCAGTCGGTGTGATTCTGATTAAGCCAGTGTTTAAATCAAGAGAGAATATGCCATCCAAGACTGGCCAGTCAGACACTCGGGTTCTTCCAAGGCCTGTGCTTGCTCCAGGAAGGGTCATGTGACTTGAGTCAGCGCAACCAGGGCAGGTGAGATGTTATTCTGGCGCTTCTGTTTGAGCTTTTGTCAAAACAAACTCTTCTCTCTGAATGACAGTGACAGAGGTGGGACTGGAGCTGCTGGAGGATCTTGTGTTCATGGGGCAAGATGACGTCTGAGAACAGAGAGGGCTGAAGGAAGGCAAAGTGAATGACGGATGAGTCTACGTACGACTGGGAATCCAGCCAAGACAGAAACCACAGCTAGCTCCTGTTTTAGTTATACGAACATAGAACTGTATATATGTGTAAACATAAATATACAAACATACATACGAACATATTTATGTATGTATGTAAATATTGTTGTTTAATCCCTAAGTCATGCCCTACTCTTAGTGACCCCTGACACTGTAGCCCACCAGGCTCCTCTGTCCATGGGGTTTTTCAGGCAAGAATACTGGATTGGGTTGCCATTTCCTTCTCCAGGGGATTGAACCTGCATCTCCTGCATTGGCAGGTGGATTCTTTACCACTGAGCCACCAGGGAAGCTCATACAAGGAGTGCATGCTAAGTAACTTCAGTCGTGTCCAATTCTTTGCGACCCCGTGGACTATAGCCTGCCAGGCTCCTCTGTCCATGGGATTTTTCAGGCAAGAATACTGGAGTGGGTAGGGAGGTGCTAAAAACAGGAAAAGATGGGAAGAAATGTGCAGGGTTTTCCTTCCCAGAAACGGACAATAATAATAATTGATTAAATGAGCACAATCCCCAAATGCTCTTCTGCTCTCTGTAGAAAGTCAGTAACATTTGTATACGTCTACGAACACAAACACAGTTTTAATTAGATCTTCTGTCACTCGTTATCCCATCATCCTGCTGTAATAGCTCCACAAGGTCAATTTGTTTCTTTGTTTTAATTTGACTGCACCAGGTCTCAGTTGCAGCATGTGGGATCTAGTTCCCTGACCAGGGATCGAACTCAGGGCCCCCTGCATTGGCAGTGAGGAGTCTCAGCCATTGGACCACCAGGGAAGTCCCCACAAAGTCAATTTGGAAGACCATTTCGAAGGAGACACTCAACAAAGAAGAGGAAGAGTTATTCCAGAGGGACATAGAAGAGGGCTAACACTTGAAATCATGCTTGCACAAACATGCCATGAAAATAAAAAGGATTCCTTGATGTGGTGGAATGGGGGTCACTTACAACCAAATGATTCTAGTTAAAGACAGTATTGCAGCATCTTTGTGCAGGTGATGACTCTGCTTGGTTGGTGGGGGGGAGGCGGCGGGGTTCCAGGTAGATTAAATTGTTAAAATACTTTATAACTAACTAACCAAGCTGAGCCAATATGCACACATTCTAGAGCTTTTTCTGAAATTGTCTAAGGGAAAAAAAATGTTTTTCCACTGAGGTGGCTAAATCATATATATTAAAAAAGCATATAGCTACTGGCACGCATCATATCATGACATGGGAATTCCCACCTAAGAATGGAGCTGATGTTGAGAAAACAAAAACCAGTATTTAAATGTTCCAGACCAAGTCCAAATGATGCTTCTTTAGCCCCTGGATCTAACTATGCCTGAAGCTAGTGCAAGCTTGAACTTTTCAATCAACAAAGTCAGTTAGTATTTACCCCTCCTTGACTGATACTGTGGCTAGTGCATCTACATCTCCTTGGCAGTCACTTTTACATGTTGACAATTCTTTACAGAAAACAGCCTGCAACCCTCTGCCCAAAGGTCCCTCCCCCAGCCCCTGGCCACAGGAGCACACTTGGCACCATGCAGAAAAAGCCAAGAATGCCAGGGAGTTAAAACCCCAACAGCAGCTCTCAACTAAGGACTGCAGGATTGAATAAATAATTTCCCCAGCCCCCTTGCCCCTCAGTTTGAAATGATATTGTATAATATATCATCCACAGTGTGGCTCAAATGAGTTAAGCTCCACCTGCCCACATTACAACTAGCTTGATAATAAACACCTTTAATCAGTGGATGCAAGTATTTATATGGTTGAGTCCCTTTGCTGTCCACCTGAAACTGTCACAACATTGTTCATTGGCTATATTGCAATATAAAATAAAAAGGTGTAAAAAAAAAAAGACACCCTTATCATCTTCCTTCTCATCCCTCATTTTCCCACTATCTAACCACAGTTCCCCGGAATCGTTTCCTAAATAAACTATTTGTACTCATCTCCTCGTCTCAAGATCCATTTAAAAATAAGACCAATATACTTTGGACCAAATCCAAAATAAGACCCATACTCCATTTTTTTCAGTCTTAGGCCAGTGTGAACTCTGAAAGCCCTGGCTAATAGACCAGATTTTGAAAAGAATGCCCTAAGCACTCGAACCATGCTCTGAGGATATTAACTTCAACATCCTTATCATAAACAGAAACTTCTCCATCCCTGGGAGCACCAGAGCAGTCACCCTTGATCCCCAGAACTCAGTTAGCAGAGATGCCACACTCTTCCTTGGGAAGAAGCGCAGAAGGGTTCGCAGGGAAAGGGGCGGAGCCTGGATCTGACCAATGGGTGTCGCCGGAGCCTAGGCGAGTGGAAACCTTGGATCTTGTGAAAGGTCCCATTTTCTTTCCTCATAAATGTTGCAGGCTCCCTGCTCCATATATTGCTGTTAATAAATTATACCCCACCCCTCTTTTAAGGCCCTTTTGTTATAACCCTGGCTCCCAGTTCCATTAACTCTCCATTACTCGAACACTTCATTATGACATTTTTTTGCAAGCTGAGAGCATGGCTCCTGACACCCTCAGCCAGGCAGGAGGCAGAGATCAAAATGGCCCATTAAGTTCCTGTGGCCAAGGCACAATTTTTTTTTTCCTAGAGTCTATTTTCTGCTGCTTTTAAAATAATGGACTCAAATGTTTCACTTCTCTAGCAAATTCCCCAATAGCGTGCCAAGGACAGAGCCCAAGATGGAGAGGCTGGAGTGGCCTGAAATGCAAGTGTTTCTTCCTTCACATCCTTTCCCCCCGCCCTGCCCCCAAACAGTGGAAGGTTTAATCCTTCTCAGAGTGAGACCATACTTTTGGGTCATTGACTGAAATGTGCAAACCAGGCAGTGATGATGAGTCATACTTTAAAGCTCCAAGGAACTGTTTCAAATGTCTGATTACAAAATGTTGAGGAGAAGGCTGGAGGCATTGTAAGGTCAAAAGGTAATTCCTCCAGGATCTTCCAAAGCCCAGGTTGTCCGGGGCTGTGCTCCCAAAACACAACCTTCTGTTTCTCATTCCTGGTAGTTTACTGGGGGCACGCAAGCCATTCCACAGGGAACAAAACAATCCGCAAGACATAGAAGGAAAGATAGCCCATGGCATTTGCGCATACACGCAAAATACACATAAGATAGGCACTACGTAGCTGGTATATATAGCTCTGTGTTTCATGTGCCTTACCTCATTTAATCTTCCTATCAACCCTAGGAAGTGAAAATTATTGTATCCATTTTTCAGAAGGAGAAATCAAGTCACAGAAGGGACTCATCCAAGACCACACAGACGTCAAACGTTAGAGTCTGGTGGCAGCTTTGAGCAGCTTTTCAAGATCATGTGTTTAGAAACATATTGCTCCATTGTTTCTTAAATTTCCACTTAGGCAGAAACTGAAACACACATGTACTACACTCGTCGTGCATTTTCACAAATATCATACACCCACGACCTTGTTGCCCACACATGATATCAGATGCACTCTGCCTTTAGCCCAGCTGTAATGCTCTCAACTTCAATGGCATAAAAATAAGTCCTTTTATCGGGGCCTTGCCATTTACAAAGCACTTTCATATACATTAACTCATCAGCACTGAATTCGCTGACAGGGCCAAGACGAGAAATGGACGAGGGAAGTGTAATACATCATGGACCAAAATAATAATTTGACCCTTTAGATAGAGGTTTCCATCCCAGGATAAATTACATCCTTTAGCCACATACGGGCAAGATCAATAGTCATATAATCTCCATCCTGGAAGGGATCTTAGAGAGGACTGTCTTAGTCTGCTAAGGCTGCCATAACAAAACATCATCGATGAGTACCTTAAACAACAGAAAAGTATGTCTTACCGTTGTTCTGGAGGCCAGAGGGCTGGGATCATGGTGGCAACTTGCTAGGGTTCTGATGAGAATTTCCTTTCTGATTTGTCCACAGCCACCTTCTGGTTATGTCCTACCATGACAGAGAGAGAGAGAGAGAAAGAGAGGGCTCCAACCTCTTCCTCTTATAAGGAAACTAATCCTATCATGGAGACTCCACCCTCATGGCCTCCTTTGAACCTAACTACCTTCCAAGGCCCCATCTCCAACACATGACATTGGAGGTTAGGAGTTCTAGGTGTCCTTTATTTGGGGGAAGGGAGGATACAATTCATCCTTGTAATGTATTTGTTTAATTGAGATGTAATTGCTTTACAAAGTTGTGTTAGTTTCTGCTGTGTAAGGAAGTGAATCAGCTATGTGTGTGGTGTGTGCTCTGTTGCGTCTGACTCTTTGTGACCCCACGCACGGACTGTAGTCCACTAGGCTTCTCTCTCCGTGGAATTCTCCAGGCAAGAATTCTGGAGTGGGTTGCTATTCCCTTCTCCATGGGATCTCCTCGACCCAGGGATCAGACCTGTTTCCCCTACGTTGGCAGGAGGATTCTTTACCACTGCACCACCATCAGCTACATGTATCCATATGTCCCCTCCCTCCTGAGCCTCCCTGCCCACACCCCAGCCCTCCTGGTCATCACAGACTACGGGCTGAGCTCCCTGTGCCATACACAGCTTCCCACTAGCTATTTTACACATGGTCGTGTATGTGTGTCAACCCTAACCTTCCAATTGGTCCAACCCTCCCTTTCTACTACCGTCCCTGCATTGTATCCACGCACCCGTCCTCTGGAGTTGCCATAGAGGCTGAAGTCAAAAAGAGAAAGCTATCATATATTAATGCATATGTGTGGAATCTGGAGAAATGGTACAGATGAACCCGTATCATATTTAACCCATATTCAACCCATATCCCAACAGAGATATGAAGGGAGAGAGGCAATTGATTTCCCAACTCCAAAGAAATGAGGGTTTGAAAAAGATAGGTCGTTATAGCAGAGTCACTTTGCTGCACACCTGAAAAAAAAACAACACTGTTGATCAACTATACATCAATCTAAAATAATTTTTAAATCAGTACATAATACAATAAAAGAAGAAACAGAAGGAAAAATCATACAACTGGTTGGACTGGCCACTGTGTAATCAATTGACTAACAAGAAACTGGATTCCTGCTTGCCCTACTTGATTGATAGTCAATGTCAACAGTCATAATTGTATTATACTACCAGCAATTCCCTCCTCCCAAGGTCCCCCCTTGCCTGCAGACACAACCATGCCATTTTCTGCAAGCTTTCTTGAGAACTGGATTGGACAAGCTAAACTGCCAGACTGAATGATCAGGGCTCAGCTATTTAGATGGTCAGAAGTACAATTCATTTGGATACTTCTCTGTACCATCACTGAACTTCAAGGCAGGCCACATGTATACACAGACCAAACTGACATGTCTTTGTCTGGCTATTGTGGGGTGATTTTTTTTTTCCTTGATCAAATTAGCGGTTGCTTTTGGTGCCTTTGATCAGCTTGCTTCTGATCTCATTATTACCCAAGCAACTGACCAGTTTGGTTCGTTCACACAAACACAGAGTTAAAAATAAGTCAACCACACCATCTGTGTGGTATTGTGTAGGCAAAAGAAAATAACAAAACCCTGAATTTTACATGTGGCTTCTTTTTTCTCCGCCCCTTCCCTGTCCCATCCAGTGGGGTAGATACACCACAGAAGAACTGTCATTCTAGGTGGAGGAAGAAAAAGAAGAAACACATACACACTAAGTCCATCATGTGATTTTTTTTAATCGATATATAGTTGCTTTACAACGTTGTGTTAGCCTCTGCTGCACAGCAAAGTGACTCAACCATCCCTATACATACATCCCCTTTTCCATGGATTTCCTTCCCATTTAGGTCACCATGGGGCACTGAGTAGAGTTCCCTGGGCTATACAGTAAGTCCTCGTTATTTATCTGTTTTACACATAGCAGTGTAACATGTGTCAATCTCAATCTCTCAGTTCATCCCAGCCCCACTTCCCCCCACCCCAGTGTCCTTACACTTTTTCTCTACATCCGTGTCTGTATTTCTGCTGTGCAAATAGGTTCATCTGTATCATTTTTCTAGATTCCACACACATGTGCTGCTGCTGCTGCTGCTAAGTCACTTCAGTCGTGTCCGACTCTGTGCTACCCCACAGACGGAAGCCCACCAGGCTCCCCCGTCCCTGGGATTCTCCAGGCAAGAACACTGGAGTGGGTTGCCAATTCCTTCTCCAACACATGTGCTACTATACAGTATTTGTTTTTCTCTTTCTGACTTAACTTCACTCTGTATGACGGTCTCTAGGTCCATCCACGTCTCTGTGAATGGCACGATTTCATTCCTTGTCTTTGCCCCCAGTAAGCAAAAGCCTGACATCTTAATGGTTCACAACACAGTTCATACCAGTGAGAATGTGCCCTGAACCAGGTTGTTCTATCAGCCTGGGTCTGGGTGGAGGTGGGGGATTAAATTCTATTGAAATTAGTTTCTCTCCCAGGCTGGGCCCAGCTTCTGAATTCTAAGATCCCTCAAACCTCAAAAATGGAACCTCTCTCCTCTCAAGTCCCATGGTGGCTGGATTCCAAGTCCCTTGCAGCCAAATCCTAAAACATGGCTTCACTTTGGAGAATTCAGATGTGGCTTTGCTTTCAAGAGTCCAGCCCCCACGTAACAGGGATCTGGTGAATCACTTGGAAAATTGAAAATTGAAAGGTCTAAGAGGCCTGTGCATGGCAAAATGGCCCAAGTGGCTGGCCTGTCTATCCTGAGGGTGTCTGCCTGGCCTTCCAGATGCCTCATTTTAGGAAAACAGGCAATTGCCCATTTGGGGGAGCACTCAGAGGTCCTTTGTACTCCTTCCCTTTTGCGGCTGCAACCTTGAGACGAGGCCACAGCTGTTTATATGCTTAACTTGACTTGGGATTTTTTTTTTTTCCTGAGGCCCGAAGCCTTGCTGGGCCCAACAAGGTGTGGGAACCACTTCAAACATCCCAATTTCTCTCTGCCCACATGCCAGGTACCCACTGTGATTGTCCAGAACACCCAGGAAATTAGGAGACTGGCTGAGAAACCAGGGGCACCAAGGTTTACTAAAGATAAAATTAAATTAAAAATTCCGGCGATGACTTTGAAAAACAGCTGCGGGCTTCCTGATCAAAATGTAGCCTTCTGCGGTTATTTGCAGGCCAGGCTGCCTGCCAAAGGCTGTGATGAATTCTAGGTTCCATATGGTGTGTCCCATATAACAGAGATCTGGCACCAATGAATCCCAAAGTCTAACCTGCAGTTCCAAGGCCCGCCCTCCAAGAGATGTGGGTTTGTAAGGGTTGAATTCCAAGATCATCTTAGACCAAGGTTCTTTCCTCCATTTAGAAGGAAGACCCACATGCAGACCTGTCCCTTCTACTGGGGCCTATTGAAAGGTCCTGGGCTTCGGAGACACGAGTTACCAAGTTCAAATTCTCACTCACTTACTGGCAAAGCATATTCAAATAAGAAATTGAACTTCTCTGGAACTTGTGGTCACCAGGGAGGACAGATGAGGGGAAGGGATAGTTAGGGAGTTTGGGAAGGTCATGTACACACTGCTGTATTTAAAAAGGGTAACCAACGAGGACCTACTGTATAGCACAGGGAACTCTGCTCAATGCCAAGTGGCAGCCTGGCTGAGAGGGGAGTTTGGGGGAGAATGGATACATGTATATATATGGCTGAGTCCCTTTAAAGTCCACCTGAAACTATCACAACATTGTTAATCAGCTATACTCCAATATAAAACAAAAAGTTAAAAAATGAACCACATTAAAAAAAATAAATCTTTAAAACAAACAAACCGAAAAGAACTTTTCCATATGAAACCTAGTCAGCATAGAACAGTGACAAAACAATCCTACTGTACTCTATCCATTTCCTGACCCACAGAATCCATGAGTATAAAAAAGCAGTTCTTATTTGGGGACTGTTAAGTTCAGGGTGGTTTATTAAATGGAATACCAATCACCATTGTCATTATCATCATGGCTTTTTGTTCTGGGCAACGTTCAGTAGAGAGGTCCATTTGGTATATTCTTGGATATCAAGGTCTTCCCTGGTGGCACAGCGGTAAAGAATCTGCCTGCAGTGCAGGAGACCTCGGTTCAGTCCCTGGGTCAGGAAGATCCCCTGGAGGAGGGCATGGCAACCCACTCTAGTACTCTTGCCTGGAGAACCCCATGGACAGAGGAGCCAGGCAAGTAGTTGCACCACAGTACAGTGTCCAATCTGAAAATAAGAACTCTCAGGCAAACATCAAGTGTTTCCTTACCCATACGCACACATCCGCAGAGCCTGCAAACAGCTGATAAAAATGGTAAGCAACGGTGTTGCAGCTGCCAACAAGTTCTTGCAGGATTTTGTAAAAAATACTATTAGTATAATAACAGATTTTATAGTTATCTGTGGCATATAATTATGACCCATATATGTGTCAGCAGCTTATTGCTGGAACTTACTTCTCCATTAACATGATGCTGTGGATTTTGTATTCATTTTAATGGGGATGAATGGCTACTTCTAAGGACTTTCCATCTACAGAAGAGTATGTGAGACCCAATTTTGTTTGGATGTCAAGGAACAACAGTATTAAGCTATGAAGGTGATGCAGGTTCTTGTACAGTCCGAGTGCGTAGCAGGTACTCAATGGTGTGGTTGCCACCCAGACGTGATGCTCGGATCTCCCTTTGAGAAGAATTTATCACTCAGCTTCAAGTGCTGCCATTAGCGAACAGACTCCAGCAGCAAGGCCCTTGGGATCCACGTTACCTTTCCAGTCAAAGCCATGTTCTTACTTATGGTGTATCCTTGCATATCAAGTAGTTGTCAGCGAGGAGAGATGGGAAGAAGGCATAGTTAAGGAGTTTGAGAAGGTCACGTACACTCCGCTATATTTAAAATGGATAACCAGCAAGGTCCTACTGTGCAGCAGAGGGAACTCTGCTCAATGTTAAGTGGCAGCCCAGATGGGAGGGGAGTTTGAGGGAGAATGGATACATGTATATGTATGGTTGAGTCCCTTCACTGCTCACCGGAAACTATCACAACATTGTTAATCGGCTATACTCCAATATAAAATAAGTTTAAAATAAGTTAAAAATAAATCTACAGAAAACGCCACACCTTTTCTGAGAAACCCTCATCCAAACCAGGCAGGGCCTGGCCATTTCCGCCCAGCACAGGACCCCACTAACAGACGATCTTTGCTCTAGCCCTCCCCATCCAGTGAGCTGAGGCTCTCTCTGACCTTCCCTGTGGTCTGAAGCTCTTCCTACCTAATCCTGCTTCTCTCCCCCTTCATCGTTCACAGGCATTACCCTCCAATAAATCTCTCACGTTTCTCCCCCCATCTTAGCATCTGCTTTCCATAACTCCGCTGACACAAGCAGGGTGCTCATCAAATTGAAATTGATTACACAGGATAAATAGCTATTGGGGAAGATAAAGCTTTGGTGGAGAAAAGAATCAAATGACTTTGTTCTGTCCAGATCTGTGGGGTATATCCTGGGAGCTTCCCGATGTCCCACTAGTAAAGAACCCGCCTGCCAATGCATGAGACACAGGAGATGCAGTTTCCATCCCTGGGTTGGGAAGATCTCCTGGAGGAGGAACTGGCAACCCACTCCAGTATTCTTGCCTGAAAAACCCCATGGACAGAGGAGCCTGGTGGGCTACAGTCCAAAGGGTTGCAAAGAGTTGGACACGACTGAGCAAAAGCATGATATGCATGATACAGGTATATACTGCTGGTGGGTAGGGTTAGATGTCCCATGCCTTCTAAAATAACCATTTGTGTTACATTTGGGATGTTGACATGGTTACTGGGCTGCCCTTCAGCATCTATTAACATCTATAAAATGATATTGTAAGAGAAGACTCCTGGGAAAAGAGGGAGCAAGATTCTGCAACAGTCACTGTTGGTGGCCTTCCCAGCATTCATTTCTCCCATCCTTCTTCCTAATATGATCTCAGTTTGTCCATGTGTCCATCACGCCTCCACGCAGCTCATATTCCTCAAGGGATGTCAACACCATCCCCAGCTCCGGGACTCAGTCCTAAGGGTAACTTGGCTCTGCTCTGAGTGATTGCATCAGGAATAATTGTTTGATCCATTCTAGACAATGAGATGCAAGAAGAGGTGGCCTTGGTGGCTTCTAGGGATGTTCACTTTTCTAGACTTTTCAGAAGAGCTCACTCTTACTCCTCTGAGTCAGGACCAGTAAGGACCATGTGTAGACATGAGACGTGGGGCAACCACCTTCCTGACAGCTGAGAATAATGCTGGTTCACGGAGAAGAACAAAACTGAGCCACTCAGAAAAGTAAAACCAGAGATACTGCCCCAGAACTTCGGGACTGGATGCCTTTCACTACGTGTGCACAGAAGGAAAGCAAACCCTTTTCTCTCTTGCTGAAAAACTCAGCCCTCCACATCAGGCTCCATCATGAGAAGCCAGAATAAAGGAAGAGGAGCAGGCAAAGGAAGACAGAGAGGAGGAAAACGAGGAGGGGAAGAGGGGGGAAGAGAGAGAAAAAAAGAAGAGATGCTGATATGTTTGTTTGTTTGTTTTCCTCACAAAATGATCTTCACTGAAGAAATCAGAACCAAATTAGGGACACAGTATGATTACGACTGGGCTTCCCAGTTGTGGCTCAGATGGTAAAGAATCTGCCTGCCATGCAGGAGACCTGGGTTCACGTGATAACTACATCTATGTATACACACAGAGACAGCTCAGAGCATAGTGGGAGAAATGCCATTTCCTTTTTTAATTTTATTTTTTATTGAAGTACAGTGTTAAAAAGAAAAAATACATGAGGTATCTATCTCACTCCAGTCAGAATGGCCATCATCAAAAAGTCTACAAATATAAAGCCTTTCCATATGATCCAGCAATCCCATTCCTGGGCATACACCCAAACAAAACTATAATTCAAAAAGATTCATGCCCTATGTTCAGAGCGGCACTACCCACAATAGCCAAGACATGGAAACAACCTAAATGCCCATTGACACGTGAATGGATAAAGAAGATGTGGTACATATATACAGTTCAGTTCAGTCGTGTCCAACTCTTTGCAGCCCCATGGACTGCAGCATGCCAGGCCTCCCTGCCCATCACCAACTCCCAGAGCTTGCTCAAACTCATGTCCATCAAGTCAGTGATACTATCCAACCATCTCAACCTCTGTCGTCCCCTTCTCCGCCTGCCCTCAATCTTTCCCAGCATCAGGGGCTTTTCAAATGAGTCAGTTCTTCACATCAGGTGGCCAAAGTATTGGAGTTTCAGCTTTACCGTCAGTCCTTCCAATGAATATTCAGGACTGATTTCCTTTAGGATTAACTGGTTTGATCTCCTTGTGGTCCGAGGGACTCTCAAGAGTCTTCTCTTTTGAACCACAGTTCAAAAGCATCAGTTCTTCGGTGCTCAGCTGTCTTTCTGGTCCAACTCTCATACCTATACATGACTACTGGAAAAATACCATATGATAACACATATGTAAAAGTTGATGTGGTTTTGAGCCAGACAACAAATCAGAGATTCAGACTGGAGAACTGGACTCCTTTTGTGCCAAAAAGGTCCTGCTTTCCATTCCTCTTGGACTAGTGTTTCTTTACTGAATGCCCCATGTTCCTTTTTTTTTTTTTCCTGAGAGTAACCATGCTGACCTCTCTGTTGGAGCAGCTCTGAGAATGCTGTTCAAATACCATCTACTTTTTGAGGGCTGGGAGGGTCTTGATGCCCATTTTCACTGCTGAAGTCTTTTTTTTTTTTCCTTAATATTTATTTATCTGGCTGCATCAGGCCTTAGTTGCTGTATGCAGGATATTTCATTCTGAGGTGCCGGCTTCTCTCTAATTATGGCACTCTGGCTTGGTTGCCCCAAGCACCTGGGATCTTAGTTCACCAACCAGGGATTGAACCCACATCCCCCGCATTGGAAGGCAGATTCTTAACCATTGGGCCACCAGGAAAGGTCCACTATCGGGAAGTCTTGAAGAGGGTCTTTGGTAATCACTTGGTAAATGAACGAATGAATGAGCACGTGAGGCCTTCTGCCAGCCCCGAAAGAGTCTCTAGCTCTTCAACAGCAGCCTAGCAATTAGGGATCTTTGCAAAGCCTGCTTGTTGCAAAATCCACATCTTAGTCACAAAGAAAGAGGCCTGGGAGTTATTAGAGAGTGACTTGTTTGTTTGTTTTGCGAATGAAAATAGGAGTGTAGGAAGCTCTCTGCAGTCAGCTGCAGGGTTCAGAGTTAACCCCTTCAGCTTCATTGGATCCAGCATCTGCTCTTCAGAATCACAACCGTGAGGGGGATGCACCCCAAGCCCTGGGAGAATAGAGAGACTGAAGTTTCCAGAGACCTGGCTATGCCTCTAAGTAGCCCCCAGATTTTCAGAAAAATCCCTTAAATTCTCTGCAAGTTAGTTTCTGTGACTAAAGATCAGAGGATCAGGTCCCTTATGCCCCAAGCACTTCTTATCCTCCCCATCCCCTCTTATCCTCCCCATCCCAATGCCAAAATCAACTTGTGCCTCTGGGAGAAGTTCTTCTGGCTCAAAGTGAGGGTGGGGATGACACCTGTTTAGGGTGTCTGTCCCCCATAAGAGGTTTTCCCCCTACATCTAATCCTAATCCTAATATTGATGTTAACAGTCATAACTGTTCATTGAACATGTACTGTGAGCCAGGCACTACTAGACCTAGATTCTGTTGTAATCCTCCCTATAGCCCTGACTCAGATGGTTAAGAGTCTCCCTGCAATGCAGGAGACTTGGATTCGATCCCTGTGTCAGGAAGATCCCCTTAGAGAAAGAAATGGCAACCCACTCCAGTACTCTTGCCTGGAGAGTCCCATGGACAGAGGAGCCTGGTGGGCTACAGTCCATGGGGCTGTAAAGAGTCAGACATAACTGAGCGACTAACATATGTTACATATGGCCCTATGAAATAGGTGCTAATATTCGTCCCATTTTACTGATGAGAAAACTGAGGTACAGAGAAGTTCAGTAACTTACCCAAAGCTTCCTGACCCATAAGTGGTGGAGCTGTGATTCGAACCTAGGAGTTTGCTGCAGGTTGCCTTAGCCCCTTGGGTTCCCAGGGAGCTGTTCTCCGAGGGCTGCCCTAACTCTGTTCAGAAGTGCCTCTGGCTTTCAGGGAATGGGAGAGACAGTGTAAAGGGTGAGTCTGAGAAGGTACAGCATCCAAACCCCAGCTCTGGTCCTAGCCAGCCCCATGATGTCTGAGTCCTTCCCCTGTTGGGTCTTGGATCTCAGTTTCCCCACCTGTAAGTTAAGGGAATGGCCCACGGGATATCCAGGGATGTTCCTATTGTGATTAGTGGATGGAGAAACTCTTAAACTAAGTTTAGAAAAGAACTTCAGAGAGTATGGAAACTCCAAGAAACTGTATGAAAAATGTGGCATGTAGTCATTTAGTTCACGGGATAAGTGGTTCATAGTTCCTATTGATTTTTGTTTAATGCTTATTTAAATATTTACTTGCATTTTCTGCCCCCCTTTTTTCCATGGCATTTTTGTTGCTGTTGTTGTTGTTTTATTTTTACTTTTTTAGGTTGTGTCATGTGGCATACATAATTTTAGTTCCCCAACCGGGGATCAATCCAGTGCCCCCTGCAATGGTAACACGGAGTCTCAACCACTAAACTGCCAGGAAAATCCCCTATCAGTTTTTTTGGGGACTCTCCAAGGATCTAGAATACAACAGTGCCTTCCATGAAGGGACTCGAGAGCAGATGAATCTGAGGCAGGCCACACTTGTGGTGTTGGTGTCAGGATCATTGATGGTGCCTAACATCAAATTGTTTTTTTAAAAAAACCAAATGATGGGTTTCCTACCATTGTTTTCCAATGTCTAGGAACTTCCAAAATAGACAGAAATCATCTGACATCCTTAGACTCAAAATCTCTCTCTGCACACAGCCTCTCCTTTCCCCAGAGAGGGACGTCTCCTTTGCACTCACTCTCTTCGGAAGAAGCCAGAAACATGTTGTCACCTGCAAGCATTTCCAAGGTGACCCAGCAGAGAAATGTCAGTTGGAGGGGGTGTGTGAATGTGGAGGCTGCAGAAATGGCCAAGATTCGAAATGTCCTCATCTAAATAAACATGCTCCGTGTGTGTGTGTGTGTGTGTGTGTGTGTGTGCTGCTGCTGGTGGTGGGCAAGGGCATGCAGACCTTTGTAAGTGGGGGGAAAGTAACAGGCTGCTACAGGAAAAATGCTAGATGGGGACTTCCCTGGCGGTCCAGTGTTTAAGACTCCATGCTCCCAAGGCAGGCGGTAGGTTCGATCCCTGGCTGGGGAGCTAAAATCCTGCATGCTGCACAGCAGGGCCAAAAATAAATAAAACCAAAGCAAAACAAAACCGCTACACGGAGAGCCAGCCAGATGTGGGTGAGCATCTCAGTTCCTCTCCTTCTCAGCTCTGTCATTTTGCACAAATGTCTAACTTCTCTGAGACTGTTTTCTCCTTTATCAAATTTCAGCAGTTCCCCTGTGCTACCGTAAGGGACTCAATACAATAGCTCATGTACTGAAGAACTCATGCATTGCAGCTGTCCCATAAATGCTATAGGAACTCAACGTATGGATTATCCGGATGCCTGGGTGACCTTGGCCAATTCCTTTTGTTGTTATTCCTTTCTAAGTCTTGATTTTTTTCATCTGTAACATACAATTGGAGTGCCAAACGAGACTGGTTGGCTGATTGATTCTTGAAGCTTTCATTTTGTTATAAAGTGGTTTTTCTTCCCTCAGACAAAATCTCGTGGGGAAACCCGATGCATACAACTGTTAAGAGTCTCAGGTTCAAGGAGAAACAACATACTCCAGCACCCTTTTTTAGCCACCCTCTTACTGGTACATCTCACAGGTGCTGGGCTCCTGTGAACAGTGGGAAAACCAGCACACCACACCCGTGATCCCCAGTCTTCCTTTGTCCGCACGACAGTCTCACCACATTTACCACGTCTGTGTACCACTTGGATTATTTATTTACCTAATAAGCAGAGACATTACTTTGCCAACCAAGGTCTGTCTAGTCAAAGCTATGGTTTTTCTCATGGTCATGTATGGATGTGAGAGTTGGACTGTGAAGAAGGCTGATCGCCAAAGAATTGATGCTTTTGAACTGTGGTGCTGGAGAAGACTCTTGAGAGTCCCTTGGACTGCAAGGAGATCCAACCAGTCCATTCTAGAGGAGATCAATCCTGGGTGTTCATTGGAGGGACTGATGCTGAGACTGAAGCTCCAATACTTTGGCCACCTCATGCGATGAGTTGACTCACTGGAAAAGACTCTGATGCTGGGAGGGATTGGAGGCGGGAGGAGACGGGGACAACAGAGAATGGGATGGCTGGATGGCATCACCAACTCGATGGACATGAGTTTGAGTGAACTCCGGGAGTTGGTGATGGACAGGGAGCCTGGCGTGCTGTGATTCATGGGGTCGCAGAGAGTTGGACACGACTGAGCGACTGAACTGAACTGAACTGAATATGTTTTTCAACTCAGCCACCTGCTATTGGCCTAAATTTTAATTCAATCCAAAAGGAAGCTCTATGTCACGACCATAAATGAAAGACCGGTATCTGTTTTCATCAGTAGGTGGTCACATGGGTCAGACAGGTGATAAACCCGTGAGTTTCCTGCTGTAGATTCAGAGCCCGAAAGCTGCCCTCACTCAGTCTTTATCTATTTGTTTTATTTTTGATTGATTTCTCACTGCAGTGGCTTCTCTCGCTGCAGGGCATGGGCTCTAGGTGTGCAGGTTCCAGCAGTTGTGGCTCACAGGCTTAGTCGCCCTGAGGAGTGTGGGATCTTCCTGGACCAGGGTTCAAACCTGTATCCCCTGCATTGCAAAGTGGATTCTTAACCACTGGACCAACAGAGAAGCCCTGCCCTCATTCTTCCTTAAAAAGGAGGATAAGCAAGTGGCAAGAAGTGGTTTCAAGACACAGCAGCACCAGCTGGGCCTTTCTCCTTGCAACAGTCAGGATTGAGTGGGAAGTGAAAGGAAAGCACAGCACAGCATCTCTTTGTGCCCTTTCTTTCTTTCTTTTTTTGACTGCACAGCATGTGGGATCTCAGTTCTCTGACCAGGGATCAAACCCACGCCCCCTGCATTGGAGTCTTAACCAATGGACTGCCAGGGAAGTCCCTAGCTGTACCATTTTAGATTGGCTTCCCCGCATGACATTGTTGAGAAACATTCTATGATCACTGTAATGGGTTTATAATGATCCCTCCCTCCCCATAAAAGATAGATTCAAGTCCTAACCCCCTGTTACCTGTGAATGTGATCTTATTTGGAAATAGGATCTTTCCAGATATGATAATCTCAGGAAAAGATGCTCCTGGATTTAGAAGGACCTTAAATCCAATGGCAAGCCACTCCAGTACTATTGCCTAGAAAATCCCATGGATGGAGGAGCCTGGTAGGCTGCAGTCCGTGGGGTCGCTAAGGGTCGGACACGACTGAGCGACTTCACTTTCACTTTCACACATTGGAGAAGGAAATGGCAACCCACTCCAGTGTTCTTGCCTGGAGAATCCCAGGGACGAGGGAGCCTGGTGGGCTTCCGTCTATGGGGTCACACAGAGTCGGACACGACTGAAGTGACTTAGCAGCAGCAGCAGCAAATCCAATAACAACTGTCCTTAGACAAGAAAGAAGGAGAGCTGACACACACAGGGACCATGTGAAGATGAAGATGTGGCTGAATGGGAGTGATGCAGCCACAAGCCAGCAGACGCCTGGGACCATCAGAAGCTGAAGGGTCAGGAAGGGGACATGGTCCTGCTGACCCCTTGATTTCAGATTCCTGGTGTCCAGGACGGTGCAAGAATACAGCTCAGTCGTTTCAAGCCTCCAAGTTTGTGGTGGCTGGTTGTGACAGCCCTGAGAAGCTAAAGCAATCACTAAACCCATTCCCTGTATCAGGGGTCCCCAGCCTCCGGGGACCCTGAGATCTGAGGTGGAGCTGATGCAATAATATCAGAAATAAAGTGCACAATAAATGGAGTGTGCTTGAATCATCTCAAAACCATCCCTCCCCCTCAGCCCTGTCCGTGGAAAAGCTCCTCCACGAAACTGTTCTCTGGCGCCAAAAATGTTGGGGACCGCTGTCATATACGCTGACATTTACCAGTGTGATCAACTGTGTGTTTTCTCCTCTCTCCTTTACGAGGGGCTATGAGCTGCCTTTTCAGAACAGGCTCTTTTTCCTCTAAGCGATCTCCTCTCCCCAAGGGTGTGCTTGGTTTTCTCTAAGAGGCATGGTAAAGACATTGGATAGACCTAGCTGGAAGATTCTGCTGTGTTCTCCACACTCCCTGCTTGGGGAAATCCTTCGTCTCCATTTCCCTTTTCTCCCAGTCCTACCTGAAAGATCAAAAGAAAAGAAAACTTGGATCTCCATCTTGGTACCAAAGACCCAAAGTGCAACTTTTGGTTGCTATTAAAAAAAAAAAAAAAAAAAAAAACTCATGAATAAAACATGTTTTGTGATTTAAAAAAAAAAAAAAAAGGCTATAATTCCAGAGCAAATCAATGGTTGGAACTTTCCAGCTTAATGTGAGCCAGATTCCTGCCTCCCTGTTCTCTCTCCCTCTCTCCTGCCCCGCTTTTCTTTCTTTCGCTCGTACCAAAAGCTGTCTGCTAAACTTCTCAAACACCCTTTGCCTTTTTGACCCTTCAACTTGTCTTGAACTTCAGAAAAAATTGGGGAAATGGCACTGAGTGAACTATATATAAGTCCTGGGCGGGGAGGGGGAGGGGGGCAAGGCTCACCATGAACTTGGGGCCTCAGATATTCGCTTGGAAAAAAATAAAAAGCCCTCTTCTGTTAATGGAATTAGTAAATATTTGTTGCTCTGTTCTAGGCCGGTGCCCCAGGGGGCTCTGTGGAGGAAGAGGGGAAAAAAAGAGAGCAAATAAAAATAAAAGACTAGCTACTTTTCTGCTCCTTTCCCCCCTCTCCAAAGACACTAAACAGACAAGTTGGAGGATTAGAATGAGGCCTTGTGTGGCTGCTGCGAGCAGGAAGTTGTGAGGGGGCTTTGTGGCAGGCAGGGGGGCCTGGTGGGGACGAAGCAGACCCGCTATCTGGTAATGGGAACGCCAGTCCTGCTTAATGAAATGATTGCTGGCCGAGTTCCTGAGTTACGGCGCGGCCTGCACAGTCTCTGGCTGGCTTCCTGGAGCCCCGGGATCCCCCGGCGGGGGCTCCCGCCTGATGTGCAAAGTGTTTGGGGAGAGGCAGGGAGAGATGGGGACGGAGGTGGGCAAGAGGGAGAGGCAGGGGAGCAGAGGTCCAGCCCTCCGCAGGGAGCGGAGACCAGGGCCAGGACGAGGAGGAGGCCAGAGAGAGGAAGCCGGGGGCGGGGGAAATGGTGGAAACAGCAGCGGAAGGGAAAACGGAGGCAGGCCGGCGGGGCAGAGTGGACGGAGGCGAGAGGCGAAGGTGAGCGGCGAGGTGTGGACGGAGCCGGAATGCGCCTCCGAGCTGACGGAGGCGAGACCTGGCCACGGACAGAGGGCGAGATGGAGAGAAGGGCCTGGAACAGACCTGGAGACACAGGGAGAAAGATGGAGCCAGGGCGGAAAGCCTGATGCCCGACGGGGGCAGGAGGAGGAGGAACCAGGCGATGGGAGAGACGCTCCTGGAGACAGGGCCTGAGACAGAGACCCAGGAGGACGCAAAGAGCAGAGGAACAAGTACGGAGGCAGGGAGAGAAGGTGGCATCTCTGTGCACCTGGGACGTTAAGTTCTCCTTTTTTAGAATTTTAATTAATTTATTTTTTTATTGAAAGATAGTTGCTTTACAGAATTTTGTTTTCTGTCAAACCTCAACATGAATCAGCCATAGGTATACATATATCCCCTCCCTTTTGAACCTCCCTCCCATCTCCCTCCCCACCCCACCCCTCTAGGTTGATTCAGAGTCCCTGTTTGAGTTTCCTGAGCCATGCAGCAAATTCCCGTTGGCTATCTATTTTACATATGGTGGTGTAAATTTCCATGTTACTCTTTCCATACATCTCACCCTCTCCTCCCCTCTCGCCATGTCCGTAAGTCTATTCTCTGTCTGTTTCTCCATTGCTGCCCCTCAAAAAAAAATTCTTCAGTACCATTTTTCTAGATTCCGTACATATGCGTAGTATACAATATTTATCTTTCTCTTTCTGACTTACTTCACTCTGCAAAATAGGCTCTAGGTTCATCCACCTCATTAGAATTGACTCAAATGTGTTCCTTTTTATGGCTGAGTAATATTCTATTCTGTATACATACCACAACTTCTTTGTCCATTCATCTGTTGACAGACATCTAGGAAGTTAAGTTTTAATGAGCCCATTAGACTCCATCACCTTGACGTGGAGTAAGGTCCAGCTAAGGATAAAATAAAGATCATATGAAGACTTTCCTGGTGATCCAGTGGGTAAAAGACTTTGAGCTGAGGAGGGAGTGGGTTTGATCCCTGGTCAGGGAGCTAAGATCCCGTGTGCCATGCAGCACAGCCAAAAAATTATTTTTAAAAATGTTTTTAAAGTAATTAAAAATGAAAAATAAAGATCACATCCAAAGGTGGCCAAGTAAAGAAGGGACAATACAGGAGAATGAAAGGACTTGAGGCCCTTCCAGGTCACATCGAACTTGGACTTCTGCACTTTCTGGAATGTTTGGGGGCCAACACACAGATGGAACAGTTTCACTTATGGAGTTTGTTTCTGGTCATCCACCAGCCCTCCAACCATCCAACAACCTTCCAGCAAAGGAAGACTCCAGGGAGAATCTGAGAGTCAGGGAGGTGAAGTTATTTACCAGGAAACAAGGAGAAAGGGGAAGCGCTGAGGCTCTGAACTGGCTGGGCAAAAATAATATATATGCCAAAGAGTAAAGGTTGGAGGTTAAGAGCTCCGGGGCTTCATTTTGTTCAGAATGAGGCTAGATGAATTACTTTAGTGATGATAGTGATTAATCAAATTCAAAGTAAGAATTTAATGTACACATTTCTAAAATGTAACTTCTAAACAAAGAGAGGAGGAAAGGTTGTTGGAGAGGAGGAGATAAGAAAATCCTCTCAATCTAATACACGTAAGGAAAAAGAGAAAGGAGCAAAGACAAGAAGAAAAACATGAAAATGTGACAAGAAGAAATCTGAGATGATGAAGTCCAAATGAATCTGTAATCACACTCATTATAATTCATTAAAAGACAGAGATCTTGGGAATGGATTATGTGTTTTGTTAAGAGGTCAGCTATGTGCTTTTCCAAGGAGTGTATAAAGTGATAGAAAAACTGAAATTGGGACTTCCCTGGTGGTCCACTGGTTGAGACTTTGCCTTCCAATGCAGAGGGTGCACGTTCGATTCCTGGTTGAGGAGCCAAGACCTCCACCTGCCTTGTGGCCAAAAAACCAAAACATAAAGCAGAAGCAATACTGTAACAAATTCAATAAGGACCTTAAAAATGGTTCACATTGAAAAAAAATGTGAAAATGAAAAATTGGACCAAAAAAAGATATTCTAAGCAAACATTAACCAAAAGAAAGCTGATGTGGTAAATGAATTTCAGGTAGAATCATGTTTGGAGTAAGCTGGCTTCCTCTTAACACCCGAGCACGGGCTCTCACTGTTCACACTGGTGTTCAGGCTTCTGCGGCCGCCTGGGGAGACCCTCAGCCTTGCAGACTGACTCTGGACTCAAACATCAAGGCTGGACTTTTACATGACATATCTTTGGGCAGCCACTTTCTCGTGTCTTCACCTTTTTGGTTTCCTACCCTGAGCTCCGAGACCTATTTCTCAGTAATGATGTGTCACGAGAGAGGGGAATACAAGAAAACCACCTTGTGAACCAGTGTGTCACAGAGATGGTGGAAAAAAAATTTTATATGGAGAGAGAAGTGGGTGGGAACAGGTTTGAGGAGTTCCAGCCATCTTCCCCACCCCCACCCTCTGCAAAAAAAGCCTGCTTTTCGTAGCAGGGAAACATACTAAGCTTTCATGTTCCCCACTTCTCGTCCCCAGCATCCTCATCTTATTTCCTCCATCTGAAAATGTTCAGGTTGCCATCAAGGCAGGTAGCAGTTTCCTATTTCTTGGTTTTATTAAGATGGCAAGAGCCAAGCATCTTGGAAAAGGTCATTATTCTCCAGGTTCCTGCAGTGTATTCAATCCAGAGTCAAGAAACTGCCAAACATCAGCCTCCCACCTCTGCCTTCTCTGTGTCCAAGATAGGGGAGAGCATTGGAAGTCAGAAAAACTGCTGAGCCTTCTCTGGTGGTCCAGTGGTTAGGACTCTGAGCTTCCACTGCAGGGGGCACAGGTTTGATCCCTGGTTGGGGAACTAAGATCCCACTTACCTCTCAGCCAAAAAAAAACAAAATGCACACACAAGAAAATAAAAAACAATATTGGAATGAATTCAATAGAGACTTTAAAAATGATCCACATCAGAAAATGAATAAATAATTTGAAAAAAATAGATAACCAACAAAGACCTACTGTATAGCACAGGAAACCCTGTTCAATATTCTGTAATTATCTGAATGGAAAAAGACTTTGAAAAAGAATAGATATGATCATATGTTTAAAAAAAAAACAAGTAGAGACAATGAATGATACCTATAAGGATACTAATGATGGTCATTATTATTATTAGGCATTATTATTTTCCCTCTGTCCAGCGCTCTTTCTGCTCCACACAGCTGGGTCTGAGACACGAGGTGACACGCCGATACCCCAGCCAGAGGCTGAGGAAATGAGACACAACTATCCCAGCAGCCTGGTTCTTCAGCCATGGTTACCCCATGATCAGCAGACCAATCTCAAGCTAGACTTTCTCCACCTCCAGGCAGTCAAGAAGCTGTGATGTGATCTCAGGAAAGGCCTCAGCTGATCTTGATCTCATGGGCGTTCTGAAGATGAGATGACCCTTCTATAGGGGCCAAGGGGCTGAATTTTGATTCCCCTGCTTTTCCAGTCTTTGCATGTGGGATGTCCTTGGTGGCCCAGTGGTAAAGAATCCTCCCGTAACACAGGAGACTGGGGTTCGATCCCTGGGTCGGGAATATCCCCTGGAGAAAGGAATGGCAACCCACTCCAATATTCTTACCTGGAGAATCCCATGGACAGAGAAGCCTGGCAGGCTCCAGTCCATTGGGTCACAAAGAGACAGACATGACTGAAGCGACTGACCTCTGCCCTTTCCTTAGAAGGGGTTGTAATCTTGAGTAACATGAAAGTGAAAGTCGCTCAGTCATGTCTGACTCTTTGTGACCCCCATGGACTATACAATGCATGAATTCTCCAGACCAGAATACTGGAGTGGGTAACCTTTCCCTTCTCCAGGGGATCTTCCCAACCCAGGGATCGAACCCAGGTAGCCTGCATTACAGGCAGATTCTTTATCAACTGAGTTATCAGGGAACCCCAGTCTTGAGTAAGGCGGGCCTCTTTAGCTGAGGGCAGAAGCTAGAGACGGATGGGCGATGCAGACATTTGGAGGACCACACTCTTAAACACTGTGGAATAAGACATTCAATCCTGAAATGGATCTGAGCAGCACACCATGCCTCCATGACACTTGACCTTAAACTTTCTGTGCCTCTTTTTTTTCATCAGTCAGATGGAGGTGATGACGCCCTTTCTCAAACTCCAAGAAAGGACCTAAAATAAACAACAGATATAAAACTGCTTTGAAAGATTAAAAGAAGAGGAAAAGGAGGAAGAACTCTGCAAATGGCCACAAGATATCAAAGGGGAGGAAGACTCTGGTCCCTGCCTCGGACAAGTCAAACAGAAAGGCCTTGAGAACTTGTTCAGCGAGTTTTACACACCCTCAGCACCCTGTTCAGCCCTTTGGAGAATGATCTGGAAGAAGGCTTGGCCAATCCTTTAGCCATCCTCCCAGGACCTCAGGGTCATTCCCTTTGTCTTCAGTGATTTCCTAAGGAGAAATGCAAACCCGGATTTCTTTGGTCATTGCATCAACATTTACTTCAATGGGCACTGTCTGGCCAGGGAATAGTGGCTTCTCCTCCAGGCAGGAGCATATAAGGAAAGGAATCTGGATTGCATAGAGGTTTATCTTGATGGAAAAGATCCCCAGTGTGGTCTCAGCCATTCCTCCAGGTTCCCTACTGGCTGAAAAGTCACAGCAGAAAAACTAAGGCACGAGATCTCAGACCCATAAATTTCCTTTTTCAAAAAATCTTCCCAACAAAAATCTTAATATATTGGCTTTTTATTTTATTTTTATTTTATTCTGGAGTATAGTTGATTAATGATGTTATAATTTCAGGTGCACAGTAAAATGACTCAGCTAGATATATATATATATATATATATATATATATATCCATTCTTCCCCAAATTCCTCTCCTATCAGGCTTCCATGTAACACTGAGCAGAGTTCCCTGTTCTCTACAATAGGTCCTTGTTGATTATTCATTTTAAATACAGCAGCGTGTACATGTCGATCCCAAACTTCCTATCGCTTGCCTCCAGCCTTCCCCTTTGGTAACCATAAGTTCGTCCTCAAAGTTTGACAGACCCACGAATTTCTGCTGTCACTTCTTCTCCCTAGCAAATGATGCAACCAAGAGGCTTCTGTCTGGTATGTCTTCGACAGGCATCGGCTCCTTTAAGGAACTTCCCAAGCCACAGCCATGGTGTTGTTCCCCAGTAACCAAGATGCCAGTGGCTGTTGGCATAAATGCTGGGGCCACTCCCTGCCTTGTCTATCCTGGCAGTGAGGAGAGTGAACAGTTCAAACTATGGGGCAAGGTCTGGGCAGACTAACCCAGGAAGAGGAGGGAGTGAGAACCACAGATGGTCTGAAAGGATGGCCAAGTTCCCAGGCTCAACTCTCCTGTATATTAGGTTTCGTTGATCACCTACTATACACCAGGCACTGGACAAATTCCTCTAATTACTTCACCCTGTTTGATCCTCATGACTACCTTTCCCCCATTTTACTGATAAGGAAACAGAAGCTCAGAGAGGGGTCATGTCTTCCCCAGTGACTGAATAATTGCAAAAGGATTTGAACCCAGATCTCCAAAGCCTAGATTCTTAACCACTGGCTGCACTGTGTAGCCTGGTCGGTTCGCTTAAGCTGAACAGATTCTAAAGCAAATCAGCTTGGTCTCATGTCCAGCTGGGTGTCTGTATTATATCCTGATAAAATGATGTCATGAACAATGAGATTCAAGACACTTCCTGTTCTTTCTGTGTCCTCTTCCCTCTGTGTCCTCCTGTCTTTTCTCCTTTGTTCTTTCTCTATTTACTGAGTCCCCATGTTATGCCAGACCGTGCAAGTATTGAGAAATTTACACCATTGTTCCTGTCTTCTGCGTGTCTTTACGGAGACGTTCTTTTCGGAGAGTCAGGTGAAAATGGCCAATGATTACCCTGCAGTGGGACACATAAGGACCTGGAGATGGAAACAGAGGTCCATGGACACATAGAGAGGTGATTTAGATGCCTGGAAAGACTTTAGTGAGAAGCTAGTGCCACTTGGGCCTGATGGATAAAGCGGGAGCAAAGATGAGGAAGAAGGGTGAAGCTAGAAGAAGGTAAGCATGTGCAGGGTTCTGTGAAAGGAAGGAATGTGTCATTTAGGGCAACTGTGGGGTTGGGCGGAGGCCTTAGGAGGAGAGTGGAAGATGCTGAAGTTCCGGAGGAAGCCTGTTGAGACGTGACAGGCCTTGAATGTCATGCTAAGGAGTTCAAACTTGGTTACACCGGCACTCGGGAACCCCACCAGATATTTAAGGGTGGGAGAGTGGTGATAACATGGGCTCTGTAACTTTTTTCATATTTATTTTTTATTTATTTGGCTGTGGCAGGTCTTAGCTGTGGCATGTGGGATCTAGTTCCCAGACCAGGGAACAAACCCAGGCCCCCTGAATTGGGAGCATGAAGTCTTCGCCACTGGACCACCAGAGAAGTCCTGGGCTCTGCGTTTTAGAAAGATTATTAGGCAGGCACGTGCATAACCCAGGTAGCTCAAGGGGTAAAGGATCCATTTGCCAAGCAGGAGATGCAGTTTCAATCCCTGGGTCAGTCAGATCCCCTGGAGGGGGAAGTAGGAGCCCACTCCAGTGTTCTTGCCTGGAGAATTCCACGGACAGAGGAACCTGGTGGGCTATAGTCCATGGGGTCGCAAAGAGCCAGACACAGCTGAGCAACTGAACAGCAGCAGCATAATCAACTGAGAATAGACCAGCGTAGTGAAGAGACTAGAGTCAGCGGAGCCAGTCTAGAGCCCGTTCACATTGTCCGGGGATGTGAGATGAGGGCCTTCCAGTCACCGCTTCTCCTGGGGGGATCCAGTGCCTCTGGTAAACTCTTTATCCCAGGGCGCTGAGAAATGGCACATTGTACCCTCCACAACCATCTGCTTTTGTAAAGGGTGATACAGAGTGGGGTGATGCTTAGCTGGAAAGAGTGATTGACTCTCAGACCAATTACAGAGTTATTTTCTAAGAGCTTGTAACACTTTCAGAGTGCACCGCTTATTCTAACTGGACTATTCCAGGGCTAATGTCTTCCGACTCAACTTTATTTCCACCCAAACACTTCATCCAAGTTCAGCAGGCTTTTGGCTGAACTCTGGACCTGCCCTTCATCCTCCTGAAAGGATTCCCGGCTGATTTCTACCCCACAGTCCTAGAACCTGGAGGAAAGCCTCCAGCAAACCAGTGCCTCTCTCCCAGGCTGAAATAAAAGACGATTTGGCTGGCGCTTCCAGCTCTCAATTTCTCCAGCCACCCTCTCTCCTGCAGAGTCCCAGTCTCCATTAATACTATTACTTGGGATGACATTTCCTCTGACCATCGTTGTCTCTTTTTTTTCCTCGTCCTTAATTCTCTAATTTGTCCTAATATGCCCATTGCCTGCGTATCAAGTCATCCATGAAGCTGCCCCATTTCCAGGTTCCTTCCTCCCCATCAGCCAAGTCTCCGTCTCCCACAGAAATTAGAGGGAGGCGGCTGCAAGCCCGCAAGGGCAGGAAATAGAATTAGGGGACGTATTAATTGGGACATCAAGTCGGATTTCGTTCCAGGCACTTCCTTCCGTTAACCACTTTGAAGCTTCCCCTCCGTGGCTCTGTTTCTCATTAGATGGAGCTCTTAATGGGGAGCGGTGTTTACGCATGGCGCAAATATGTCATGTCTTGGTCTTCAGACTGGCAGGCCCAACTGATGGGTGAGGACAGAGGAGAAAAAGGCCAGCCAAGGGGGTCAGAGTGGCTAAGGGTGGAAGTGATACTGAGAAGAAATGGCGACTTCTTAGCGATGCTAAAAAGAGGTGTGCTTTAGGCCGAAGAGAGAGATTGCGCCAAAGCACTGTGACTTTAAACTTCACCTTCTGTGCAATTTCTAGGCTCTGCATGCTCATTTGCAAAGAAAATCCCTTTCTTTCCTTTCTTTTTGTTGTATAATAATTGTACTTTTCCCAGCAGCCATGGATTTGCTGGCTGCTAAGATTCAGGATGCTTTTTGCCAACATCTAGGAAGCTGGTTGAAATGAGAGTATGGACCTGATTCAGAGAGAGATGCCAGGACACCTTGTTCCTCTGTGTCTTCCTAGCTCCCAGCTGTGACAATATCTCCAATCAGGGACACTCACAGCCCCCTTGAACCCCGCCCCGCAAACGCTCCACCCAATCCATCCACCCCACCTCTTGGAGGTCCTCTGTCTTCAAAGGTATGGTTGGCCTGTGCCTTTATGGAATCCCCACTCAGAGGTGTTTTTGCCAACACTAATTCAGGGCTGTGAGAAGAACTTATTTGTGGAAGGGTATTTGTTTTTCCACTGAGGCAGCCAAAACCGCCAGCCTCCCTTGCAGAGGAAGAGAAGAGAGAAGAAGCATTTGTTTCTCGCAATCGCAAGCGGTAGCTCAACAAAACAAAACACTTCCGGGAGATTCCAAGCAGGTTCTGAGAATCACATACTGTGATTCAAGTGTGGGTGCGTTTTGTCCTAATCCCCGGGACCCAGAACCTCACAAAGGAAACTCCTGATGCACTGAAGGCTGAGGTCAGGCCCTTCTGCTCCTCTAGCAGCTCCAACAGCCAATATAAATACCACGGTCCTGCCCTGGACAACCTTCAGTCCTCTGGAGCTACCAGAAGCCAAGATAAAGCAACCGAAACCCATGCTAAATGCTGGAGAGACAAACCTCACTGAACGGAAACCAAATCAAACAAGCCCCCACCAACCCACTGAAAGTGATGAAGACAGAGGTGTTTAACTTTTTTTTTTTCTTTCTTCTTCTATTTTTTTTTTTTTTCATCGTTAAGTCGCGAAGAATGAAGAAGAAAGAGACTGGGAACCAGAGGGGAGAAAGCCTGTCTGTCCTTACACAAAGACCTTCAAGTCTGAAGCCTGTCATCTCAGGGCATGTGCATTGAGACTGTCTTGGCTGTAATGAAAGAAATCAATTTGTCCTAACAAATGTTGGGGGAATTATGAAGATTTGGGGTTATGTCCAGGAACTAGAAGCATCTCAGGAATTCAGGGATTTCTCTTTCTCTAGGAGTCTCTCTCTCTACGTGCGTGCATGTGTGTGTGTGTATTTCTTCTCCCTCATGGAAGACCATCTTTCCCTCCTTTATCTCTTTGGTGAGGGCGAGATAGTTCCATAGGAGACATGAGCAAATCACAGTAAAGCCAGCATGAACAGAGAGCATCTCGGTCTCAGCAGTTCCTGGGGAAGATATTTTGATTCGTCCCCTTGGGGCTCGATGCCATTCTTGGTTCCGACAGTTGTGGTCAGAACAGATGAGTCATGTTGGACAAAGGTGGATATGGAGAAACCATCCCTACGAATTGTGGGAAGAAAATCCAGGGCACCATCATCCACAGGGAGACATCCCACAATTCTCTCGCACACTCAGACTGTCACTGAACATTGTTTCATCCTGGGATTCATTTCTTTGTTCACTTATTTATGTGTTCACTGTTTGTAGAGTATCCACTATGTGTCTGTCATCGTTCTTCCCTTTTCACTTTTTTTTATTTGGCTGTGTTGGGTCTTAGTTCCGGTGTGTGGGATTTTAGCCATGTCATGCAAGAGCTTTTGATGTGGCACATGGACTCTCTAGCTGCAGGGCTCAAGCTTCAGTAATTGAGGCACGTGGGCTTAGTTGCTGCACGGCATGTGGGATCCTAGTTCCCCAGCCAGGGATCAAACCCATGTCTCCTGCATTGCAAGGCAGATTCTTTACCACTGGACCACCAGGGAAGTCCTCTTTCACTTTTTTTTTTTCAATTTTTTTCAGTAACTATTTATTCAAGAAATACACCTATTGTGTGCTTAGGGTTACCAGGATATGGAAAACAAACTGGTAAATAAATAGCATTGGGTTGTCCAAAAAGTTCGTTCAGAGTTTTCCATAAAACCTTACTTTTTTGGCCAACTGAATACCTTCAGACTTTCCTCTAGCAAAGCAATTCTAACCATTGCACGAAAAAAGGAAATTTACTTTCTTGGGCCATCGTCAAACTGGAACACAGCTTTGCTACTCCCTCAAGCCAAAATGACTTGACCAGAGAAAAAGAAACAACTTGGCTGGTTTAATTTGTCTCTTCCTGAAAACCCAACTGGAAGGTTTCTGTGTTCTAACATGACAGGGTCGGCAGCAGTGGCTGTGAGAATCGCTTCCCACTCTGGAGATGAAGACTCTTAAATCAAGCCTATTCATCAGGTTAATGACAAAACCATTAGCCAACAAGAAGACAGACACTGCTGAGCGGATACAAGAGGCCTGAAGCCACTGGTGAGCGTGATCCCCGTGGAAATGAATTAAGGGCGGAAATAGAATAAATTCATAACCTCTTCTCATGCGAGGGGGCAATAGATGGACTGCCTCCACCCTCCTATTTCTTAACCATCTCACGGATCTGACATGTAAAACACCAATGCAGTGACTAATATCTAACAGGTGCTTCTCAAACATTAACGACCTAAGAACCGGTATGTATTTCCAATCTGACAGACCAAAAATAGACTGGTTGATGCAGAAAGACAGACGGACACATTTTTCTTCCATGAGCAAGATGGGTCAACAGGACAGGACTTCCAGATAGTGATGACTGACTTGAAGTCTGTAGGCAAAAACTTATCCAGCCAACATTCACCAGCATCTATGATGCACTAGCCACCATGCGAGACACACTCTGGTAGAACTGAAGAACCACAAAACAGGACTCAGCCTTGTATATTTGGTTTCAGAGTCCATAAATACACCTTGCAATAAAGTGTCTCAGGGAAGCCAACAGAGGGGTGAAATCCATCCCAAAACTGTGCACATAAAAGTGGGGAAAGAATTCCGTGGAGCAATGGGATTTTCAGCTGTGCTGTAGGAAAAACGACTTCCTCTCTTCCTCTCTGTAGGGCTTATTTTTTTTCCATAAACCTAAAGTCATGGCAAAGGGACCACGAGACTTAGCCAGCATGGCAGCAGACAAGTTGGTTGCTGTTCCTTTGAGGAATTTTTCACTTTTAACTCTTCCCTGGCTTTGCTGCTCCCTCACCACCGTCTTAATCTCCTTCTCGGGACTCAGTAAACAAACGAGACATGTATTATAAGAACCTGGAGACCTTTCAGACGGAAGCACCTGAGAATCAGCAGGGCAATGACAAAGGGAGAATTCCAGCAGCAGCCAGAGTGGGTTCACATTTGTTGGAAATCCTAATCACAATGGCAATTTTCTTTTGCTTAATACCTAACCTCACTCAGTGCAAACTCCATGTGACCAGGAATTGTATTTGCCTCTTTGGCTGGCGTGTTCTCAGAGTTCAGCTCCATCACTGACACAGAATAGATTTTCAATAACTATTTGTTGAATGAATGGATCTCTATACGTTTGCCTGATTTAATTCTCCCAGCAAGATCATGTATCCTGGTCCCCATTCTCCTCGTGACAAAACAAATGGATGTCTCTCACCGGGTAGGTATTAATAGCCCATATTATAGGACAGGAAAGTAAGGCTCAGAGAAGTAAAATTAAAAGAAATCTTTAACTCTGTGCAGGAGGACACAGAGTTAAGAAGGAAAATGCAAGACTTATGAATGCTGCTCTGTTTGCAATAACCAGGACAGTGCCTGCCACATAGAAAGGACTCACAAAATAATTTTTAATAAATTCAGTAAATATAAGTACAGAGCTCAGTTCAAGCCATGGATTCTCCCACTGCAGCACACTGACGTCCCCCACCTCCTTGGGTGCCATTTCTATAGCACTATAGGGTACTAATATAGGGTACTGATAGTCTCTATATTTGCCTTCTGCAAAGAGGCACGTAGAATACAAGGGTCTGGGCACCCACTGAAGCAGCTGCTTTGGGATCAGATAGACACGGGTTTGTGTCTAAGTGTTAGTTGCTAAGTCGTGTCCGACTCTTTGAGATGCCATCGACTGTAGCCCACCAGGCTCCTCTATCCACGGAATTCTCCAGGCAAGAATACTGGAGTGGGTAACCCTTCTCTTCTCCTAGGAATCTTCCCAACCCAGGGATCAAACCTGGGTATCCCATGTTGTAGGCAGATTCTTTACCATCTGAGCCACTAGGGTGATCTTGGACATGTTTTTAACCACTCTGAATCTTCATCTCTATGTGTGATGCTTCTAAGAGGAAGTCTAATTATTGGGGGAGGGGAAGGGGAGGATACCTTTTGGCTTTTGAGACATAACATGTCCCAATTTAATAAAAAAGAGAGGTTTAGAGTATTGGAAGGCTAGGATTCATGACCCTCTAAAGAGGAAAGGAAAATAGAAATTTCAAAGGAAAATAGAAATTCTGATTCACAAAAAAGAGTTAGAGGAGGAGTATGAATGGAACTCAGGCGACATCCCAAGGATCTCCTACTCTCTTGTAGTTATGTCCAGTGGTCAAGGTTAATTAAAAAAAAAAAAAAGCTATAGCAACGTTGTACATGAAGGTTGGGTCGTCTCATGGGGCAAACAACCTCAACCAGGGAATGTAGGGTGGATAATAAATATTAGCCACATCCTTATGAGTAGTTAACAGAAACTGATTGTATTTCAGTTTTCTGTGTGTGTGTGTCAGATACAGGGCTTCCCCAGTGGCTCAGCAGTAAAGAATCCGCCTGCCAATGCAGTAGACGTGGGTTTGATCCCTGGGTCAGAAGATCCCCTGGAGAAGAAAATGGCAGCTCATTCCAGTACTCTTGCCTGGGAACTCCCATGGACAGAGGAGCCTAGGGGGCTAGAGTCCATGGGGTTACAAAGTCAGACACAACTTAGTGACTCAACAACAGCAAATGTCAGATATACGTTTATATATCTGAAAAATGTTTATTTTATATTGGAGCATAGTTGATTGTCGATGTTGTAGTACTTTCAGGTGTACAGAAAAGTGATTCAGTTATGCACAGACATGTAGCTATTCATTTCCCATTGAAGTTATTAAAGAATATTGAGTAAGTTCCCTGTGCCATACTGAAGGTCCTTTGGTTATCTGTTTTAAATATACCAGTGCATGCATTCCTTTTCTTTCTTCCCTCTTTTACCACCCTATGGCGTGTGTGTTTGTGTGTGTGCTCAGCTGTGAGCTCTCAGCCGCTCAGCTCTGTCCAACTCTTTGTGACCCCATGGACTGTAACCCACCAGGCTCCCCTGTCCACGAGATTTCCCAGGCAGGAACACTGGAGCAGTAAGCCCAAATGCAAGGAGCTTGGATTTGATTCCTGATCAAGGAACTAGATCCCACACAATCCAATGAAGATGGAAAATCCCATGTGCCACACCTAAGACCCAGCACAGCCAAATAAATTACAGAAATATTTTAAAAAATATTTTGGGAGCAGCTGGCCTGACTGGTTCTGGCTCAGAGGCTCTCATAAGTTTGCAGTTTTGATCGGCTGGGATTGTGGTCTCATCTAATGGCTAGACTGAAGCTGGAGGTTCTGCTTCCAAAGTGGGTCATTGGCAAGGCTGGCAAAGATGCTGATTGTTGACATGAAGCTTCAGTTTCTCCCCCACAGGGTCCTCTCCACGTGCTGCTTGAGTGTCCTCATGACATGACAGCTAAATACTTCCCCTGGAAAAAGCAAGCCAGGAGACCAAGGAAGACACATAATGCCTTTTATGAACTAAGAAGCCAGTCAGTTTCCTCTGGTATCATCTATTGATCACGCAGACCAGGTCTGATTTAATATAAGAGGGGATGACACAAGGGTGTGAACACAAGGAGGGAAGAATATGGATCACTGGACAAGCCTGGCTGTCACAGACATCAGTAGTGGCTGCTGCTGCTGCGAAGTCTCTCAGTCGTGTCCGACTCTGTGCGACCCCATAGACGGCAGCCTACCAGGCTCCCCTGTCCCTGGGATTCTCCAGGCAAGAACACTGGAGTGGGTTGCCATTTCCTTCTCCAGTGCATGAAAGTGAAAAGTGAAAGTGAAGTTGCTCAGTCGTGTCCGACTCTTAGCAACCCCACGGACTGCAGCCCACCAGGCTCCTCCGTCCATGGGATTTTCCAGGCAAGAGTACTGGAGTGGGGTGCCATTGCCTTCTCCAAGTGTCTGCTACACATCCGAATTTTCTCGTAAGGGATTATCAATGCTTTGGGGCTTCCCTGGTGGTCCAGTGGTTAATAATCTGCCTTGCAATGCAAGGGACACTGCTTTCATTCCTGGGCCAGAAAGATCCCACATGCCGTGGAGCAACTAAGCCCGTAAGCTGCAACTACTGAGCCCACACACTGCAAGTACTGAAGCCCGTGACTGCACTTTGCAACAAGAGAATCCACTGAAATGAGAAGCCTGCACATGACAGTGAAGAGTAGCCCCAGCCTGTTGCAACTAGAGAAAGCCCACGTGCAGCAACGAAGACTTACCACAACCAAAAAATACATAAATTGATGCTTCATTGTGCACATATGGTCTGGTAGTTCTAGGTGTCTACCCTTCACTGCAGAAGTCAAGAGATACACCCATATACCAGTCATGTGACCTCAGTTCAACCAGTTAGATGTCCTCTCTCAATACTTTTTGCATCCTTAGTGCATTCATTTCCAAACACTGCCATAACAAAATTCCACGAACTGTGTTGCTTAAGCAACAGACATTTACTTCTCACATCTCTGGAGGCTGAAAGTCCAAGACCAAGATGCCCACAGAGTCGGCTTCTCCCTTCTTGGCTTGCCGGTGGCTACTTTCTCACTGAGTCTTCCTGTGGCTTTTTCTCTCTGTGTGTATACATCGCTGGTATCTCTCTGCATGTCCAAATTTCCTGTTCTCATAAAACACAATTAGATTGAGTTAGAGCCCACCCTACTGACCTCATCTTGACTTAATTACTTCTTTAAAAGCCCTATTTCTAAACACAATTATATTCTGAAGTATTGGGGATTAGAGGTTCAACATATGAATTTTGGAGGATAGATTTCAGCTCATAACACTCAGTGAATGTTGCACTAGACAGAGCGGTTGCCGGCCCCTGACTGTAGCATAAGTGTGCTGATCTGATCTTCCTACCGTGATATTGTAGCTGTGGTCCCCGCTCCCCACCCCATCCCTGCCTCCGTTTGAGTCCACAATTCATTCCCACCTTCTAAACCTAGTTGGCAAAACCTCCTGCCAATTCTGAGAGATCCAGGCTACATGTCAAATAAATTGAGTTCTGCTTTAGCCAGTCGAAGTGGGCTTATATTTCTTAACAGTCGTGTCCTCTGACTGATACGTTGTTTTTTCCATATTTTCTGGAATGAATATACGTTTCTTTTATACTCGGGTTTTGGGGGCAGGGTGTGGAGAAAAGTCATTTTGAAAGTACGACAGGACTCAGGCTAAATTAAAAATCTTCCTAAGCATGTCTTTCTTCTCGCCTGAATAACATATTTCTCACCTCATTCAGACACAGACATACACAAATCCTCTAAGTTAAAAAGAAGGGGGAAGGTGTAAGACCTGTGGGGTTTTGGCAGTGAGTCAAATTACCATGCACACCATTGATTGTTACCTGATACTATGCTTTTCCTGACCGTGGGCAGAACACCGCTCATACTGATGGTTGGAGATAGAAATATAAGATCCCGGAGACCGGAGAACAGTCTTTTGGTATAATGTCTACCTTCATCTTAGAGATGCTCATCAGACTAAAGCCAGAAGCAGCTCAATCAAATGAAGCTGCAAAATCTGTGCCTGCCTGAGTTCTGAGTGTTGGAGAATTAAACACACCGTAAGGTGGTCCCATCCCCATAGTCATTGTAAGAAAATCCATCTCTATGCTGTGGGACTAAGAAGTGGAAGACAGAGAGTGCTAAAATGATGAGGGCTATGAGCACACATCCCAAGGTGACTATGAGATGTCAGGGTGAATGTGGCCCTCCTTCGGTCAATCCCAGTTCCAACGCTCTTCCAGTGTTTAATGAAGCATCCCTCAGAGCTGAGTGTCATTCTAAGCCTTAAATACATTTATTGATTCATACAACAGGCCCTCGTAAACAGCTCCTTCTTTCGGTTCTCAGTACAGAGATCTTTAATGGTGGAAACAAAACTGGATCTCATGAGCTTATAGAGAAAGGAGACATTGGTCTCAAATAAAACAGCATCCTGAGAATTCCCTGGCTGTCCAGTGATTTAAGAACCCGAGCTTCCACTGCAGGGGGCACAGCTTGGATCCCCGGTGAGGAACTAAAATCCCACAACTAAAATGCCACAGGGCAGTTGGTTGTACCGCAATTACCCTGTGTAGCACAACTACTGAGCCCACGCGCCACAACCAGAGTCCGTGCATCTCAGTGAAGATTCTACATGTCACAACTAAAACCTGATGCAGCCAAGTAAATAATCAACAAGTAAACAATATTAAAAAGACAACCTTCTGGGGACAGATACTCAGGGCGTCCCTTGACTATGCATATGTTGCCTTATGCCTTCATCCTGCATGAAGTTTACCCACATGGAAGAAACTGCTCTTCTGGATGTTGCTGTTGTAGTTTCTGATCTGCCCCAAACTTTTTTTTTTTTTTTTTGCCAGTGTAAGAGACACAGATTCGATCCCTGGGGTCAGGAAGATGTCCTGGAGTAGGAAACAGCAATCCACTCCTGTATTCTTGCCTGGAAAATTCCATGGACAGAGGAGCCTGGTGGGATACAGTCCATGGGGTTGCAGACGAATTGGACACAACTTAGTATGCACACATTTTTATTTCTGGCTGTGCTGGGTTTTGTTGCTGCTCAGGCTTTTCTCTAGTTGCAGTGAACCAGGACTTCTCTTCGTTGCAGTACGAGGGCTTCTCCTTTCAGTGGCTTCTCTTTGCAGATCATGGGCTCTAGGGCCAGAGGGCTTCAGTAGTTACAGCCCTCAGGCTCTAGAGCACAGCCTCAGTAGTTGTGGTGCATGGGCTTAGTTGCTCTGCAGCATGTGGGATCTTCCTGGACCAGGGATCAAACCCATGTCTCCTGCACTGGCAGATGGATTCTTTACCACTGAGCCACCAAAGAAGCCCCTACCCCCAGCTTTTCACCTGACATTGCCAGCCCTTGCAGAGATTACAGACCAGAGGAACTCTGAATGAGTACTGGGTCTCCCCTCTCCCACCCCAAGTAATATGGGGTGCTTTCTCCTCCCCCCATTTTTTTTGCAAGTTCACTCTGGACCGCAAGAGCCAGGTGATCTTGAACCTGATAATAAGAGGCATTCTTCCCTGCTGAAGCAAAAGGCTGAGAAAGTTCAATGCAGATTGAAGTAAAGAGACCTGATAAAGTTCAGTTTAAAGAAGAAGAGGGAGATTTAGAGGGAGGGAGAGAAACAGAGAGATAAAGGAGTATAAAAGCATCCCAGGGCAAGTGAGAATGATCATCCAAACATAGAAACATGTTCCAGATAGTTTGGCGATAAGCAGGAAATTGCTGGAAAAACCAACAGTCATAGAAGGAGAAAAGTGCAGCTAGAAGGGGGGACTGAATTGAGCTAAGTGTCTGTGTCATAAAGTTTATTATTTTATTAGTTTTAATAGTTGGGTAGATAAGCTAATAGCAATAGGATTTACTTTAAAGATCAACACCATAGACTCTGCTGTTTATTATTTGATAGTAATGTGTCTCCAATGAGGGGAATATTAAATCTCATAAAAAGCCATTCCTACAGTCAACCCAGGCCCTTTCTGAGTCACACACACATGGATTTTCCCCTATTAGTTCATTTCTCTGGCAGGGGTTTTGTTTGGATAATACTTTTAGGGAATCTATGAGAGCCCTTTCAGCTTCCAGTTTGCGTCTTTTTTTTTTTTTTTGGCCACATGGCATGTGGGATATTAGTTCCCCAACCAGGGCTTGAATCCATGCTCCCTGTGCTGGAAGCACAGTCTTGACCACTGGACCGCCTAGGAAGTCCTGTGGGATTCTTATTTTTTTTTTTTTTTCAGTTTGGGTCTTATGATCATGAAGCTGACATTCAACTTTCTCAGAATTCTCTTTTTTCTTTTTTTTCATTTTTATACTATTTTTAAAGTTACTTTCCATGTACAGTTATTACAAAATATTGGCTCTATGCCCCGTGTTGTACAGTACACCATTGAGCTTGTCTAAAACCCAATAGTTCATACCTCCCACTCCCTCACCCTTCTATTGCCCCTCCTCCCCTCTCCCCACCGGTAACCACTGGTTTGTTCTCTTTATCTGTGAGTCTGCTTCTTTTTTGTTAGACTCCCTAGTTTGTTGCATTTGTTAGATTCCACATATAAGTGATCTCATACAGAATTTGTCTTTCTCTATCTAACTTATTTCCCTCAGCATAATGCCTTCCAAGTCCATTCATGTCACTGAAAATGCCAAAAAATTGTTCTTTTTTATGGCTGAGTGGTCTTCCGTTGTATATATATATACCACGTCTTTATCCATTAGAGTCTTCCCCGGTGGCTCATGCAGTAAAGAATCCTCCTGCAATGTGGGAGACCTAGGCTCAATCCCTGGGTTGGGAAGATCCCCTGGAGAAGGAAATGGCAACCCACTCCAGTATTCTTGCCTGGAGAATTCCACGGACAGAAGAGCTTGGTGCGATATAGTCAATGGGATCTCAAAGAGTTGGACATAACTCAGTCTCTCTCTCTCTCTCTCCCCCTCCTTCCCTCCCTTGACTCTTTCTTCTTTCTTATCATTTTGCTATAAAGGACATTACTGAGACAATCTATCAACTGGTAAAATATAAACAAAGTCAATAGACTCAACAGTAAGCGACTAGCACTTTCTACTCATTCATCTACTGATGGACATTTGGGTCATTTCCACGCCTTGACTATTGTAAATAAGACTGCTGTGAACATCCTCAGAACTCTTCTAGTGAGAGAAATGATTGTTTCATGTGGGTCCTGAATGTGATGTATAATGTGGATGAAGGGCTGAGGGTGATAGACAGGCTCTGGAAACTATTGCGAGAGTTCAAAGAAATAGCACAGTGCCTAGTAAATCTTGATGTAGGGAACGTAGGGAAATGGTGAGCATAGCAGGTGGCTGCGGGTTCCAGAGTCAGGCTGCTGGGTTACGAGTCCCGGCTCTGATCTTCGTTATCTTTTCCGTATTCCCCCCTCAGGGTACTAACTAGAAAGGGAAAACTAGACCCCGCCATCACTGAATGATCCCAGCTAACCTCAGCAATCTCAGAACAAATCTTGACGTCACATGCCTCCTGCTACCACGCACTGAGAAATACACATCGCTTCTACGCGGCTCCTGTCCAAAGTACATCTCATAAATCTAACGTGACACATCCAAATGGTTGAACATTCTACAAAATAACTGGCCTGAACTCTCTAAAACTGTCAACAGAGTGCAGTACAAAGAAAGCCCGAGGATTCTCCCAGATTAACAGGCTCAAAAGGCAACTGAACACACCAAGGGATTCCATCTTTTCCCTTTTTCTTCTCTTTTTTCTTATCTTACTTTCTTTTTGCCCCTCTCTTTCTCTCTCCCTCTCTCTCTCAATATTGTTTCTTTCCATTTTCAAAATATAAAATACAAAATGAAGACAAACACTGAAAGAATTTTAAAAATCAATTTGTTCCCTTTTTTCCTTCTCTTTTTTCTTATTTCACGTTGTTTTTGCCCCCTCCCCCTCTCTCTTTTTCTGTCTCTCCCTCCCTCTTTCTCTATCAATATTATTTGTTTTCACTTTCAAAATAGAAAGAACAAAATAAAGACAAACATTGCAAGTTTTTAAAAATACAAATATTTTTTCTTCTCATTCTTCTTATTTTACTTTGTTTTTGCCTCTCTCTCCCCCTCCCCCCTTGCCTCCTTCCCTCCTTTGCCCCTTTCTTCTTTCTTGTCATTTCGCTGTAAAGGAGATTGTTGAGACCATCTGTCAACTGGTAAAATATAAGCAAAGTTGATAGACTAGATAGTAATGTGTCTATATCAACATCAATTCCCTGATTTTAATAACTGTATTATGATTGTGTAAGAAACCATCCTTATTTTTAGGAAATAAACACTGACGTATTTAGAAGCAAAACGGCATCAGGTCTGCAACTGAATCTCAGATAGTTTAAAAAGGGGGGCAGAGAGTAAAGCAAATGTGATGAAGTTTTAATATAGGGGGCAATGGGTAAAGTGTATACAGGGGGATTTTTTTTGAAACTTCTGTGCAAGTCTGAACTTGAAATAAAAAGCTGAGGGACTTCCCTGGTGGTCCAATGGTAAAGAATCCACCTTCCAACGTAGGGGCTATGGGTTCAATCCCTGGTCAGGGAACTAAGATCCCATAAGTGGCAGGGCAACTAAATTCTTGTGCCACAGCTTGAGAAAGCCTGAGCTCCACAACAAAGACTCAGTGCGGCCAAAATTCAAGAAAAGGGACTGTTAAAAAAATAAAAGATTGAAGGACAAAGATCTCAGCTCTACCACTTTGGAATTCTGTATAACTTGACTTCTTTGAGCCTCAGTTCCATCATCTCACGTTGGGGGGTTTAGTACCAGCACGGGAGACATTTTCTTCTGGGTGATATGGCAAAAGCAGTCAAATAGTAAATCCTTAAGCTTTTGCTTGAGTGAGGAGATGGGTTAGAGAATCAGAAATAGGATAGAACTCCAGAGCATCAATTACACATGTTTCTTAGTAATAAGAACCGTGAGTTTTACATTTGGCCATGGCTATTCCCTCCCATGAACTGTGTCAAATCAGATAAAGTAGAGGAACCTTCTTGAAACCATGCTCCCCTTTCAAGGCTGTTGTGGACATTAAAAGAGATCATCTAGACAGAAGGCTAATGGCAGTGCCCAGAGCATAGTAGGAGGTCAAGTCATGGTGGCAGATGTTGCTGCCCTGATTGGTGCTTTCGTTACTTAGTCAGCATCAGGTTCCTTTGATTTGTGATTCTTGGGGGATAGGAAACTTCCAGTGCGCCTCACCACTGTGTGCTTTGCTCTTGCCTCACGGTCAAGTGCAGGTTGTTTCCAGAAAGTCAGGTTTGCCCAGGGAGTGGCACTCTGGCCAGGCTGCCAGCCAAATAATACCACCCACCAGCCTGATCAAAGTGTCAGCTGGGTGGCCAACGGAAGCCAAGACTAGGACTCAACGCACTTTTCTTGAAATTCACACACCTGGCTGAGTGTTCACGGTGAGTCAATCCAATCCAAAGTGACTGGGGAAGGTAAATGGGTCTGAAATGAACTGTTCTCTGTATGTTCCCACATCCCAAGGGAAGGTGCCTCCCCTCAGAAGCTTTAAGAAGACAAGGATGGGAGAGCCCTGTCTGGGAGACAGAGGAAGTCCCCAAGTGTGTACTGAACATCCGTGCTCTTTACCGAATATCTCCATCTCCTTGCTCCCAGTCACAGGAAGCTCTCACTTCCTGGGGCCCTGTGATGACATTGGAGCCAAGTGACTAGTTCTGGCCAATGGGCTGTGAACGGAAGTTCCATGTGTCTTCTCCTGGCCACTGTATTTAACAGCCAGTGCGAGAACATTCAAAAATTCTCTTGCTCTCTGCCATCGAAAACTGACCGTGTTGGAGATGGTGGTGACTCCATCAGCCCGGCTCTGAGTAATTCCAATGAGCAGAACACCCACTGAGATCTATGAGAGACAGGCAGTGTATCAAACAAGACTGTTGTCTTAGGCCACTGGGATTTTTTTTTTAGGTCAGCGTAATCGAGCATGTATCCTGTCCAACAGATGATAAAAGCAAAACAATATAATTAAATGATAGCTAGATGCTTTTAATTATATTAAAGTTAATATAATTATGGTGATATTATATTTCAAGCCTCTGAACCCAAGCTCGCCTCTCTCTTTGGCCAAAAGGGATATAACACGTTATAGGCAGGAGTTAAATGCTAGAACTAAACTCTCTTGAGTTAGCAGAATGATTAAATGAGCATTAAAAGGAAATAGTTTCTCACTTGGGATTCAACTTTATTTAAATAAAACCTAAATCATACAGTAGCTGCAGTTCCACAAACAGATTGATTAAATCAGAAGAAGCCTCCATCCAGCATCCTGTGACCCATGTGCCAAGGATAATTCGGGACGTGGGTAGAAGCCGAGGGAACAAATGACATTTCTGTCTCCTTCAGCGCTTCCTCACTCTTGTCCAAAAATCCCTTCAATGCATTCCAGAGGAAAACAATAACTGGAAACTCGGATGAAACCTTCTCTTCCAAGAATTCAAAGGTAATTAGGAAAAAGAGAGTTCTATTGTGCCATCACAATAAATGGCACAAAAGATTAAAACTCTCAGCATTTCCCTGATGGCTGGTGGCCTCTTGAATTTTCTTGAGTTATGGGACAACCAGGTTTTATAGCCTCGGGTAGCTTCCCCTAAAGGGCTTCCCTGGTAGTTCAGATGGTAAAGTTTGTCTACAATGCAGAGAGACCCAGGTTCAATCCCTGGGTCGGGAAGATCTCCTGGAGTAGGAAATGGCAACGCACTCCAGTATTCTTGCCTGGAGAATCCCATGGACAGAAGAACCTGGTGGGCTACAGTCCATGGGGCCACAAAAAGTCAGACACGACTGAGTGACTAACACATACACACACACACACACACACACACACACACACACACACACCTTTCCCTAAAGTATAATACTTGACCACCCAAATCAGAATCACCTGGACAGTTTGTGAAATATGCAGATTCCTTGACCTCCTGAATCAGACTCTTCCAGGTATGGACTGGGAATGTCCATTTTTATCAGATCCACTGAGAGTTCTGAATGCAACTGAAGGTTGAGAAGTTCCACTTTAAACTAGATTTGAGGGACTTCCCTGGTGGTCTAGCAGCTAAGACTCCAAAATCCCAATGCAGGGGTCTGAGTTCAATCCCTGGTCAGGGAACTAGGTCCCACATGCCACAACTAAGATGGAAGATCTCAAGTGGCACAATTAAAGACCTGGTGTAACCAAAGAAATATTAAAAAGAAAAAATTAGATTTGCTAGGAGAACAGGAATTTTGTAGAAAAGCCTAAGTCTAGCCCACCTTGAGGATATTGTGAAGATTCATAAGTTGGTTCACTGGTTCCCAAGAAGAGTCAAGATATCTGGGCAGACAGGAAAGTGACCACACACACGTGTAAACCCTTCCCCCACCCAAACTTCCATCTCCGCTCCTGGAATAGACTGCACAGGTCAGCCAATTAGAATACAATTTACCTTGAGTAACTGGTATTTGTTCAGGACTGGACATCCGGCTCCAGTAGATGAAAGGGAATAACCTATAGTCCATACCTGGGGAAAGTTTCAAGGTTTTTTCATTCTCTCTTTCCAGATGGGACAATGACCCACATAGACTCATCTGCTATTGGCAGCCTTGTTGTAACCATGAGGAAGAGGTTCAGAATGAGGGAGAAGGAGGAGGAGGAGGAGGAATCGTGCAGAGCAGAAAGACAGAAAGCACTCTTTTCCTGGTTATATCATGGATCTCACCAGACCTGGGGCCTACCCTTCCTCTGACTTTCCAGGTATGAAAGATAAGAATTTGATAAATTGTTTAAGTCGATTTGACTCAGAATTTTCTGTTATTTGCTGCTCAAAGCACTCCTTTTGATATTTACCATCATTGTCACCAGTGATAATATCCTTAATTAAGGGCTAGGGTAGCATTTGCTTTTCTCCATGGAAAGCAGGAAACTTAGCATGTCCTTACTCAGCACATATAGCTCTTCAGTTCTGGAAAACTGACACCGGTCTGGAATCTGTATCGAGAAAGAAAGAGAGGTAGAACTCAGAACTGGTCCTCATCCTAGCTCTGCCACAGACACCGTTGTGTGTGACTTAAGATGAATCCAGGGTCCATCTTTCACATCAGTAGAATGAAGGACCCTCTACTACTCCAAGGGTCTTAAAAGGAGGGCTACATGGGAGTCCATGGCCATCGTTAGTGGGCCTATTAATGAGAAAGAGGGGAAAGCCCTCAGAATACTTTAAAATTGTGCATTCAGTGCCAATCTTTTTGAAAGCAGATTGCTCATGAAAATCAAGGATTGGGGATTCTTTTGACACCTCAGAACAACTGTCAACACTGGACCCACATTTCCACATGGCGACCAGTGACTAGGGATCAGCAGCTGCTCTCTTTAATTGAGGTCTGCCCCCCATCTCCCCACAGCCCCCCAGTACTGAGTGTCAGCTGTCTTGTATCATCTTACACTCAGCTCACTTGGTCATTTACATTTCCTGCCTGGTCTGGGTAGATGTGGACTTTGCAGCCCCAGATCTAAGACCATCATCTAACACATCTGGGATCCAAATTCTCTGGGACTTTGTCAAATAGACAACGCTTGTCTTCAATCACATTCTCAGCCAGAAAGCAGGACCCCAGCAGCCTTGAGAAACCATCAGGAAATCTACCCCCGTCTCTGCTCACCTGACATCTTTCTCGAGGGTCAGCTTTTTCTTTGTTGTGTTTTCCATTTCTTCTTTGGACACTTCTGTTTCTTTCCTGCTTTGAGGTCTGTTTTCCAGCTCACGGGTGGTCAGTTCTTTGGGCTCGATGAAGTAGAATTTTCCATAATCGCCACCTCTCCTGAGCCAGTTTGGAGTTTTGGTTTGTGTTTGAGTCATTAAGTAATTCGCTGCTGGGGAGCCGGCACTTTAAAAACTCAGAATAAACAAACACATCTGCCTCCAAGCACAGATTGCAACTAATGTTCTGATTCTGAATATGGGCCACATATATTTTTGCCTAAAAACAAGTCTTAACTAATCAGTGTGTTCCCTTTAGATATCTGAAGCTCTAATGCACAGTAACTGAACTGGAACCTCTGAGTCTTGAATTGGGGTGACATGGTTGAAAGTATCTGCTGGTCCTCCTGGAAACTCATAGCATCTATTACTGAACTGAACAGTGGGACATGATCTGCATGTCTTATCTAGACTTGGACAAACTCCTTTCAGAGTTAGTTTCACCTTACCCTCTGTATGAGAAACGGGTAAACTAAATTGATGGTTTAGAGTGGGTTTCATAGAACTTCAGGATTGTTCAAGAGGTCCTTGCAGGAGCAATGGGGAAACCTAGTGGATCAAGCCTTGTTGTTCAGTTGCTAAGTCAAGTCCGAGTCTTTGTGACCCCATGGACTATCACATACCAGGCTTCCCTGTCCTTCGTTGTCTCCTGGAGCTTGCTCAAATTCGTGTCCATTGAGTTGGTGATGCCATCCAACCATCTCATCCTCTGTTGCCCCCTTCTCCTCCTGGGACTACTGTTCTCAAATCCTGAAGCTTTGCTGTGTTCTGTTTGACAGGTTACAATGATTTATTGGGGGGAGGGGGCGGGGAACTTGTTGCTCAGTGAAAGAAGAAAAAGGAGGAAGGAGGATGGGAGGTACATTGTAACTTCAAGGAATGTGGGCTTCAAGTGTATCTTGGGGATACCCAAGAGGAGAGCTTTGGGATCTACATGGTTGGCATTCAGCCAGTCTAGAGTCTACAGAATCTCAATTATCCAGGATTGAGAAGCAGGCGACCATAAAGACCACTCCTTTCAAGTTATAAAACCACTTCCAGTTCAACAAAGTTTTGTATGCTGCACCAGAGAGAGCCAAGGGCACAAAGAACAGCTAAGGGACCTCCACTCATCAAACAAGAGATACCACACACAATGCCAGTCCAGCCACTGCTGGACTGCTCCCCCCCAAGTCCAATTAATTGTCCTTCATTAAAAATTTTATTAACAATCATTATTATTGATATGACTGTCACTTGATGAGATCAGTTTGCATATCCTCTGCCTTAGTATATTTTCATATAAGCAGCTATTTTAATCCCCATTCTACAATCAGTGAAACTGAGGCTCAGAGAGGTTAATTAACTTTCTCAAGATCATAGAGTTAGAAGCAAAATTGAGAATTCAAATAGTTCTGATACAGAGCCCTGCCTCCCTTAAAAATGAAGGTAACCGAGGAAGGCAGAAGGAGAAGGGGACAGCAAAGGATGCAATGGTTAGCTAGCATCTGACTGACTCAATGAACATTGAGCAAACTCCAGAGATAGTGAGGACAAGGAGCCTGGCGAGCTATAGTCCACAGGGTCGCAAAGAGCTGGACACAACTTAGCGACTAAACAACAACAGACAAACAACAACTCAGGGCGATGTAAGGAGACCGATTTCACTGCCTCTCGCCGCTTTCAGGAAAGACGCACTAGGCGGGTCCTGCAGGTAACTGAATCTCTGCTCGAAGCAGCCCTCAGCCCCAACCCCTGCCTCCTGGGCTTCTTTCAGAAAGAGAATGTATGTTTCACTGTTGAAATCACTTGGGTGTGTTGAGAACAGCCCGAGGTCGCTCATGTCTTAAAGCCTGGCAAGTCAGATTGAAATTCTTTATCTCCCTGACCTCGGGACATCAGTGGGCCAAACGCAGTTGGCTGGGCTTCATCCCAGCTTCCGCTCCTCTCATACCCCAACCTGGCCCCATCCTATAAAGAGCAGTTCTGGGATGCCGTTTTGAAGATGAACCCACACAAAATCCAATTCCACTTTGCTTCTCCCCAACCCCTCAGCCCATGATGGAGCCCACAGTTCAGTTCAGTTCAGTTCAGTCACTCAGTCATGTCCGACTCTCCGCGACCCCATGAATCACAGCACACCAGGCCTCCCTGTCCATCCCCAACTCCCGGAGTTCACTCAAACTCACGTCCACAGAGTTGGTGATGCCATCCAGCCATCTCATTCTCGGTCGTCCCCTTCTCCTACCACCCCCAACCTTTCCCAGCATCAGAGTCTTTTCCAGTGAGTCAACTCGTCGCATGAGGTGGCCAAAGTATTGCAGTTTCAGCTTTAGCATCAGTCCTTCCAATGAACACCCAGGATCGATCTCCCTTAGAATGGACTGGTTGGATCTCCTTGTGGTACAAGGGACTCTCAAGAGTCTTCTCCAACACCACAGTTCAAAAGCATCAATTCTTCGGTGATCAGCTTTCTTCACAGTCCAACTCTCACATCCATACATGATGATGGCAAAAACCATAGCCTTGACTAGACGGACCTTGGTTGGCAAAGTAATGTCTCTGCTTTTTAATATATTATCAAGGTTGGTCATAACTTTCCTTCCAAGGAATAAGCGTCTTTTAATTTCATGGCTGCAATCAGCATCCGCAGTGATTTTGGAGCCCGAAAAAATAAAGTCTGACACTGTTTCCACTGTTTTCCATCTATTTCCCATGAAGTGATGGGACCAGATGCCATGATCTTAGTTTTCTGAATGTTGAGCTTCAAGCCAACCTTTTCACTCTCCTCTTTCACTTTCATCAAGAGGCTTTTGAGTTCCTCTTCACTTTCTGCCATAAGGGTAGTGTCATCTGCATATCTGAGATTACTGATATTTCTCCCAGCAATCTTGATTCCAGCTTGTGCTTCTTCCAGCCCAGCGTTCCTCATGATGTACTCTGCATAGAAGTTAAATAAGCAAGGTGACAATATACAGCCTTGACGTACTCCTTTTCCTATTTGGAACCAGTCTGTTGTTCCATGTACAGTTCTGACTGTTGCTTCCTGACCTGCATACAGGTTTCTCAAGAGGCAGGTCAGGTGGTCTGGGATTCCCATCTCTTTCAGAATGTTCCACAGTTTATTGTGATCCACACAGTCAAAGGCTTTGGCATAGTCAATGAAGCAGAAATAGATGCTCTTCTGGAACTCTCTTGCTTTCTCCATGATCCAGCGGATGTTGGCAATTTGATCTCTGGTACCTCTGCCTTTTCTAAAACCTACTTGAACATCTGGGAGTTCACGGTTCACATATTGCTGAGGCCTGGCTTGGAGAATTTTGAGCATGACTTTACTAGCATGTGAGATGAGTGCAACTGTGCGGTAGTTTGAGCATTCTTTGGCATTGCCTTTCTTTGGGATTGGAATGAAGACTGACCTTTTCCAGTCCTGTGGCCATTGCTGAGTTTTCCAAATTTGTTGGCATATTGAGTGCAGCACTTTCACAGCATCATCTTTCAAGATTTGAAATAGCTCAACTGGAATTCCATCACCTCCACTAGCTTTGTTCGTAGTGATGCTTTCTAAGGCCCACTTGACTTCACATTCCAAGATGTCTGGCTCTAGGTCAGTGGTCACGTTATCGTGCCTATCTTGCTCGTGAAGATCTTTTTTGTACAGTTCTTCTGTGTATTCTTGCCACCTCTTCTTAATCTCTTCTGCTTCTGTTAGGTCCATACCATTTCTGTCCTTTATCGAGCCCATCTTTGCATGAAATGTTCCCTTGGAATCTCTAATTTTCTGGAAGAGATCTCTTGTTTTTCCCATTCTGTTGTTTTCCTCTATTTCTTTGCATTGATCACTGAGGAAGGCTTTCTTATCTCTCCTTGCTATTCTTTGGAACTCTGCATTCAGATGCTTATATCTTTCCTTTTCTCCTTTGCTTTTCGCTTCTCTTCTTTTCACAGCTATTTGTAAGGCCTCCTCAGACAGCCATTTTGCTTTTTTGCATTTCTTTTCCATGGGGATGGTCTTGGTCCCTGTCTCCTGTACAATGTCACGAACCTCCGTCCAGAGTTCATCAGGCACTCTAGCTATCAGATCTAGTCCCTTAAATCTATTCCTCACTTCCACTGTATAATCATAAGGGATTTGATTTAGGTCATATCTGAATGGTCTAGTGGTTTTCCCTACTTTCTTCAATTTAAGTCTGAATTTGGCAATAAGGAGTTCGTGATCTGAGCCACAGTCAGCTCCTGGTCTTGTTTTTGCTAACTGTATACAGTTTCTCCATCTTTGGCTGCAAAGAATATAATTAATCTGATTTCAGTGTTGACCATCTGGTGATGTCGATGTGTAGAGTCTTCTCTTGTGTTGTTGGAAGAGGGTGTTTGCTATGACCAGTGCATTCTCTTGACAAAACTCTATTAGCCTTTGCCCCGCTTCATTCCGTGCTCCAAGGCCAAATTTGCTTGTTACTCCAGGTGTTTCTTGACTTCCTACTTTTGCATTACAGTCCCCTATAATGAAAAGGACATCTTTTTTGGGTGTTAGTTCTAAAAGGTCCTGTAGGTCTTCATAGAACTGTTCAATTTCGCCTTCTTCAGCGTTACTGGTTGGGGCATAGGCCTGGATTACTGTAATATTGAATGGTTTGCCTTGGAAACGAACAGAAATCATTCTGTCATTTTTCAGATTGCATCCAAGTACTGCATTTCGGACTCTTGTTGACCATGATGGCTACTCCATTTCTTCTAAGGGATTCCTCCCCACAGTAGTAGATATAATGGTCATCTGAGTTAAATTCACCCATTCCAGTCCATTTTAATTCACTGATTCCTAGAATGTCTATGTTCACTCTTGCCATCTCCTGTTTGACCACTTCCAATTTGCCTTGATTCATGGACTTAACATTCCAGGTTCCTATGCAATATTGCTCTTTACAGCACCGGACCTTGCTTCTATCACCGGTCACATCTACAACTGGGTTTTGGTTTTGCTTTGGCTCCATCCCTTTATTCCTTCTAGAGTTACTTCTCCACTGATCTCCAGTAGCATACTGGGCACCTACTGACCTGGGGAATTCCTCATTCAGTATCCTATCATTTTGCCCTTTGTTACTGTTCATGGGGTTCTCAAGGCAAGTATACTGAAGTTGTTTGCCATTCCCTTCTCCAGTGGACCACATTCGGCTGTGGTCCATGTGATCAGATCGACTAGTTTCCTGTGATTATGATTTTAGTGTGTCTGCCCTCTGATGCCCCCTTGCAATACCTACCATCTTATTTGGGTTTCTCTTACCTTGGTCATGGAAAATCTCTTCACACAGTGGCGTTCTCCAAATAGTCCAAGCTCCCAACAATGACATTGCAACAGCCACCCCCGTTCCCACTGCTCATCCTGCCTCTTGGCCAGCTCTCAGCCTATAATTCTTTCCAAACCCGCCTGTATAAAATAATCATGTACATGAAGTAAAACAGGAGTCTTATATACACACTTAATAACTCTTGCGTACTATACAAGAGGGAATTCCACTTTATAACCCCTGAGCTTTCAACTGGTTCTTATTTAGCTTTGCATTCCTGGTGCAGGATCTAAAACTTCCCTCTCTCTGCCCCAGCCTGTTGCTGCCTTTTGAAACTGTTGTGTCTCCAGATTCCTTGGGACCATTTCATCTCCATCTCTGCTTCTAATTGGGGGATTTAAGCATTGCTTTTAGCCCTAGAGCTAAATGTCAGGGTTTCACTCAAAAATCCCATATTTTGGGAACCAAGCACGTTGTACTGGAGAAGTGTCAAGCGTGAGCATGTCAAAGCGAATGGAGCTAAATGGATCAGCTAGTCCTTCTAGCCACGAGCTCGATCTCAGGGTGAGAAAGTGGGTTCCCACCCCTGGTATACGACAAGTGCCCTGTGTGGCCTCAGCCACATCCCTGGTCCTTCTTGGATCTCTCACTCTTTAATGGGAGTCCTTCAGTAGTAGATGGCAGTTCCTCTGCATCTCCAGACAGTTAATCAGGCAACACTTTTCACCAAAATCTTAGGTTTTAGAGGGATAGTCAGTATCAAATCATCTTTTACACTGACCCCGTGAATACAATCATACTTAGGAAAATAGCAAAACCAGTATCTATGGGGTTAATTAGCTTTACTTTATAAAATATGCATAAATAGTGGCACCTAAGGTGGTGGCTCCTCTCCACTTATCTTATGGAGAAGGAAATGGTAACCCACTCCAGTATTCTTGCCTGGAGAATCCCATAGGCAGAGAAGCCTGGTAGGCTACAGTCCACGGGGTCGCAAAGAGTCGGACATGACTGAGCGACTGAACGAAACGGAACGGAAGGTGGTGGAGGACAGAAACCAAGGGATGCAAATTCAGTCATCGTATGTACATTCAGCAAATATCCATGGCTGCCTGGTCTTTGCCTGATACAGTGCTCAGCACTTAGAAGATGACTGAGCTGGATGCAGCCTCCTCCATCAATTTCATTTCACTCCCTAGCTTGCCCTACACTGGCCACACTGGCTTGCCTTATTTTCTTGGAGCACACCAATCTTGTTCCTGCCTCAGTGTCTTTGCATGTGCTATCCCCTCCACCCAGACTGACCCCTTTTTCTAGTCATCAGACCTGGATCTCAACTCACATCTCAGTAGAGACCGTCTTTACCATCCCTCCCCTTAACACTCCCACTTCTCTCTCACTGCCATAGCGTCTTCACAGCATGTGTGTCTATATGGAATCCTGCTTGCTAGGGGATTGGTTTCTGGTTTATTAACCAGTACCCTTCCCTCCCAAACTGTAAGCTCCTTAAAGTCAGACATCTTTTTAAAAAAAAAAAAAAAAACTTTTTATTTTATATTGGGCTAGAACTGATTAACAATGTTGTGATATTCTCAGCTGGACAGCAAAGGGATCAGCCATACATATACACAAACCACCCCCACACACCATTAAAGCTGTCACATAACATCAAGCAGAGTCCCCAGTGCTAGACAGTAGGGCCTTATTGGTTATCCATTTTAAATACATCAGTGTGTATATGTCCATCCCAAACTCCCTAACTATCCTTTCAACCCATCCTTCTCCCCTGGCAACCGTAAGTTCATTCTCTCAGTCTGCAAGTCTGTTTCGGTTTTATAAATAAATTCACTTGGATCATTTCTTTTTAGAGTCTGCATACAAGGGACATCATGCAATATTTCAAGTTCTGGGAGATGGGAAGGACAGGGAAGCCTGGTGTGCTGCAGTCCATGGGGTCGCAAAGAGTTGGACACGACTGAGTGACTGAAGAACAACATCATGCAATATTTCTCCTTCTCTGTTGAACTCAGAGATCTTGTCTATCATACTACCTGTCTTTTCAAACTCTAGAAGAGCGCCTGGCATTTAAAGACATTCAATAAGTATAGCGGAATGACTCCATAATCAAATGAGTTTCAAGTCACATTTCTCCCCTAAAACACATCAAGTTAACCTGTCAAGCCCAACTCTTATTATTCCCTTCAGTGATATCAACACCCCCAAGGGATGCAATTTCTTCTCAAACAAGCATATGTCAAATGTGGTAAAAACATATAGCTCTCAATTCAAAAGAAATCCTAGTAAGTAAAGTAGCTACTGTGACAGCAAGGGTGATCTGGTTGAGACAAGGGTTGGGGGTCTGGAACTCCATCTATGTGCCCCCCTCCCCAATTCCTCCCTAAGACACCTTTGGAGACCCACCTGGGACAAACTGTGCAATTTTGATTTGAAAGAAACTTCATTTTTGTCAATGCTGGTAGGTATACTGTGGACTGATAAGGAGTTTCTATGGCCAAGTTTAGGAAATACATATTTTTTTTTTCAAATTGAAAACTACAGTGTTATTGATAATTGGATTACCTCTCAATTGACATAAACAGTATGAACTTAAAATTCAGGCTTATATATATGCCCATGGCATCATCAACACAATCAAAATAAAGAGAATATTCATCACCTCTAAGAATTTCTTCTTGATCCTTTTAATTCACTCCTCTCCCCTCCTCCTGCCTAAGAAATTTGCTTTTAATAAATATGTATTAAGTGTCCCTAGTAGCTCAGCTGGTAAAGAATCTGCCTGCAATGCAGGAGACCCTGGTTCGATTCCTGGGTCAGGAAGATCCCCTGGAGAAGGAATAGGCTACCCACTCCAGGATTGCTGGGCTTCCCTAGTGGCTCAGACAGTAAAGAATCCATCTGCAATGCAGGAGACCAGGGTTCGATCCCTGGGTTGGGAAGAGCCCCTGGAGGAGGGCATGGCAACCCACTCCAGTATTCTTGCCTGGAGAATCCCCGTGGACAGAGGAGCCTGGTGGGCTACAGTCCATGGGGTCACAGAGAGTTGGACATGACTAAGCACAGCACAACATATTCCAGAAATTGTGCTGGTTTTGGGGATACAGTAGGAAAAGAAAAAAAAAACAGGTACAATTCCTATACTCATAGGCCTCATAATCTAGGGATTACAGAAAAGTCTTCTGGGTCAAGAAGTGGATCAGTTCAAAGGTACACCTGGGAGTATCTGAATACACATCTTTGCCCAAGGTTGCTGGGCTTGTCATGCATCTAGTGCTCCACAAAGCAAGCTTTGGGAAACGCTTGTCAAGACCAGCTGCTATGAGCATTATCAGAAAACGAACTCTATAGCACTGTCAATTTTCAAAGCATTCCAACATTTTAAAAAATGTATATAATCCTAAATGACTCAACTAATTTAATCTCTAATGATGCATAAGGCATTTTGAGAACTCCTGTGTCTTGGGTCATCCTCTGGACATGGGTCATCCTTGTACTTGGACATGGGTATAGCCATTAAAAGACTCGCCTATCTGGCTGGTCAATAACTAGAGAGTCCTGTTTTGCATTTACATCAGCATACAGCTCTGTCTTTAGAGTCACTTCTTATAGGAAAATGCACTTCTTAGACTGGAAATGCCTGTAGAGAGATTTCAGCCATAAAATATACACTCTCCCCCGACACACAAATCAGGCAGAAAAATCCAATCAAAAGAGAGCTCCACTTTCTCTCATCTCTGCCCGGGGACATAATTAGCTGCTTCTTCCCATGTATTTGTAGAATCCTGTACCTTTAACTATCTGAAGCACTTACCACAGTAGTTATTATTCATGACAACCATGCAGGGTTCTGTATTTTATGCCAGGCACTTTGCAAGATATTTACCATGTATTACCGCTTTTTTCCCCCAACTCATAGGCAGTAGATACTATCACCATTCTTGTTTTAAAGATGAGAAAATTGGGGCTCAGAAAGGCTAAATAATTTGCCCAAAATACATGATGAATTAGAATCGATGGAAGACCAACATTTGAATCCAAGCTAATCTGATTCCCAACTCCACACTCTCCCCTCTGCATCTTCTAGTTCATGACTTAAGGGTCTACAGCCTCCAGGTTAGATCTTCAGTTTCTTGAGTGATATCTTTGAGTTTTAGATATTAATAGCACCCAACACAGTTCATGATGCTGAAGCTCCAATACTTTGGCCACCTAATGTAAACAAATGACACATTGGAAAAGACCCCGATGCTGAGAAAGATTAAAGGCTAAAGGAGAAGAGGGTGGCAGAGAATGAGACAGTTGGACAACATCACCAACTCAATGGACATGAACTTGGGCAAATGCCAGGAGATAGTGAGGGATAGGGAAGCCTGGCATGCTGCCATCCATGGGGTTGCAAAGAGTCAGACATGACTTAGAGACTGAACAACAACAGCCCAGTTCATGGTGCCTTGTGGGAGCTTCAGTTCAGTTCAGTTCAGTTCAGTTCAGTCGCTCAGTCGTGTCCAACTCTCCACGACCCCATGAATCACAGCACGCCAGGCCTCCCTGTCCATCACCAACTCCCGGAGTTCACTCAAACTCGTGTCTATCAAGTTGGTGATGCCATCCAGCCATCTCATTCTCTGTCGTCCCCTTCTCCTCCCACCCCCAATCCCTCCCAGCATCAGACTCTTTTCCAGTGAGTCAACTCATCGCATGAGGTGGCCAAAGTATTGGAGTTTCAGCTCCAGCATAAGTCCTTCCAATGAACACCCAGGATTGATCTCCTTTAGAATGGACTGGTTGGATCTCCTTGCAGTCCAAGGGACTCTCAAGAGTCTTCTCCAACACCACAGTTCAAAAGCATCAATTCTTTGGCGATCAGCTTTCTTCACAGTCCAACTCTCACATCCATACATGACCACGGGAAAAACCATAGCCTTGACTAGACGGACCTTGGTTGGCAAAGTAATGTCTCTGCTTTTTAATATGCTATCTAGGTTGGTCATAACTTTCCTTCCAAGGAATAAGCATCTTTTAATTTCATGGCTGCAATCAGCATCTGCAGTGATTTTGGAGCCCAAAAAATAAAGTCTGACACTGTTTCCACTGTTTTTCCATCTATTTCCCATGAAGTGATGGGACCAGATGCCATGATCTTAGTTTTCTGAATGTTGAGCTTCAAGCCAACCTTTTCACTCTCCTCCTTCACTTTCATCAAGAGGCCTTTGAGTTCCTCTTCTCTTTCTGCCATAAGGGTGGTGTCATCTGCATATCTGAGGTTATTGATTAGCACAGATTAATTGAATGAACTGTGAGAGGCAACATGGTACTAAGGAAAGAGATTTGGGTTATAAAGCAAGAAAATTGGATCTTTGTAACTAACCCATGATGTGACCTTGAGCAAGCCCCTTCCTCTTTTCTGCACCTTTGCCTTCCCATCTGTAAAATGGGAGAATTGGAAGAGATGATTTCCAATGATACCTCTCAATCCAAGTGACCTACAGTGCAAGCTGGTGTCACATATATTTTTTAATAAAAAGGAACGAAATTGTGCCATTTGCAGAGACATGAATGGACCTAGACGCTGCCATACAGAGTGGACTAAATCAGAAAGAGAAAAACAAATATTGTATAGTAATGCATACATGTGGAATCTAGAAAAAAATGGGACAGATGAATCTATTTGCAAAGCAGAAATAGAGACATGGATGTAGAGAAAAGGGGAGAAAAGAAGGTGGGAGGAAATGGAAATGTATGATTGACATATATACACTATATAAACTAGATAACTAAGGAGAGCCCATCCCATAGCACAGGGAAATCTACTCAGTGCTCTGTGGTGACCTAAATAGGAAGGAAATCAAAAAAAGAGGGGATTTATGTATACATGGGACTGATTCACTTTGCTGTACAATAGAAACTAACACAATGTAAAGCAACTAAACTCCAATAAAAATAAATATGTGGGAATTCCCAAGAGGATAGAGATAGTGTCGTCTATTTATAACCTAGAAACACCTGAAACAAAAGAATTAGTCGCTCAGTCACGCCTCACCCTTTGGCAACCTATGGACTGTACACTCTGTCCATGGAATTCTGCAGGCAAGAATACGGGAGCGGGTAGCCATTCCCTTCTCCAGGAGATCTTCCCAACCCAGGGATCGAACCCAAGTTTCCCACATTGCAGACAAATTCTTTACCATCTGAGCCGCCAGGGAAGCCAAACACACCCCAAATCCCACACCCCAAATCCCAGAAAAACGCAAAAGCCATTTCCTTCTAAGGGAAGATAGAGCCACGAGTGAACCACAGCACTGACCCAAGCCTTCAAGAATGAGAGCGGCTGGAGGCCAGCCAACAGGGGCAGACGGAAGCTGGGGTGGGGAGGCCTCTTGGCTTCCCCCTGCCTGCCCCACACCCCTCTGATGAACTTCAAATTCCTGGGTCAGACCTTTCATCACCAGCACGAAGTCTCTGGAAAATATACACGAGAAGGATCCAAGTCTAGTTTTTGCAAGGCCTTTGCCCCATCTCTCACCCTCCCCTGACACAGACGAGGAAGAGATCAAGAAGCCAAGAGACAGAACACTGTTTAAAAAAAAAAAAAAACTTTTGTGCAAAATAAATAAATAAATAAATCCAAGACGTCATCTTTTTTGTTATAAAAACATGTTTTCCTTGCTTTCTGACCCTCTAGCATTTTGGAGTTTAGGGAGTTTACTGAATGCCTAGTGTCCATGAACTCTTGGAAAGTTCATTACCCTGACCCTTCTTGGCTGTTAAATCTTAGTACTGGTTGCTGGAAAGTAATTTAGCTTCGGGAAAAAAAAAAAATTGTGGTTTTTTTTTTTTTTTCTTTTCCCCCAAACACCCTCATCCCTGAGTTCCCACTTTGGGACTTTGTGCTGGATTTTCTCCGATAGTTTATAGATTCCCAAACACATAGCCAGAGTTTTTCTTTTCCCATGGACTCTGTGGAATTCACCTGAAAACTTGGTGATTATTTATGTTCCAACGTACTTACAGTCAAGCCACCCAGGACTTCGTATCCACAGGAAAACTGACAAATCCAATCAACTCTCCTAGTGCAGCTCTGTAAAGTCTTATTCATTTGGATGCCATCAGTTCAGAATTTTTGGATAATTCAGACAGTCTGGATGGAAGTTGCTTTTTGCACAGTTCTACACACAAAAAAAGAGAGAGAGAGAGAGTTTCTTAACAAATTGATAATGCAAAGCAGACTGTTGGAGCTGAGAATAAACTGTCTTCAAGTTCTCCAGAATAGCATTCACTGACAGGCAATCAACGATTAATTACAAATTATTTTTATCAAACAATTAAAATGAATTCCAGGCAACTCACCATACCTTGGGAATAATATAGGATAGAGGGAGGGAAAAAATGGGGGGGCTTCCAATCCATCACGCAAGAGCTCAAATTCCAGCTATGTAACTCATGAGTTTCAGTTACTGTGCATAAGTTCCTTCCCTTCCCTGCGCCTTGATTCTGACATATGGAAAAGTTTGCACAGTGGACATAAGAATTGGAAATAACGTAGGTGAAAGCAGAGTTTCCAAAACTATGCTCAGAAGGATTCTTTTTTTTTTTAATTTTCAAATGATATTTTAATCTGGTAAACAAAAAATATTATCATTTCAACATGTGATCAATATGTCACAAGTCATGGCTGGCATGCAGATAAGTCTGACCTTATTTTGATGACTAAATACATTCCTTTCTAAGACAAAGTGCCACTCCTAGGATGGGAAGCTAAAATGGGAACCCCTTTACCTTGGGAGTAAGCCTGTCAGGTAAAATACAAGACATCTACTTAAATTTGGTTTTTAAGTGAATAATTTTTTAGTATAAGTACAACCCAAGTATTGCAGGAGATAGACTTCTACTAAAAAAAAAAAAAAAGATTTCATCGTTTCCCTAAAATTCAAATTTAACTGGGATTCCTGTATTTCTGTTTGGTAAATCCAGCCACCTAAAAGGCATGATTAGAACGAATTCTTTCTTTAGCTAAAAGAGAGTACATCAGTGGTGAGTGAACACAGCTCTCTCCCATCAGGGCCAGAGTTACGATCATGGGAGGATGACACATCATCAGGTGGCCAGTAGAGTTCGGAAGTGTAAAGGTGTGTCTTCCTTGGCCCGGCACAGACCACAAGGTACTGCTGCTGCTGCTAAGTCACTTCAGTCGTGTCCGACTCTGTGTGACCCCATAGACGGAAGCCCACCAGGCTCCCCCTTCCCTGGGATTCTCCAAGCAAGAACACTGGAGTGGGTTGCCATTTCCTTCTCTGCTCAGAAGGATTCTAAGTCCACAAGATGTATGCATGAAAGGATTCTAAGTCCACATATTGCATGAAAAAGAGATCCATGGTTGAATAAGTCAGGATAAACTAAACTAAACAAAATTAAATACGTTTGCTTGCTTTTTTTGTTTATGTGCAGACCTTCTCAGTGCTTTTAATATTGTTCTTTATATTGCAAATTCCCAAAAGGAGGACATACTAAGCATTTTTCCCCAAATTTCTTTCATTAGGAAATTCTTCCTGCTGAAATACTTTTTGACCTCTTACAGAACTCTCACTGAAGAAATCTTGGAAAACAAGGCTCTAGGATCTGTGGTCTGAACTTTGTAGTAGGGGATTGAGCCCTTATGGAGACATTTATAATTTAATGTCTCCAAATCTTCTTGGGACCAAGGTCAAAATCTGGAGGAAAGAGTTCATGACCAAAAAAAAACCAGATTCTGACATATAAAGCCATAGTCTTATAGACTCCCCACAAACTAGCCTAGAGAAAGTAACTTGTAGGATTTTTTTTTTAATGTACCTGGAAATCCTTGTATCTGAATGCTAGGATCTTCAGGGTCATTGACTCAAGGCCTGAAAAGTTTCAGAAGGTTAAGGAAGTAGATTGGGGATAGAAAGAATAAGAGGGAGGCAAGGAATCTAATTCTGGCATGTGATAACGATGTTAAGGAGCGCTTGTAAAATCATTAAAGCCATGAAAAATAGAAACCATAATAGAATAAAATTCAAGTCTTGTTACCAGTTTTCCTTCTGGGAACTATGGTAAATGCAGTTGTCGTTATTCCTCCAAAGAGAAGGACATCCGCAAGGAACTCGGGATGGTATTAAAGGGTGGATCCAAAAGAATGTCAAGATTCATCCCTATCCTAATAAGCCTGAAAATGGAATTAGCAAGACAGAGTTCACAATGGATGTTACAACAATGAATGTTACAACTCAGCTCATAACTGAGAAGGAAATGGAAGTTCCAGATAGTAAGCTGTCATTCATTTACATCTTCATTAATTTGTGTTTAGCATGTGACAGGTGCTATAAGGCTCAGTCAAGTCCCTTCCTGACATTTTGCTCTTGAGAAAGAGCACATGACCCCTGTGGTCCTCACAGCGGAGGGTTGCATGGAGGGTATTTTTTCAGGAAGCTTGCATTTTACCAGGGCAGTATGTCAGAGGCAACGGTATTCATCAGCTCTCCCTGTGTTCCTCCACATTTTCCAGCTGCCCTTGACATGAGACTGGGGTCACTTGACTGGGTTCTGCTTGATGGGAATGTGGGCAGAAATACCTCACCTTTAAAAACACCCTCCAGAGGATTTCCCTGGTGGACCGGTGGCTGAGATTCTGCACTTCCAGTGCAGGGGGCCTGGGTTCAATCCCTGGTCAGGAAACTAGATCCTGCATGCCACAACTAAGAGTCTGCATGCCACAACAAAAGATCCCATACGCCACAACTAAGGCCCAGTGCAGTCAAATAAATAATTCTTTTATTAAAATGAAATAAAAACACCCTCCCTACAACTCTTTAGCCCTTTCTTCCTCCACTGGGATGACCTTAGGGGTCACATACTCTTCCACAAGAGCAAAAAAGATGGAGAAGGGCTCCCCCAAATACACAGAAGACTGATGAGAGAGAGAAATAAACGTTCATTGAGTCAGGCACTGAGATTCGGGGCTTCATCTCTGTAGTACACAGGAACAAGTGTGGCCGTGTCTGGCCCACGTGAAAGTAAACAGGAAAAACAGAGAGAAAAGAAGAGAAAGTTGATATTCAGAAACAGAAAACCAAGATGAGAAGCCACGTGAACCAAAACAGATGAGAAGAGTCATCTTGGATCCGGAGTTTCGAGGGTCTTGGTCCCAGGCCCTTGTGAGGTCTACCATGCACTCTTGCCCTTGTTTTCTTTAATATCCACCAATGTCCTCCAATACTGTCATGTTCTGGGTATCAGTTACAGTAAAGTTTTGCTTTCCATGACCTAAAAAGTCCTTGACTAACAACACGTTATGGCTAGAGCAGTGAATGGGTAGAAGAATGGAACAACCTTTTCTCTTAAACCAAAACAGAAAAAGCATATATAGAGCACCTCATGGGGCTTCCCAGGTGGTGCTAGTAGTAAAGAATCCGCCTGCCAGTACAGGAGACGTAAGAGACCTGGGTTCGATCCTGGGTGGAGAATATCCCCTGGAGGAGAAAGCGGCAACCCACTCCAGTATTTTTGCCTGGAAAATCACGTGGACAGAGGAGCCTGGCAGGCTATGATCCATGGGGCTGCGAAGAGTCGGACACAACTGAGCGACTGAGCATGCAAGGCACTATGTAAGCACGCATAACCTGGCTTTCAAGTTGCACACAGTAGGCTCAGAAAAGTAGATCGTAACAGGAGGGACAGAAAAGAACATTGAGAAGATTAATGCTTTTTAATAAAAAGGCTTTTTTCAAAATAGTGTTCAAGCAGGTCATTTTACAATTTCATAAAAAAAAATAATAACGTAGTGAAAATTGCCAAGATTATGGAGTTAGGACTCATCGTATGCTTGTGCTGAAAGAGCTTGAAATAAAAGACAACCCTTAAGTACCGAGCATTATAATTATATGCTACTTTAAAGAACCACAGTCAATCCTCCTGCTGACTAATCTTAACTATCTGTCAAAAACTGGAGATGGAGAAGCCATCGTAGTGCTGGGGGGATTGTCTCATCCTGGGGTCTAGCTTGTGATTTCCTCCAGGAACCTGTCTGAGTGACAAGGAGGATTTCATCACAAAATCTCTTCTTTGGATTTCCCTAACCTCACCTGGGAGGGGAAGAGGAAAAAAAAAGGAAAAAGGGTCTCAGTAAGAGAAATAACTGAAAGATCATGGGGAAAGAAATCCAGTAGATCAGCTTCTTAAATGAAGGATCTACATGTTTCTTATTTCTTTGTTCTCTCCCTCTAGAGTAGGGACTATGTCTGGCTACCTCACTGTTGTACCCACAGCCTCCGAAGGCAGTGTTGGGCAGATAATAGAGGCTCCATGATTATTTGTTGAATGAATGAAGCCAATGAGAGTATCCTTTACTTTCTTATCTCTAGACTGATGTCAGTTCTGAGACCTAACACTGTCTCAGTATAAGAGAAGTATTTCAGGTCATAAACCATGGAATCACTGACCAAATGTGAAATAGCTAGGGAAGCCTCTCACATGAATTGGAAGATTTCAGCGGCTGTGGTGAAACCCAGAAAGAGAAAAAAATATTTCACTGGGGTTATAAAGAGATACTCCTTTGCTCTTCCAATGGTTATTAAATGAGGAGCTGGCATGTGCTAGGTTCATGCTAAGACCAGGGGTAATTCAGAAATGATAGTTCTTCAGCGGCAAGAACAGACCTGTCAAATGGTCTACACTCTAGCCCAGCTCTAGCTGATAAAAATCGTTTAAATTTTTGAGCAGAAGACTCTTGAGAGTCCCTTGTACCACAAGGAGATCCAACCAGTCCATTCTAAGGGAGATCGATCCTGGGTGTTCATTGGAAGGACTGATGCTAAAGCTGAAACTACAATACTTTGGCCACCTCATGAGACGAGTTGACTCACTGGAAAAGACTCTGATGCTGGGAAAGGTTGGGGCGGGAGGAGAAGGGGTCGACAGAGAATGAGATGGCTGGATGGCATCACCGACTCTGTGGACATGAGTTTGAGTGAACTCCGGGAGTTGGTGATGGACAGGGAGGCCTGGCGTGCTGTGATTCATGGGGTCGCGGAGAGTCGGACACGACAGAGCGACTGAAATGAACTGAACTGAACTGAACTGAACTGACTTTTTTTTTTTTTTCAGCTTGCCAAATCTTAGTTTCCCAACCAGGGACTGAACCCAGGTCCTGGCAGTGAAAGCACAGAGTCCTAACCTAATTCCCTGGACCACCAGGGAATTCCCTCAAGCAGTCACATTTTTAAAAAGTAACTTGTGAAATTAATTTAATATCACTACATGTATTAATCTACTAAGTATATTATTTAACCCAATACATCCAAAATATGGTCATTTTATCATGTGATCAAGATAAACATTATCAATGAGATATTCTACATTCTTTTTTCATCCTAAGATTTCAAAAAGAGGTATATTTTATACTAACAACCCTTCTTATTTGGATGCTAAATTTTCATCAAAAATTCTGGAAATTTTATTTTTAGGAGGCATAATCATTATAACTGAAAAGTTCAGATTCACATGCTAAAGTTGTCAAACATACTTGAAAACCAATAGCTGAATAACTGAATCATGCTCTTCAGCTGAATAGCTTCCAATAGCTGAATCATGTCAGTTTTTAAATTTGAAATTAAATTAATCAACATTAAACAGAATTGAAAATTCATTTCTTTAATTGTATAAGTCACTCTTCAAGTGCTCAACAGTCCCAGTACCTATTGACTACCATATAGGACAAGTAGGGATACAGAATATTTCCATCACTGCAGAAAGTTCAGTTGGAACAGCATTGCTCCTGATGGTCTAAGAAACCTACAAACATTGAAGATAATCATATATTTCCTCTTTTTTATATCCCCTAGAACAATGATTAATCCATAAGATTCCACAGATGATAGTTGAAAGGATGAATGAATGATCAAGTTGTCATATTACAGAGGTTATGACAGGCCTTGATGGGTGAATGGAAGTCCACTAGGCAAATATTAAGGCAAAGACAGCGTAAGAGCCTGGTGCATGGATGCTGAATTAGAAAATGATCTATTAATACTATGTTGTTAAGAGCATGAGTTTTGTTTATTTGTTTTCAAAGTCAAGATGAAATTGAATTAGTGCAGAAAACTGCACTAATTTCCAGCTGGGTATCTTTGGAAAAATCATTTAACCTCTCTGAGGCTTGATTTCCTCATCTGTAAAATACGAGTACTAACTTCATCAGTTTTGAGGACTCACAAGGTAAGAGATGCAGAGTGCTCACTCTAGTGCCTGATACATAATAAGCAAAGAAAAAATGTTAAATGTCAGTCATTATTGTGTTCAGTGTTTCATGAGAAGTGGATCGTGGTGGCACAGCAGGGTTCCAGATGCTCCCCGCCCCAATCCCAACATCTCATCCTCTGTCTTAGTGTCCTAACTTTTAATAGTGTAGTTATGCCCCAGGTAAAAGTCCACTTCTTCCAGCCTTCCTATAATCCGGAGAAACCGTGGGCCCTAGTTTAGGTCAACAAACTTTAAAAGAATGATCTATTTGTTCATTTTAAATGAACAGTGATCTAAAGGAATGATTTTACTTCTAGGAAGTTTCTGAGAGGGAGGGGGTTTCTCTTCTGTCTTCCTCTCCCCACTGCCCCAAATGCAAGTGATGCTCTAGGTTTCACAGTACAGGAAATTAGAAGGCACCTGAGTCCCTGATGATGATGATGTAGGTAGCATTTTGAGTCTTCCTTGACCTTGGAACTAGGTCGTTAAGGACCATCTCTTGGGATGAGAACAAAGTTTGGGCAACGTGGTTTAGGTGATCTGGAGGGAACGGTTCATGGCTGAGATGCCAGTGGATTGAGAAGACCATATGCAATGGATGTGTGCCCTCTCTCACGCTATGGGATGCTGGAGGGATAGCAGGGTTCCGTCAGAGCCAATGCTATCTCAGAGTCACACGGCTGTGCCTGGTCCTCTGTGAGGTCAGGGGGACCGAAGGTGACTCGCTGGCCAACAGCAGTGGCAGCCCCACCGTATGGTGTGGGTTTGTGACTTTCCTGCTCTGCCTGCAGCTGCTTGTTTATTGTGGTTCTCCTGCTGATTGTCAACTGACATTAGACGCTAAGGAATGCTGCCGTGTCTCTTGAATCTATTGTGCTTCTCGTAAACTGTTGTTTGTTGTGGCCAAAAAATTGGATGATGGGATTTTTTTTTCCAGCCTGTGTTTTTGCAGCCGTCGTTTGATGTTTGGAAGAGAACATTCGCTTGTGTGTTTTTAAACCATCCTAAATGGGAATAAAGTCAGTAAGTTACTCCTTGCTGTCCTTCAAAGAAACCCAAGCATGGCTTTGTCTTAAACACTCTACCATGAACCTTGGTACATTGAACCAAGTAGACTGGAATTATTCAGAGAGAGAGAAGTCGCTTATAATCTCCAACTAGGTTGTGGGAAACCTTCAGAAAAAAAAATAAAGGCATTAGTCTAGAGACTCACTGTGAAGTTTTGTTGTATGCATGCATGCTCAGTCACTCAGTCATGTCCAACTCTTTGAGACTTCAAGGACTGTAGCCCACCAGGCTCCTCTGTCCATGGGATTTTCCAGGCAAGAATTCTGGAGTGGGCTGCCATCCCCTTCTCTGGGTTGGGAGATCTTCCCAACCCAGGGATCAAATCTAGGTCTCCTGTATTGCAGGTGGATTCTTTACGGTCTGAACCACTAGGGAAGTCCAAGAATTTTACATAACTCATATCAAACATCCCAACAATCCTGGAACTTCTCTGATGGTCCCGTGGTTAAGACTCCATGCTTTCACTGCAGGGACACAGGTTCAATCCCTGGTCAGAGAATTAAGATCCTACATGCCATGCGTTGTGGTTTAAAAAAAAAAACCTCCCTACAACCCTAAAGGCAGGGATTGTTACTAATGGCATTTCACAGGAGGAAACTGAAGATCATAGAAGTTAAGCAATTGCTTAAGTTCATACAGTTGAGACTGGGGTCAAACACAAACCTGCCAGACTCTCATGAACTTAATGCGCTAAACTATACTGTGATTAATGCTTAATATTTAGCTACTATAAAACCAGGTAATGAGGTTCTTCCTCCATTAGCAACTATAGTGTTTAATATTGCTCTGTGTGCAAAGCATTTGGGAAGATATTTTTTCTGCAATATTTTATTTTATGATTATATATATATATATAACTTTTTAATTCTTTTCTCCCATATACTTTATTTTTTAACTTTTTATTTTGAACTGAGGAATAACCCATTAATTTATTTTTAATTAAAGTATAATTGCTTTACAATATTGTGTTAGTTTCTGCTATACTATATGTATACATATATCCCCTCCCTCTTGAGCCTCACTCTCCCGGGCCACATTCCATCCCTCTAAGTCATCACAGAGCACTGAGCTGAGCTCCCTGTGTTCACAGCAGCTTCCCACTAGCAATCTATTTTACACATGGTAGCATAAATATCAGAGAAGGCAATGGCAAGACACTCCACTACTCTTGCCTGGAAAATCCCATGGACGGAGGAGCCTGGTAGGCTGCAGTCCATGGGGTCGCTAAGGGTCGGACACGACTGAGCCACTTCACTTTCACTTTTCACTTTCACACATTGGAGAAGGAAATAGCAACCCACTCCAGTGTTCTTGCCTGGAGAATCCCAGGGACGGGGGAGCCTGGTGGGCTGCTGTCTATGGGGTCGCACAGAGTCGGACACGACTGAAGTGACTTAGCAGCAGCAGCAGCGTAAATATATATGTCAATGCTGCTCTCTTAAATTGTTCCATCCCCTCCTTCCCACACTGTGCCACAAGTCTTTTCTCTAAGTTTGTGTCTCTCTTCCTGCCCTGCAAATAGGTTCATCAGTACCGTCTTTCTAGATTCCATATATATGCATTAATATACGATATTTGTTTTTCCCTTTCTGATTTACTTCACGCTGTATGACAGATTCTAGGTCCATCCACATCACTACTTTGCAATGCTGTAAAGCAATCTGTCCTAGGACCTTGCTTTTCTCACCCTCAAAATCAACAGTGTGTTTTAAGGATTAACAAGGCAATGGGTGAGAAGGAGTTCAAGAGATGAGAGTAGAAGTCTTAAGTCAGAGCTAAAGGTATATGAAAATGGTAGGTTTCTTTCTTATGTGCGCTAGTTCCTTCTATTTGCATTCGGTTTGAATTCAAAGAGGGTAAAAAACACATTTTGCAAATGGAACCCCAGGCTGCTCAACTCAGTCCTTTCATATCATTACCTCCCCAGATGAGGTCAGCGGTCTCCAGTTATTCACAATTAATCCTGTCAACCACGCACATGTCAAAAAAATACAACTGCCAGATTTTGTGAGTTGAAATGTTCCCAGCTCCCACCCACGGTCACACATATGTGGAAACTGAAGAGAGGGTCTCCAGACCCAGCTGAGACCGCTCACGTGGAGTTACTCTTGTAGACAGGAACAATCCCGGGCCAGTCCACCCTGGTTTTCCAGAAAGCATTCAGGCTTTCCAAGTCTTGGGCAATATTAGCCAGGGATTGTTTATCTGTTTTGATTGTTGTGCTCTGTCCAAGTTGAAGACATCTGTGAAGTGTTTTCTTGATTGCAAATGTGGACCCTGTTTAGTTTGCTTGTGTGTGTGTGTGTTTTGCTCCATGTTAGAAGAATCACCAAAGAGAAGAAAGGTCATATAAAGGGGAAAGAATCTCCCCCAACAGGAAATAAAATGAGAAGGAAAAAAAAGGCAGGAGGGATGTTGCCTCCACCATGATTTGTTCTGCACATACCAAGGGCCTTGTGTGCATTAGTGGGTGTTAGGCGTTGGTAGAACCTTGCGAAAGAACTCATACTAAAGCCGCCAGGCTGGCACTTTCCTGGTGGTCCAGTGGCTAGGACTCCACATTCTCAAAGCCCAAGTTTGATCCCTGGTCAGGGAACTAGATCCCGCAGGCCACAGTGAAGATTGAAGATCCCGTTTTTCTAAATTCCATATATGGGAAAAATGGTAACCTGAATCCTGTATAAGAGACTGCAAAAGAGACATAGGCATTTAGAACAGTCTTTGGGACTCTGTGGGAGAGGGTGAAGGTGGAATGATTGGAGAGAATGGAATTGTAGCATGTATATTATCATAAGTGACCAGTCCAGGTTCGACGCATAAATTTTCCTCTGTTCATTTCTTTGCATTTGTGCTTTTTTAATAAAATTCTTTTTTAGAAATAAAAAAAAAAAAAAGAAGATCCCGGGTGTTGCAAGTAGGACCAAGCACAGCCCAATAAAAATATTTATTTTGCACTTCTCCGGTGGCATAGTGGATAAGAATCCGCCAGGCAATGCAGGGGACCCGGCTTTGATCCCTGGTCCGAGAGGATCCCACATGCTGCACAGCAACGAAGCCCGGGTGCCACAGCTGCTGGGCCTGCGCTCCAGAGGCCTGTGCTTTGTCACAGGAGAAGCCACCACAACGAGAAGCCCACGCACCGCAACGAAAAGGAGCCCCCACTCCCACAGCCATGAAGACCCCGTGCCGCCAAAAATAAATACTTTAAGTTGTATTAAAAAAAAATAAAATCAAGCCTCGACCTGTGCTAAAATCTCAGCTCTGTTCTCATAAGCTATGTGACCTTGAGTTTGCAACTGCATCTTTCTGAGCCTCTGTGACCTTTTCTGAAAATTAGGAAGGGAGGTAGTAAATAATAATTATTGATTATATTTATTGAATGCTTTCTATAATAAGCCTTCTTAATTCTCACGGTAAATCTTTGAGCTCAGTAATATCACCCCCATTTTACAGAAATCAAATATTCAGAGATGGAACACGTTTCTCAATAGTCACAGGGTAAATGACAGCACCAACCCCTATGTTACCTGACTCTGGAAAATAAGCTCGTTAACATGGTTCTAACACAAAGTTTGATATGAGAATTTAAGGAGAAGATTCAAGGGAAGTGTCACCTCCTAACAGAATTATTCACTGGACGTAGAGGCAGCAAAAGCAAAAATAAACAAGTGAAATGGCATCAAACTCAAAAGTTTCTGCAGAGCAAAGGAAATCATCAGCTGAAGAAACAAGCTATGGAATAGGAGAAAATATTTGCCAAATGTAGATCTGATAGAAGATTATTGTCTGAAACATACAAGGAACTCCTACAACTCAACAGCAAAGAAACAACCCAATTCAAAAATTAGCAAAGGAACCAAATAGACATTTCTCCCAAAAAAAGAGATACATATAGATGACCAAAAGGTACAGGAAAGTATGCTCAGCAGGGAAATCAAAACCACAAGGAGACATCACCTTGGACCTATTAGATAATTTTCCTTTGACTATTATCAAAAAAAAACAAGAACAAAAATTAGTAAACGTTGGCAAGAATCTGGAGAGAGAGAACCCTTGTATGCTGTTGATGGGAATGGAATTTGGTGAAGCCACCAAACAAGTGAAAAACAGTATGGAAGTTCCTCAAACAATTAAGCATAGAACTGCCATATGAGCCAGCAATTCCACTCCTAGATATTCATCCAAAGAAACTGGAATCAGGATCTCTAAGCCGTATCTGCATTCCTTACAGCATTATTCACAACAGCCAACACATGAAAGCAGCCTAAATGTCTATCAGCTGGTGAATGGATAAAGAAAATGTGGTATTTACATACATAAGAATATTATTCAGCCTTAAAAAAGGAAGGAAAGTCTACCATGTGTGACAACATGGGTGAATCTGGAGGACATGACACAAAGTGAAATAAGCCAAACACGGAAAGACAAATACAGTATGGTATCACTTATATGAGGAATCTCATAGAAAAGGAGTAGAACAGAGGCTGCCAGGGGCTCAACAGAGAGGAGCTGGTCAAAGGGTGCAAAGGCTCAGTTATGCAGGATGAATACATCCTAGAGTTCTGCATACAGCAGTGTCCATAGTTCACAGTGCTGAATTGCACACTTGAAAATTTGCTAAGAGAGTAGGTCTTGTGTCATTATCTTATGAACAATCAAGGAAAGAAAAAAAGAAAGAGGGGGGGAGGAGGGAAGGAAGGAAAGAACTTTTGTAGTGATGGATAGGTTTATGTTGTACAGGTAGAGATGGTTTCATGGGCATATACTTACTTATCTCCAATATCACCAAGTGGTATATATTATATATGCACAGCTTTCTGTATATCAATTACACCTCACTAAAATTGTTTCTTTAAAGATTCTATTTACACCCCCCTCCAAAAACTATATATATAAATATTGATACTACCTCCTAAGCATTACATACTCAATGAAAATAGATCAATGGACATACAGGTAGTTTCACTAAAACACACACACAGAAACTTCCACTTCCAGAGCTAAGGGGAAAAAAGAAAGGTGAGCAGAAAGGAACTTACAGGTAATGAGAGCCTCTCACTACAATGAAGCCATTGATAACCAACAATGAAAGGTCCGAGGGAAGAGATTTGATGGAAATGTGATAGATGTGGGAAAAGACTAATAAAGCTTCTATTCTTTCAGAGACCCCTGGCCACTGAGGCACCAGGATGTGACACAGATTGAGCATCAGCTCCCAAGGGGCCAACAGGTCAAGACTGTCAGGAAATTCCTGTGGGCCAAACTAACAGATACAAGGAGAACCTTCCATGTTAGAGACGGGCCAGTGAACAAATGCACAGCATCAACTAGACTCTTGCGGGGAGGTTCAGAATCCATCCTTCTCATTCTAGATTCCCAAGAGGCATTTGGACGTGTAGCCATGAAGGTGAAACATCATGACTGAACCACCGCTATGTCTGAATTTCAATTGAAAGGCAGTGAGAAATGGGATTCTGTTCATCACCACCACGGTACTTAGAACACAAAGGGTGACAATTTAGAATCCTTATGGCAGAATTAGAAAAAAGAAAAAGAAAATCTATGGTTGATATACAGAACAAACTAGTGATTACCAGTGAGAAGGAAGGGGGTAGGGGCAATATAGGGGGAAAGGACTAAGAGGTATGAATTCTTATGTATAATATAAGCTACAAAGATGTATTGAAGAACATGGGGAATACAGCCGATATTTTTAGAAAAATATAAAAGAAGCATAACCTTTAAAAATTGTGAATCACAGTATGGTACACCTGTAACATATATAAAAATTCTACTTCAATTAAAAACTTTTTAAATTCATGTATATATAGAGAGACTTTTTTTCTATACATTCCAGTATTTTGTTAATAAACAGTGGACCATATTATATACTCTGTTTAGTAATCTTTTCTCATTTAATATAGAATGGATACATTTTTCTTTGCCCTTAAATATAGATGTATTATTTGTATAACATTCTGTTGTGTAGAACTGATGGTTCAATTATTTAATAGATTATATCTGATAGACATTTAGGTGTCTTTTGAGTATTATAAACAGTGGTGCAATAAGCATATTTATGGATTAAAAAAAGAAAGAAATACCGATGAAATGAAGGTTGTCAGTAAAACTATCAGGTATACAAATGACAAAAGATCATCTACACATAGACACTATAAAAAACGAAAAGGTATGGAACCAGAATTCTGACTCACTGAACTTTCAGTTAACCATAACTCTTTTTTCTTATTTCACTTTTAGGGGAAAAAAAGAATGGATTAGAAAAATAAGTAAAGGTGGATTCAAAAATTTAGTCAAAGGAGGAGTCAGAGCATATTCGACTTAATTTCCAGTACCTCCTGCATCTTTTTCATCTATATGCACTAGATTGTAAGTACTGTGAGGATATAGGCCACGTTTTTCTGCCACTGCTGTGTTCTTAATACCTAGAGGAGTGTATAGTGCGTCCTAGGAGTGCAGTGAATGTTTATTAAATAAATGCTGACCCTTGTCCCACTCAAGTGTCCCCTAGATATTTAAGCAACAAAGGAATATTTCAACTGTGATCATCATCGTCCAAGTCAAGAAAGTAAAAGTGTTAGTCGCTCAGTCGTGTCCGACTCTTTGCCACCCCATTGACTGTAACCCGCCAGGCTCCTCCGTCCATGGGATTTTCCAGGCAAGAATACTGGAGTGGGTTGCCAGTTCCTTCTCCAGGGGCTCTTCCTGACCCAGGGATCTTTCCTGACCCAGGGATCCAACCCAGGTCTCCCTCATTGCAGACAGACACTTTACCATCTGAGCTACCAAGGAAGGCGAGAAAGGAGATGCAGATGTTTTAGAAAAGCTTTTCAAAAATGATGTGTGGTGGATTCAAGATGGTCATAAATTATTTGCTACTCTTCTCACTGAGAGGTGACTAATTCCTTTCCTTGGAATCTGTACTGGTTCTAGTAAACTTTCTGATCAATAGAATCTGGCACAAAGGATGTTCTCAGATTTCCAAGACTAGTCCGAGACTAGGTCTTAGGAGGCCTTCTGAGTTACACTTGGACCCCTTGGAACATTCTTTCTATGCCTTAGCTGCCATGGAAGCAGTTCATTTCTCTGTGTTGGGGAGAAACCACTTGTAGGTAGTTCCGTTAGCAATTCTGACTGAGCCACTCTGCCAGCCAGACCCTCCAAGGCCCCAGAGAAGTGAATGAAACTGTTTTGGACACCCCCTGCTCTGTCCCTCCAGATCAGAGATCAGAACACTTTCTCTACAAAATGCCAGATAGCAAATACTGAAGGCTCTGCAGGCCATCCCAGTATCTGGTATTCCTACTCTACTCTTATAGCATGAAGGCCATCACAGACAGTATATAAAAGAATGGGCATGATATATAACTTGTGGACAGAAAAAAAATCCTAAAATTGGAAGCAATCTTACTGAAAAGTGAGTGATTCATCAAATGATGTACAAATATATATATTGACCTAAAACATGTTCAGAGTTTATTGCTAAGTAAAAAGTGCAGCCTGCAAATGTTGTAAGCCTGTGAATTAGAAAAATACATGCAGAATAATAAATATATTTTTAGTATTGTCTCTCTATTTCATTGAAATAAATGTGTGTATCCCCAAAGAAAATTCTCTGAAGGAATGCTCTCAAAGTTTTAAACAAAGAATATTTCCACAGATTTTCCAGATGAAGAACATGTGCAACAATTTTATTATCTCTGTTTTACATATGTATTTTATTTTACCTTTGAAACTGGAAAAATAGAAATTAAAGTGTGAAATCTGAAAAGATAAAAAAAAAGAATGGGCATGGCTGTGTTCCAATAAAACTTTATTTACAAAGACAGTTGCCAGGCTGGATTTGGCCTACAGGCCATAGTTTTCTGACCTCTGCTCTAGACCACCCCAAGTGACTTCTGTTAATGCTGCAAGGAACAGAAGAATTACCCAGCTGAGCCCTGCCCACATTCCCAATCTGCAAAATATTTTAAAAATGTAAAAAAAATTGTTTTCAAGCTACTGAGTTTTAGGCAGTTTGTTATGCAGCCATAGATAACTGGAACAAAAGAATTACAACCTAAAAAATGTGGGGGTGGGAGGGAGGGAGGGATAACTCTCAGTCCATCCCCACAAGCATGACAGTTGCTAATGTCACATGTGAAGATGGAGTAGAAAATAAAAATGTTATCACTCAGGACTGGATTATTCTAGCCAGAATTAAGGCGATTTTAGCTAAACTGAAAGAAGACGAGGGAAAGATGCAGAGAAGAGGAATAGAGGGTTGCGGGACATCCTTGATTCAGAACTCTGGAGGACGGAGGGCACTGTTTATGTTATTTTCTACATGAACAGTGTCCCCCACACCTGGAGAAGTTCATCATGGTAGCCCTGGTTAAGAAAGAGCAGGAGGTTGTCTATTAAATAGGCTTTGGAGTCAGATGTATCTGGGTTCACATCCAGCTCCATATCTTACATAGGGCACAGTCCCAAACAAGCTTTTTAATCTCCTTGAAGGTCACTTTCCTTACTTTAAATAGTCCTTAGTTCTGGTACTTCCCTGGTGGTCCAGTGGCTAAGACTCTGATCTCCCGATGCAGGGGACCTGGCTTCTATCCCTGGTCAGGGAACTAGGTCCCACACACCACGACTAAGAGTTTGCACGCTGCAACGAAGACCTGGCACAGTCAAATACCTAAAAAATACGAACAACCATTCAAGTAAAAAGTAAATAGTCCTTCGTTCCTAAGGTGCTTGTAAGAATAAGTGAGGCTCTATATGTTAAATTTGGTATAGGATCAGTGTTCAGTAAACAAAGTTTAAGATATATGTGTGTGTGTGTGCACCCACACACACATATATTCACAAATAAAGAAAAAATCTACAGGTGCAATAAGACACTGCTCAGTGGAGCCAAGTAGGTGATTTTTTTAGAGCATGAGTTCATAAAAGTCATCAATCATGCCTGGAGCCTTCATTCAAAATTTGTGAGGCGCTGTAACACATTATCTGATGTCAATGTGCTTAAGAATCACCTTGGGGTCTTTGCTGAAATGCATTTCCCCTTCCTCCCCTCTCCCCTCCAAGAGATTCAGATTCAGCAGATCTGGGATGGGATCCAGGGATTTAAGTTGTTAACAAGCACCCCAGGGTTTGTTCATCCAGAAAGTATTCCAGTCGCACTTTGAGAAATTTCTTTCTGTAAGCCCCATGCCATGAGGAAACAGCTCAGGGAGGTAAAGTGACTTACCCAAGGTCATCCAGCTGGATGGTGGCAAAGGCAGGTCTTTTTTATTTTAACTACTTTAACTTTTTATTTGGGAGTATAGCCGATTAACAATGTTGTGATAGTTTCAGGTGGACAGCAAAGGGACTCAGCCATGCATATACATGTATCCATTCTCCCCCAAACTCCCCTCCCATCCAGGCTAGAGGCAGGTTTTTTAATCCATGTCCTGTACTCTAGGCACTCGACTGCATCTGCCTGCAAACCAGGTGTGATGACTGTGGCTGCATTTACTGTACCCCCAGGTTTCCAGCCAAAAACAGCCAGACTTTGGGAATCTGCCCATCCAGTCATCCTATTGTACAGATGGACAGACTGAGATTTCCACGGTGGCAAGCAGTCACCTACCTTCTGTTGGCACAGAGAACAAAAGCCCGGACTCAGCCCAGCACACTTTCCTGTCCCCCATTTTCAGTCTTTGCACAAAACAAAAGTTTGTTACACACTAAACAAACCTGACATGAGCTCTGGTCATGGTAAACTGAAGCCAAGAGTGATCAAACCCCACTACTTCCCATTCCACTATATGTCTCAGCATTAATGTTAAAAGTGATGGAGAAGCAGTCACCAAAACCATCATGAAATCAGTCCTTTCTTGGTCTAGCAAAATCAGTCTCAACCTATCGCTCTATGATTCCATGTTATGGTCCTGAGATCAGTCTAAACAATCCCTTTCTATAATTAAAAATATATATATCCCACTGTTAATGTCCCCGGCTCCTTTTAGTGAAGGGGCAGCTTCCAGATGGGATGACAGAGGCCGGACGTGTGAGATGGCTCAGGCCAGCAACACAATGAGCCATTACAAGTTCTGTTTATTTTATTTGGACAACACTTCTTACAAAAAGGGAATTAAAGACTGGAGTCTGCACCCTGTCGACTGTTCTGGACAATGCAAAGTCCATCCCTTTAAACACAAAGGGTTGTTTGGTAATCGGGCTACAGACACAAACACACATATGTACATGCATCCCTCTCGACGTCTATGTAATGGGTGGACTTTCTCCACCAAGTGTATATATTTAAGGCCAACTTCTATGTAAGTCTAGGTACAATAGAGAAAAGCACTCTTAGCCTTAATTTCTTAATCCTTAAAATGAGAAGAAAAAAAAAACTGTTATCAACAAGGTTTTCATAATGAGTCAATAAGCATACTTTGCAGGATTTCAGGCACGTGCCAAAGTGTTAGTTGCTCAGTCGTGTCCGACTCTTTGAGACCCCATGAATTTTAGCCGGCTAGGCTCCTCTCTCCATGGGATTCTCCAGGCAAAAATACTGGAGTGGGTTGCCATTTCCTTCTCCAGGGGATCTTCCTGATCCAGGGATTGATCTCAGGTGGATTCTTTACCGTCTGAGCCACCAGGGCAGATGCTAAATCAATCACAAGTGGTCGTGACAGCAGTAGCAACCGGAGGGCATGGTTATGAGATGCTCAGCATCAGGAATTAGACTATTAGGGTTTGTTATTATAGTTGCCACAGTTCTTAGCTCTGGAATTTGGAGGAAATGACTCAGCCTTCAGACCCTCAAATGTAATATAAGGTTGTTAAGTGTTAGCATCTAACTTCTAGGATGGGGAGTTTGAAAAGAGTAATCCATGTGATGTGTGTAGCCCAGAGTAAGTGCACAAGTATTGACATCTAGTGCCTTTGTCTAGCTAATCTAGAAATGGGGCTGAGTTCTTTCTTTATTTATTTTTGGTTGTGCTGGGTCTTCGTTGCTGCGTGGGGGGTTTTCTCTAGTTATGGCGATCAGGGGCTACTCTGGTTGCCCTACGCAGTCGTCTCCTTGTGGAGCATGCGCTCTAGAGCACGGGCTCGGCAGTGGCAGTGCCACAGGCTTAGTTGCCTGACAGTATGTGGAATCTTCCCTAATTAGAGATTGAACTCATGTCCCCTGCATTGGCAAGTGGATTCTTAACCACTGGACCACCAGGGAAGTCCTTGAGTTCTTCTTTAAATGATAAACCCGAAGTCTCTAGATCCTCCAGCTTATTTCCCATGTGGCTGGTTTGAGAAAGCTGATCGCGTTGTTTCACTCAGGGCCCCCAAGAACCCCTGTCTCTCTTGTAACAGAGAATAGAATGCCCAGACATTTGTCCCGAAAACATCCTGCTGCTGCTGCTGCTAAGTCACTTCAGTCGAGTCCGACTCTGTGTGACCCCATAGATGGAAGCCCACCAGGCTCCCCCGTCCCTGGGATTCTCCAGGCAAGAACACTGGAGTGGGTTGCCATTTCCTTCTCCAATGTGTGAAAGTGAAAAGCTCAGTTGTGTCCGACCCTTAGCGACCCCACGGACTGCAGCCTACCAGGCTGCTCCATCCATGGGATTTTCTAGGCAAGAGTACTGGAGTGGCTTGCCATTGCCTTCTCCGGAAAACATCCTAGGAGAATGCTAAAGCCAGGAGGGACCATAGGCCGAGCTACTCGGGTGATTTCCATACTTGACTTTGATTCAGAATCACCTGAAGAAGCCTGCTAAAAATATAGGTTCATAGCACTTGGGTGGGAGATTCTGATTCCATCACGCTAGTGCTTGGGAAACTGCGTTTAATGTCTTCCCCCCTGGTGATTCTAACACGGGGGTTCAACAATGGCCTTTTGGAGCTACTGGTCCAATTTGGTTACAGCAGAAGAGGAAACTGAGGCTCAGAGAAAGAGAAGAACTTGTTCAAGGCCAACCAGTGGCATAGGTGAGAATTTAACTCCAGCTTCTGAATCATCTAAACCCTCTCTGTAATTTTTTTTTTACCTCTGGTTGCCCTTGTCCTGAGAACAAACATGGGGAAAATCCCAGCCCCTTAATTCAATCTCTAGGTCACAGAAAACCCTGCAGCCTCCTGCGAGAGATCAGCTGGGTCTCAGTTCATCACTACATCCCCATTTTTACAGAGGTATGCCCTTTCCACACTCCACCTTTCTTCTTGCTTGAGCAGAGTTCAGAAAACAATTAAAACCAAACTGAGGAACAGAAGAAGAGTGGGCTTTCTTTGATTTGGGTTTTGGTTTGTTTTTAAGTTTTATTTTATATCAGAATATAGTTGATTTAAAACGTGTTAGTTTCAGGTATACAGCAAAGTGATTTTGTTGTACCTAGGGCGACGAGTTGACTCACTGGAAAAGACTCTGATGCTGGGAAGGGTTGGGGGCGGGAGGAGAAGGGGACGACCGAGAATGAGATGGCTGGATGGCATCACCGACTCTGTGGACATGAGTTTGAGTGAACTCCGGGAGTTGGTGATGGACAGGGAGGCCTGGCGTGCTGTGATTCATGGGGTCGCGGAGAGTCGGACACGACTGAGCAACTGAACTGAACTGAACACATGTATTTGCAAGTGTGTGTGCTAAGCTGCTTCAGTCGTGTTCGACTCTGTGTGACCCCATGGACTGTAGCCCACCAGGCTCTTCTGTCCATGGGATTCTCCTGCTCAGAATATTGGAGTGGGTTGCCATGCCTTCCTCCAGTGTCTCTTATGTCTCCTGCACTGGCAGGTGGGTTCTTTACCATTGAGCCACCTGGGAAGCCCAACACATTTATCTATTCTTTATCAAATTCTTTTCCCATTTGGGTTATCACAGAGAACTGAGCAGAGTTCCCTGTGCTAAGCAGCCCTTAAAACTATTAGCAGACCTTTAACACTGGATGGACTCAGAATTTTTTCTTTTTTTTTTTTACTATTTAAATGGTTTTAATAGCTCTGATTTCAGTGTCAGATTGAGGACACTCCCTGGTATCTAACTGTATCTATCAGGTGCAGCGGCTTAGTTAAATGGCTGTTAGACTTTCAATGGCTGGGCACCACTCAGTGCTATCATAATCTTTCATCTCCGAAAGCCACAAGACCAGGGCTCTTTCTTTGCTTTTTGCATGAGGTTATGCAGAATTTAGGAGCAAATAGGATTAATGTTTCAAAGCTTTAGGAGATACTTGGATAAGTACACCTGATAGTCTGGATTCTGGGGGCCCCGGAGACAGCATTTATGTGTATATACTTTATAGGGCAGACTTTGTTACGGCCCCCCTAATGGAGGTTCCAATCAGGACAGGAAATAAGATTGTATACAGAAACCCAGAGATGAACAGAGTATCTGGTGACAGGCCATTTTCCCAGCCACGCTGGCACGCTAGCAGACTGGCTGGGAGGGAAGAAGAGCTAAAAGCTCTGAGCGAGAGCACGACCTTTCTCTTGTCTGTTTGTTGACCTCCGCTAACACCTTGGTAATGAAGTGACACTACAGATGCTCTGTGAGTGTTTAGCAAAGTTCAACTCATCTCAGGCTATTCGGTAGGGGACTTCCAATGCTTCAGGCCGGAACCGTGGGAAGCTGACGTTGACAAGGCAGAGTCAGGAAACAGAAACGAGAGTGTGGTTGCTAGTCGCTCACCAGCTGTGTGACTTTGGGCAAGTTGCTTAACCTTTCTGAGTCTCGACTTATCTATCTATAAAATGGGATTGATAATAGTGCCTCTGGATGTAGTTAGTTTTGTGCTATATGAAAGCCTTCAATAAACTGTTGCTGAGGTTTTAGTTATAATTATTTGGATGGTTCAATATCCTAGTATCTTAGATATCCCCTAGATAAAGAGATCCTGCTATGGCCCAAAGACATTATTAATTGGGGTTTTTATGTTTGCAAGGGAGAGAAATTCAACTCAAATGGACTTAAGGAAATAAAAATAATGTATTGACTCACATAAAAAAAAAGTCTAGGAGCAGAGCTGTCTGCCTTTACGCGTGATTGGATCCTGATACTCAGATGATGCCATCAGGATTTAGTGTTTCTTTTCACAGTATGGAGATTCCTTAGAAAACCAAAAGGACAGTTACCATATGATCCAATGATCCCACTCCTGGCTATACAGTCAGAGAAAACTATAATTCAAAAAGATACATGCACCCCAATGTTCATTGCAGCACTGTTTACAACAGCCAAGGCATGGAAACAACCTTGAGGTCCATCAACAGATGAATAGATAAAGAAGATGTAGCATACATATACAATGAAATACTATGCGGCCATAGAAAAGAGTGAAATAATGCCATCTGCAGCAACGTGGATGGACACAGAGATTATCACACTAAGTGAGGTGAGTCAGAGAGAGAGACACATATCATGTGATATTGCTTCTATGTGGAATCTGAAAAAATGATAGAAAGGAACTTATTTACAAAACTGAAATATACTCATAGACATAGAAAGCAAGCTTATGGTTACCAAAGGGGAAAGGGGGAAAGGATAAATTAGGAGTTTGGGATTAGCAGATACACACTACTATATGCAAAATAGATAACCAACAGGACCTACTATATAGCACATGGAACTATACTCAGTATCTTATAAGCTATAAGGGGAAAGAGTCTATAAAAAAATACACACACACACACTTATGATAGAGTCACTGCTTTACACTTGAAGCTAACAGAACATTGTAAATCAACTATGCTTCAATTTTTAAAAAATGGTGCTCTCAATAAAAAGTATAAAGAAATAAATAAATTTCTTTGATTGATTACTCTAAAAAAAAAAGAAGAAACTGCCTGAAGCTTCAGTGACAGCCCTTATACCTGGCTTCCTACCTGAACCATCCTATCACTCTGTCCAAGAGTGTTCTCTGACTTAGAGCATGCTCAGCCCAGGAGGGACATACAGGAAGGGCCAGGGAGTGGATGCCCAGGAGCATCCCCCATCCTGTGATGGGAGGAGCTGATGGATAAACACCCAGCTTTCTCAGCCACTGTGGAAAAGCCCGAGACCTCCGCAATGTCTCTCAAAGACTTGGAGGCATGGAACCTCCTCTGCCGTACAGGGCACCTCTCCTTGGCTTTCTCTCCTACTCCGACTCACTTCCCCACCCCCTCCCAGTGCTTCCTGGGCTCACGCCCCAGAGAAATACCTTCCACCCAAATCCTTGCCTCAGGGTCTGCACTTTGGAGAACCCAAACTGGGTCACTACCAACTCTCATCATTGAGAAACACAGCTGGGGCCACCATGTGGCCCGCCCATGTGAAGCCCACCACTGTCCTCAGAAGAGATAGGTCCCCTATTAGGGAGCATGGGGCTCTCAAGCTCTGCCCCACTGACTACTCTGACTTCATCTCCTGCTCTCATATATTGTTCCATAGGCTTCTTGGTGTATCTTGAAGATGCCATAATGGATCCTGCCTATAAGACTTCAAACATTCAATGAAAGTGAAAGTCACTCAGTCGTGTCCGGCTCTTTGTGACCCCAAAGACTGTAGCCCAGTAGGCTCTTCTGTCCATGGAATTCTCCAGGCAAGAATACTGGAGCAGGTTGCCATGCCCTCTTCCAGGGGATCTTCCCAACCCAGGGATCGAACCTGGGTCTCCTGCATCAGAGGCAGATTCTTTACCATTTGAGCCACTGGGGAAGATTTAAGCTCTCTTCCTGACCCCATCATGCCCATCAATCACATCTTGATCCAATGGATTCATATTATTGACAACGAATTCAAGGATATCGTTGTCTTAAAACCTCTTCTTAACACCAACCCTAACCCCCAGCCTTCCAAGCAGGATTAAGCATTCACTCCTCCACTTTCCCCCACAACATACCTCAATCAAACTACCTGCTGCCTCTCCAGTATATTAAATGTTTCCAGGTACATCTTTCCCATTCGACAAAGAAACTCCCAAGAGTAATGATAATAATGTCTTCTTTTATCCTCAAATCATAGTACAGGAATGAGCACATTACAAGCAATTACACAATGTTTATCAAATGAATGAAGACATAAACACTTCGAGTAGCCCAGGAAACCTTAACACCCATTCCCACCCCTCTACCCAAACTTGCTTCCTAAAAAAACAAAAATTTATTTTTTAGAGGAGTTCCAAATTTGATAGAACGTTGATGTCCTGAATGTGTATTTATGATCTTCAACCCACTGGCCAGGAAGTTGGTCTAGAATAAGGACTATGAAGATGATTCATAAACTGTTAAGTATCAAGGAAACATGGTGTTGTTTGTATTACAAATAATGGCACAATTTAGAAATAACAAAAGTAAGAGGCCAAGTGCCTTGTCCAAGGTCATATGAGAAGTAAATAGGAAAGGGAGGATTAGAATGAAGTTGCTGACTTTTGTCTCCATATTTTCTACATATAAATAAGCATCTTCTTCAAGCAAGAAAGCCCTGAAAGCATGGCCACAGGTGTGGGAACAGTAGACAATTCAATCCCTGCCTAGAATGAAAACAGAAGAATTAGAATTAAGCAAACTGTAAGAACAGCTACCATTTGAGTGCCTGAATGAGGTCCTTTATGTACATTACTTGTAAGCTTTGTGATAGAATGTTTTATTGGAATATAGTTGCTGTATGATATGTCAGTTACAGGAGTACAAAATAGTGATTCACAATTATTAAAGGTTATGCTCAATTTATAGTTTTATAAAATCCCGGCTATATTCCCTGTGTTATACAATATATTCTAAATTGTTTTTTGGCTGTGCCACAAGGTATGTGGGACTTTAGCTCCCCAACCAGGGATCAAACCCGAGTCCCTTAAATTAGAAGCTTGGAGTCTTAATCACCAGACTGTCAGGGAAGTCTTCAATATATCTGACAATGATATTTGATGACTATTTCAGCTCCAATTTACAGATGAGGAAATGGAAACTCACAGGGGTTAGTTAGTTATCCAGTTATCTGAAAAGAGGTGAGGCTCAGATTCAAACCCAGAAATGGACCATCTCCTACTTCCAACACTTCTCAGAAAATAAGAAAAGCTGGCATTATTAAGCAACAATTGTGTCCGTCACACTTACTTTCATCTTCAGAATAATCCTGCAAAGTCACTTCGGTTATAATTTTCCCAATTTTGCAGACAAGGAAACTGTGTTTTCCTGCAAGGTAAAACACAGAGACATTACCCTGCCAATAAAGGTCCATCTAGTCGAAGCTATGGTTTTTCCAGTAGTCATGTATGGATGTGAGAGCTGGACCATAAAGAAAGCCGAGAGCCTAACTGATGCTTTTGAACTGTGGTTCAAAAGAGAAGAACCTTGAAAGTCCCTTGGACTTCAAGGAGGTACAACCAGTCAATCCTAAAGGAAATCAGTCCTGAATATTCATTGGAAGGACTGATGCTAAAGCTGAAACTCCAATACTTGGGCCACCTGATGCGAAAAACTGACTCATTTGAAAAGACCCTGATGCTGGGAAGGATTGAAGGCAGGAGAAGAAGCGGACAACAGAGGATGAGATGGTTGGATGGCATCACCAACTCAATGGACATGAATTTGAGTGAACTTCAGGAGTTGGTGATGGACAGAGAAGCCTGGCATGCTGCAGTCCATGGGGTCACAAAGAGTCGGACACAACTGAGTGACTAAACTAAACTGAACTGAAAAGTCGCTTTCCCAAAGTCAGAGATAGAATGAGATCTTGGTCCTTTTGGACAACAGAGGTCATTTCTTTCCGTGCCTTTTCACGTTTCTTGGTTCCAGAAGTCCATCAGAACGCACAAAGGGCTCTTTAGAATCTATGGGGACTTCCCTGGTGATCCAGTAGTTAGGACTTCACCATCCAATGCAAGAGGTGGGAGTTCCATCCCTGGTCAGGGAGTTACGATCCCACATGCCTCGCGGTCAAAAAAACCAAAACATAAAACAGAAGCAATATTGTAACAAATCCAATAATTTAAAAATGGTCCACATCAAAAAAAATCTTAAAAAAAAAAAAAAGAAAGAAACTATAAATCTCCAGACCCCATCCCTTGAAAGTCTGATGTAATAATTGCCACCACAAAGAAACAAATGTGGAAACATGTTAGGGGGGGTGAAGCCCAAGGAAAATGGGCTGCTTTATCCCAAGCTAAAGCATAACAGAGAAATCCAAATGGATTTCTGCCAGTGTGCATCCACCATCTTAGTGCTGACAAGGCTGCAATCGAGGAAGCAGAAAACTAAGACCTCAGCTGGGTCAAGACAGCAGAGAGGGAACGTCATTAGAATAAAAATAAAGTATGAGCCTGCTTTAAGGTGAGGATTTCAAACCAGCTCTCTTGGACTGGTTAAGTAAGTGATAACAGAGCTACACAAATGGCTACTTGGCAGCTGTGAAATGCGATGAATTTGTTCTAAATTCACACACATGGAAAGACATCTAGGATGTGGAAAGAAGCAGTTTGTGAAACACTGTGAAGAGTCTGATCCTGTTTGTATGTATAGTGTGCACTCTACTTTTTATACCATAGTTCTAGATGGTAGAGTATTATTTGCTGTTTGGCTGCTAAGTTGTATTTGATTCTTTGTGACCCCACTGTGGACTGCAGCCCGCCAGGATCCTCCATCTGTGGAATTCTCCAGGCCAGAATACTGGAGTGGGTTGCCATGTCCTCCTCCAGGGGAAATCTTTCCAATCCAGGGATCGAACCCATGTCTCCTGCGGCTCCTGCTTTGCAGGCAGTTTCTTTACTGCTGAGCACCAAGGAAGCCCTTTCTTCCTCTTATTTATTCTTAATTGCTTGAAAATTCTAAAAACATATATTCATTTGTATCTGGATTCATTTGAAAATCAAATCAAATTATCTCTTGTCAATATCCCCAATAATCACCAATGGAGACGCTGGTGGCATTTACAGGAGACTCAGGAGACGGGAGTTCGGAGACTGGAGACAGAAAGAGGAAAATCTAAGATAGACTTCTCTGACCCTCCTCCCGGCCTCTGCTTTTTTTTTTTTTTTTTTTGGTCGGGGGTCACCATCTGTAGATTTGTTCTGCACAAAAATAAAGCCATCCATCTCCCTTACTGTGGTGTCATGTAAGCTCAGGAAAAACCACAGCACTCAAGGGGGGCTCCGGGTGGAAAAGTCACTTATCTGCCTCGGCCGGGTTCAGAGCTCCCCCGAAGGCATCCTCCCCTGGACTCAGGGGGTGGGTTTTGTTTATCCCCCTGGCACACAATGAAATGTCGGGAACACACGCTCAGGGTGAGGTGGGGCCTGACGAAGGTTAAAAATGGAACAGCGGCTTTGATCGCCAGCCAACACCAATGACGCTTGGGGCTGGGGCCAGAGTGAAACGTCATGTTCCCTTGCTGTCTCCGCAGAAGGTGCAGACAGTCCCCGCCTGACTCCACAAGCAGACAGAGCCCCAGAATGGAAAGGGGTCGGGGGGAGGCTGCAGACAAAGAGAGTTGGAGGAAGCTGGCCTCCTCTGGGTGGGCCAGGGGACTCGCTCCACTTGCAAGGGCAAGACAGCTCAGGATTTGCAGTGGAGCCTTAACTGGAGGGCCCACCGGAGAGCTGACACGACAGAAGTCAGCAGGCCAGGCAGTCTCGGCTCCCCGTCTGACCAATCTGCGGCCGCCATTTTGTCATCGCTTCCCGACACTCTCGCTGTGGTGCCTAGAACTCCTGTTCATCTGCGCCCTCTTCATTCAACCAGCAGATGTGTGTTGAGAGTCTGGACTGTTTCCAAACTGGGCTGGGTGCTGAGGATCCAACAGTGAGGCAGTTGAGAAGTGAGGTGGGTGAGTATAGAGGGCTTCCCTGGTGGCTCAACAATAAAGAATCCACCTACCAATGCAGGAGACGTGGGTTCAATTCCTGGGTCGGGGACGATCCCCTGGAGGAGGGCATGGCATCCCACTCCAGTATTCTTGCCTGGGATAACATCCAGGACAGAGGAGCCTGGTGGGCTGCAGACCATGGGGGTCACAAAAAGCCACAACTGAGCGACTGAGCACGCGTGGACGGGTGAGTATAGGGTGCAGGAGACCAGTGAGCGTGGCAATCTAGGCTCGATGGGGGAGGGCAGGAGAGGAAGCCTGGAGAAAGATAGAGCTACTTACCCTGAAAATAAAAGTAGAAGTATACTGGGACTTCCCCTGTGGCCCAGTGGTTAAGACTCCACATTTCCATTGCAGGGAGTCCAAGTTCCATCCCTGGTCAGGGAATTAAGATCCCGAATGCTGCCTGATGTGGCCATAAAATAAAATTGAAAAATAAAATAAAAAATAGGAGTATACCGTGTAGAAGAACTGAGGGAAGAGTATCTCAGGTGAAGGGAGCAGCATGTGCGGAAGTTCCAAAGAGAGGTGAAGAAGAGATTGGAGGAAATGAAAAGGCAAAACACTGTTGGGAGACATGAGAAAAACTCTCCAAATTATAGACTGCAATGCAAACACTAGCTGCTTGGTTACTTTTACTATCAAAGGGACCAACTGCTTTTCAGCGAATTGGGTAAAGAAATCATTATTCTAATCAGAGTCATCACTCCTATTGAGCATGCCCTATGAGCCAGTGAGGGCTTTCCTGGTGGCTCAGTGGTCAAGAATCTGCCTGCCAATGTAAGAGACGTGGATTTGATCCCTGGGTCAGGAATATCCCCTGGAAGAGGAAACGGCAACACATTCCAGTATTCCTGCCTGGAAAATCCCATGGACAGAGGAGCCTTGTGGACTACAGTCCAAAAGGTTGCAAAGAGTAGCACACGATGGAGCTTGCACGCTTACATATAAGCCAATAATTCATAAATGTAGGATCTCATTGCATCCTCACACCAAAAAAAATTTACCAGTTGAATAATCTGAAGGTCAAAGAGGTTATTTAAACCCATCAAAACCATGTAGCAAGTAAGTGTAGATGGCAGGAGGGTGCAGGACTTGAACCTAGAGCTTCTACCATTTACAGCACTCAGTCTATTTTAGTAGAGATGGATTTCCTCACTGAGGTCCACTTGGGAGGTTGAATCACCCCCCTGGTCAGAGATGAAGACTTCCTCATCCATCCCGCCACTCATTGATATAATCAGTCCATTATTTGCACATTCACTGGCAGATTCTCATCTCTCTTGTTCTACATCGCCTTGCCAATCTCTCAAACTGGCTTCCAGAATATTCTCACACTCCAGATGATCAGAGACTACCCCAGTCTTCGAAAACAAGATGGTACCTACCTCAGAGCTGAAGGATTTTCTCTGCAGCTCTATTTCGGGTCATGTTTCAAAGTTCACCCAGTTGCTTTAACTGGTGTTAGATAGCAAAGACCATGTTGGAAGTCCTTATGGGCTGTGCTGTGCTGTGGTTAGTCAAGTTTGACTCTCTGTGACCCCATGGACTGTAGCCTGCCAGGCTCTTCTGTCCGTGGGGATTCTCCAGGCAAGAATACTGGAGTGGGTTGCTATGCCCTCCTCCAGGGGATCTTCCCGACCCAGGAATGGAACCAGGATCTCTTGCATTGCAGGTGGATTTTTTATCAGTGAGCTACCAGGGAAGCCCAACCCCGCACCATGGGCTAGACCTTATAAAATCTGAATATCATAAGATGTTTTAAGGTCTAAGACATCAATTACAAATTTTAGGAGTAGAAATGAACTTTGAGTTTATCTTCTAGTTCACCTTCTGGTTTCACAAATTAAAGAATTAAAGTATAAAAACAAAGAGGCACCTTTCCTAAAAACATACGATGTTTGATACAAATGTTTGTCATATGATACCTGGGACACATTTGGTCATAATCAACTAATTCTTGGTTTTAAAATAACCTAATTATGACTATTCAAACTCTTAAATGTTTTAGAGAATGAGGAGCTAAGTCTTTTTATTTTTCTTTTTTGATAACAGTGATGATAAAAGTCTCCATCTTTTCTTCTCATGTTGCTGCTGCTGCCACTGCTAAGTCACTTCAGTGGTGTCCGACTCTGTCCGACCCCATAGATGGCAGCCCACCAGGCTCCCCCATCCCTGGGATTCTCCAGGCAAGAATACTGGAGTGCGTTGCCATTTCCTTCTCCCTTTCTTCTCATAAGTCTGTAGAAATGTGAGAAAACTGTTAAGAGATTCTAATAGCTCCTAAACCTACTACGAGACAGAGTAGTTAATAGGCTACATCATAGCTATCATTTTGTAATGAAGATCTGAGATTTTTTCTACAGAAAAAAAAAAAAGGACACATGCCTCCCTCCATCACTGAATACTCGCACAAAGAATAGAAGGATACATCTAGACTCAACAATCATGTTAGGATGGAAAGCAAACTTCAAAGAAGATTTGTTATCAGAGATTTGACATCACCTCTGAGTGTCAAGATATGATGGATGATCCGGAGCTAACAGGGTTTATCGTGGTCATGGAATCTTCTAGGTTAGAGAATTAAACTTTCAGATGACACCACTTAAGCTTGGGTCTAGCAGACTGGAGAAATAGGACATGGTGCCGAGGAATTCGGAGTTACTTCACACAGGGCGTTTTCCCTGATCCCCAAAGTTAAGACTCCCTCTTACAAGCTCCCTTCCAATGATACACCCTTCTTCATTGGACTCTATTTATTAAATACTCTCTTGATGTTTATCCTTCCCAATGACCTGTCAACTTCCCAATTCCCTAAGAAACAATGTCTGTATGGTTTGCTCATGTACTTCTATCACGCTGCCTAGTAGGTAGTGAAATCTGTATGCAAGTTAAGAAGTAACAGTAAAACGGGCATGGAACAAGGGGCTGGTGCCAAATTGGGAAAGGAGTACATCAAGCCTGTATATTGCAACCCAGCTTATCTAACTTATACACAGGGTTCAGTTCAGTTCAGTTCAGTTCAGTTGCTCAGTCTTGTCTGACTCTCCGCGACCCCATGAATCACAGCACGCCAGGCCTGGGTACATCATGTGAAATGCCAAGCTGGATGAAGCACGAGCTGGAATCAAGATTGCAAGGAGAAATATCAATAACCTTAGATATGCAGATGACACCACCCTTATGACAGAAAGCGAAGAGGAACTAAAGAGCCTCTTGATGAAAGTGAAAGAGGAGAGTGAAAAAGCTGGCTTAAAACCCAACATTAAAAAACCTAAGATCATGGCATCTGGTCCCGTCACTTCATGGCAAATAGACAGCGAACAATGGAAACAGTTACAGACTTTATTTTCTTGGGCTCCAAAATCACTGTAGATGGTGACTGTAGCCATGAAATTAAAAGATGCTTGCTCCTTGAAAGAAAAGCTATGACAGCATATTAAAAAGCAGAGACATCACTTTGCTGAAAAAGGTCCATCTATTTAAAGCTATTGTTTTTCCAGTAGTCATGTATGGATGTGAGAGTTGGACCATCAAGAAAGCTGAGCGCCGAAGAACTGATGCTTTCAAACTGTGGTGTTGGAGAAGACTCTTGAGCATCCCTTGGACTGCAAGGAGATCAAACCAGTCAATCTTAAGGGAAATCAGTCCTGAATATTCATTGGAAGGACTGATGTTGAAGCTGAAACTCCAATACTTTGGCCACCTGATACGAAGAACTGACTCATTTGAAAAGACCCTGATGCTAGGAAAGATTGAAGGCAGGAGAAGAAGTGGACAACAGAGGATGAGATGGTTGGATGGCATCACCAACTCAATGGACATGAGTTTGAGCAAGCTCTGGGAGTTGCTGATGGACAGGGAAACCTGGTGTGCTGCAGTCCATGGGGTCGCAAAGAGTCAGACCTGACTGAACTGAACTGAGCACTCCATTGTATATATGTACCACATCTTCTTTACCCATTCACCTGATGGACATTTAGGTTGTTTCCATGTCTTGGCTACTGTGAGTAGTGCTGGAGTTGTGACGGACAGGGAAGCCTGGTGTGCTGCAGTCCATGGGGTCGCAGTGAGTCAAACACAACTGAGTGACTAACTGAATCGAATATGTAGTGGGTATGTGTTAGTCACTCAATCATGTCTGACTCTTTGCAATCCTATGTACCTCGCTAGGCTCCTCTGTCCGTGGAATTCTCCAGGCAAGAATACTGGAGTGGGTAGCCATTCCCTTCTCCAGGGGATCTTCACAACCCAGGGATCAAACCCGGGTCTCCCACGTTGCAAGAAGAGTCTTTACTGTATGGGCCACCACGGAAGCCCTAACATGTACCAGGTAATCCATAAATATCTGTAATATTCAAGACCAAATACCTATGAGGATTACACATGAATCGAAGGGCATCACCAGGGAGGATTATAGAATTTTCTCCTCCACAATTTTAATTCTGGCCTTTTGTTGAGCAGTAGTGCTTTTAAAAAAACTTTATCAGATTCTTCACAATCAACATCATTTTCTTGGTTTGTATAACGCTAGTTCTCATTTACTGAGAGTTCACAGAAGGTAACAGATAAACCAAAAAGTTCATGGTTTCCTTAGCCCCAAATTTCTGATCCAGGTGAAAAGAGAAAAGATGTGTCCTCATCCACTCTGCCACCTGTTTCTGTGAAAGCTGCTAGGCAGAATCAGAAATCATTCTACTAGGTGAAGCTCATTTTCTTAGGAGAAACTGGCAGAAAGATGAAATCATGGAAGCCACTAGAAAGAGGTCTCTTAGATACCCAAATCTCAGAAGGTGGCATTCACAAAGGAAATCTGGAACAGAGCCTTTAAGAAAAAAAAAAAAAAGGCTGCAACCTGCTAGACAAGAGGCAGGACCTCAAAAACAAGGTCAGTGACTCTTACAGAGATGCCATTCAAAGAGTAACAACGTGACTTTCTGTGTCTCCCAGTGACAGGTGACACCACCCCACAGGCGCCTCCCCAGCAAGAAGCAAAGAATAGTGTCCTATTCATTTTTCTGAGGCTAAGCCATCATCAACCTTTTTAAAACAATGCAACTTTAACACCCAAGGAATTTGGCTTCAGGGGAAAATCTTATATCGCTTCTATTGTATTCTCTGGGTGGCATGGAAGTATGCCAAGGGCTACAAGGGGAGAAAAAGAAAAAGAAGTGAAAAAAAAAAAAATAGGGTGATTATCTAAGAAAAACATTCCCAGCCAAATTGGGAGATAGGAAATTTACTAGTCTTTGGATGCTCCTTAGCTGGGTAAATTTAGGGTTGGTACATAGCGAGTTTTATCTCTGCTGGGGGCTCTGTTGGTCTGTAAAGAAGATGAGCAAGGGACCTGTCTGGCGGTCCAGGGATTATAAGGCTTCACCTTCCAGGGCAGGGGATACTGCTTCAATCCCTGGTCTGGGAGCTAAGATTCCACCTGCCCTGCAGCCATTAAGCCAAAACATTTTTTAAAAAAGAAAGAAAAAGCAACAAATTCAATAAAGACTTTTAAAATTGCCCACATCCAAAAAAAAAAAAAAAATCTTGAAAAAAAAGAAAAGACAAGGAAAGCAAAGGAAACCACTTTGGGCAGCCAGTGCATTCTGTTTACCAAGACGCTCACAGAGCCACAGCTGACAGATCCATCCTGGACTTTCATGTGCCACCATTGTCACTGGATTGGATTGAGCCACCTCTCTGGGCTGTTCTTTTTCTTCATGTTCCCTCTCGGGAAGATCAGACTCTTGAGTTGGCACAAGCACCATGACATCCACTCTCTGACACTGTCAGATTATTCTACGTTAGGCAAGAAACTCTGTCATTTCTTGAAGTTCCACTGTTCCTATCTATAACATGCAGGCAGGTGATAATCCCAGAATCGCTGGATTGTTTCAAAGATTTAAGGAAATGAATTATCTAAAGGGTCTGATATAAGGAAGAAAATACGTATTCGTTTCCTTCTTTTTTCCTCGGTTCCTGCCTTAAATCCACTTTTCTCCTGGGCTTTCTTGGTGGTCCAGTGGTTAAGACTCCAGGCTTCCAATGCAGGGGGCACAGGTTTGATCCCTGTTCAGGGAACTAAGATCCCATATGCTGCATGGTGTGGCCAAAAAAAAAAATTTTAAGTAAAATATAATAATGCTAAAAAGAGCTACTTGTGTAAAAAGAAAAACAAATTCTTATTAACCAATAAGAACAACTTGATGAACATTATTTTAATAAGCCAAATCCGAAAGATGAATAAAAAAAGAATTTCTCTCTTTGCAGTGAGAGAAGATCACAGGTCTGGGCAACTCCAGCACCAATCAGCTAGAAAGTTCTCACCCTTTCTGTGGGACTCAGTTTTGTGATCTGTGGGAGACCTGCATCCTGTTTTCCCTCCCCTTACTTCCCAGGGATCCTCTCCAGAACTCTGGACCCTCACTGAACACAGTCTGAAAATCCTGAAACTATCAAATCCCCAAATTCTTTCCAGCTCTGCAATTCTGAAATATTATGATTTTATGTAAAATTAATAATGATAATCATAACAATACTGAATACGGAAAATCTGATGCAAAAATAAGCAGTCATTGCACATAATCCAAAACCAAAGATAAATGACACCTTGGGTACTCATTTTTGTATTATCTGTGCTAAAATGCCTCTCTCAGTGGACATGGGTAATTAGGGGTTTCATGATGTGGTTTTGGTCAGCCTTCAGTAATTTGTACTTTTGCATTCATAACCTCAACCATGGAAATATCCCAGTTCCCAGTCATCTGACCTCATATCAGATGTGAGGAATTATTGGCTAGAGCACTAAGAGACAGTCCCTATTACAAATGCTGTTATATTTTCTATTTAAAATATCATTTATCAGAACACAGTTGCTGGTGCCCTCCAGAGTTGGCTCGTCTATAACTCACAACGTGGGACTTCTCTGCTGGTCCAGTGAAGACTAAAGTTAGAGACCGTGCTTCCAATCCAATGGCCCTGGGTTTGATCCCTGGTCAGGGAACAAACATCACATATGCTATGAGGCAAAAAAAAAAAAAAAGAAACAAAACTAGTAATGCATTGGCCCAGGATGGGGGTTGGGGCCACACCTGAATTAGTCTCCTTCCGATTTCATTATACACAAGTTCATTTTCCAAATGCAGCTAGTTGCTTTAGCATCTGGTTTGAAAAAGTAAAACAGCTCTGCAGACTCGTGTGAATAAATGGATGTACATTGGGATGGACTTTATGATCCTGCTGTTGCTGCTGCTGCTGCTAAGTCGCTTCAGTCGTGTCCAACTCTGTGCGACCCCATAGATGGCAGCCCACCAGGCTCCACTAGTGGTACCCAAAAGGCTGAACCAAGTCACGGACCACGGAACATATTCCTGGTTTGAGCTTTTAAGATTGGAGCATGCTACCTTCTTCTCTGTTCTGGGCAACATCAAAGAAAAGCAGTGTTCTACCAGAAATCTGATGAAAAATTTGGTGGGTTACAAATGAAATTTCGACTGCAGAAAAGGCAAGAGAATGAACTCTGACTCAGAAGCAATATGGAGGTGCTCAAAGTAATCAATCAGAAGAACTGCAAGACATATGCTGAATGTAGCGCCTCAAAGTGAAAACAGATGGACTAATGTGTATTGATCTCCAATGGCTGTTGACACCCTTTTGAAAAAAGAAGCAATAAGGGCACTGGGGGAGTGCTTTAAGTGGTGAGAGGGGTAAACCGTGGGGGATTTGAATAGCTGGGGCAAGGACTCTTTAGTGAACGCTGAGCTTCAATATAGAATGTCACCCTCAAGTCTTTTTTAGCCAACAGCTGGAAGGAAGCAAAGATGCCTGGGGGAGGGAGAGGGTGTTTCCATCACCACCTTACCAATTTCTCTGCTCTCACATGTTTATTTGTACTCTTTCATTGTCTCAGCCTCCCCAGCTCCCCAGCCTCTGGATAGATGACAGCAGTAACAGAATAACCCTGTTCTCACAGGTGATTTGGGCAGTCTCAGCCCTCCTCCCAATAAATCCACTTTACCTTTTCTTGTGTGTTTGTGTGTGTGTGAGTCACTCAGTCCTGTCTGACTCTTTGCAATCCCATGGACTGTAGTCCCACCAGGCTCCTCTGTCCATGGAATTCTCCAGGCAAGAATACTAGAGTGGGAGCCATTCCCTTCGCTAGGGGATCTTTACCTTTTCTTGCTGCTGCTGCTGCTAAGTCACTTCAGTCGTGTCCAACTCTGTGCGACCCCATAGACGGAAGTCCACCAGGCTCCCCCATCCCTGGGATTCTCCAGGCAAGAACACTGGAGTGGGTTGCCATTTCCTTCTCCAATGTGTGAAAGTGAAAAGTGAAAGTGAAGTCGCTCAGTGGTGTCCGACTAGCAGCAACCCCATGGACTGCAGCCCATCAGGCTCCTCTGTCCATGGGATTTTCCAGGCAAGAGTACTGGAGTGGCTTGCCATTGCCTTCTCCGGGTCTCTATGTGGTGCCTTTTTTTATTGATACCAATGCACGCAAATGCTTTTATGTTACATTTTACATTTTATAATCATTTTAGATTTACAGAAAAGTTGAAAAGATAATGCAGAGCATTCTCTATGTCCCCCTCACCAGTTTCCCCTACTGTTGTCACCTAACTCAACCTTGGTACCTTTATCACAAGGTAAGAAACCAATGTTGGTACATTTGTTATTTTTTTTAATTGGGGTATAGTTGCCTTACAATATTGTGTTAGTTTCTACTGTACAATGAAGTGAATCAGCTATATGTATACATATAACCCCTCCCTCATAAGCCTCCCTCCCACCCTTCCCCACCCCACCCCTCTAGGCCATCACAGAGCACCAAGCTAAGCTCCCCGCACTACAGCAAGTTCCCACTAGCTGTCTAGTTTACACATGGTAGTGTGTAAATATATGTCAATCCTATTCTCCTGGTTCACCCCACCCTCCTGTCCCCTCCCGATGTCCACACTTCAGTTCTCTTTGTCTGCATCTCTGTTCCTTCCCTACAAATAGGTTCATCTGTACCATTTTTCTAGATTCTCTACATATACATTAATACAGGAACCACACAATTCAGGTGCCACAATCTCCCTCCAAGCATTCCCTATGCATTTTTACCATATCTTAGGGGCATTGCCACCTCCTCCATCCTTGAAATGCCATTATTAAGAGAAGAACTAAAGAGAAATAAAAAGGAAACATTCTTTGGGCTCCTTTTTTTTTATGTTACATCAACAAACTATGCCTCTGGTCTAGGCTGGTTGACTTACAGATGGCATGGGATCCTAAGACAGCCAGAAGAGAAGGTATGCTGCTGCATTAGCACTTCCCAACAAGTAGAAAAGGCACCTACGGCAGGACCAACAGCAGGTAGTGAATGGAGTTATCCTTGTGGAAATCTTTAGGGATATTCATCACAAATGGCAACCATCACGGCCAAAGCTGGGTGGGAAAGAGACTTTGATCACACTTTAAAGAATATATATATTTTTTATTTTAGTTGGGGCTGAACTGGGTCTTAGTTGTGGCATGCAGGTTTAGTTGCTCCATGGTATGTGGGGTCTTTGTTCCCTGACCAGGGATTGAACCCTCGTCCTCTGCATTGGAAGATGGATTCTTAACTCCTGGATAACCAAGGAAGTCCCAATCACACTTTCTGTTTCTATCCCTTCTTCCTATTTTTTTCCTTACCCCTTCCTTGATCAGTGATACAAGAAGACAGTTTATTTGGTCTTTTTGTCCATGACTGTTTATAAGTATGGTCAAGTGGTTACTAATGGAACCACCAGGTATTTCCATGGGGCTGAGGGATCTTGAAAGAAGGTAGATGAGTTGGCCTGAGAGTTATGGGATATAAGAATGCAGAAGGGGGATGTATATCTGAAAGTTACGTTGCTAACAAAAACAGACCAGGCTATACATACAGGTTGGGCAGAGGATGGAGAGGAAATCTTGGAACTTTCCAGACTGACAATACCCTCTAACTGGACTCAAACCATCCAGTCACCTCCCCCCATTCCAGACCCCCAGAGCTTATTTTATCATTTGCTAAATGTACAGAATCGCCACTCAATATTCAGGGACAAAGGTCTCTCTGGGCTTTCCTCCCTCCTCTTCTCTCACTCAAGGAATTTTGCAGATAAATCACCACGTTAATCCCCTGGCCTGAGAGTTATGGGCTGTGGGAATGCAGAAGGGGGATGCTGAAATGGGACTTGGGAACAGAAGGAAACCTTGGATGAGAAACGAAGGGTGAACTCACAGATGGGCAGCCCACCATCAGGATGGGTCTTCCAGAGAGAAGAGGGTTGATCTCGGACAGGTGGGAACAGGAATGGTCAGTTCAAAGCAATGTAAGGCGAACAGGCAGAGAGAGAGAAGGTTCAGGGCAGTGGGAAAGGGAGAGAAGGAGTGGACTGCTTAAGGAAAAGAACAGAAAGAGAAAGCTCTGTTCCAAGTATGGGTGATGGTGAGAGGTAACCTTACAAGATCTGATGGGGGCCCTCCAAACTTACAAAGTGTTTGCTCCCGTGATAAGAGACCGACTGCCAATCACTCCAGAGACCTTTGCCAGACCTGTCTAGTCATCTCTTTCCACGTTGCCCTCTTTTTGACAGTGAGGCTGGTAGACACAGCACCCTGATACGAAGGTGATGAGGACAACGGCAGACCTTTGGTCCACAGCTATGGGTGCTTCTCCACTGATTCGCTAGTGTGGGCTCAGAAAGGCAGGAATTCTTGACTTTCCGTCTTTACTGGAATTCTCTTCCATCGCTGGTGTGTGTGTGTGTGTAGATAACATGATGTTGTGCAGAAACATCATGTGTCTATTTTGTTGTTGTTCAGTTGCTCAGTCATGTCCGACTCTTTGCAACCCCATGGACTGCAATACACCAGGCTCCTCTGTCCCCCACTATCTCCCAGAGTTTGCTCAAGTTCATGGCCATTGAATCAGTGATGCTATCTAGCCATCTCATCCTCATCTGACACTAATTCAACTACTGAGAGAGAGGATGAGACATAAGGGAAAGGAGAGAGACGACACAGAGACATACAGGGATAAAGTAAATAATACAAACTGAACTCTATGCGCCCATTTTACTCCATGAACATCTTATCACCCAGGGAGGGCTTCAGGTGTGAAATGTGCTTCTGTTGTTCCCCAAACTGATCTAGTTCCCCTGTGTCTCTCAAAATGTGGTAATTTAATCAATTTGTCAAAGATAATTTTGGATAAGAGTTTGGGATTAACATATACATACTACTATGTGTAAAATAGATAAGCACAGGGAACTGCACTCAATGTCTTGTGATAACCTACAAGGGAAAAGAATCTGAAAAAGAATATATATACATATTTACATATGTATATGTATAACTATATATATGTATAACTGAATCACTTTGTTATACACCTAAAACGAATACAACATTGTAAATCAACTATATTCTTATTTTTATAAAAAGATAATTTCATCTTTAAGAGCTATTTCTCACTGACTTCAGACCAACCCCACCATCTGTATGTTTGTTGGGGGCATGCAGCTGTGTATTGTGTTTAAATGGGCATATGTGCAGGCACACTCAGTCATTTCAGTCGTGTCAGACTCTTTGCAACTTTATGGACAATAGCCCTCCAGGCTCCTCTGTCCACAGGATTCTCCAGGCAAGAATACTGGAGTGGATTGCCATGCCCTCCTCCAGGGGATCTTCCTGACCCAAGGACTGAACCCATATCTCCTGCATCTCCTGCATTGCAGGCGGATTCTTTACCCACTGAGCCTCTTGGGAAGCCCTGAATGGGCATATACATGCTGTGAATATCTACAAACACATGTGTGGATATTGCAGGTACTTGTTAGTGTAGTGTGTGAATAAATTGTGTCTGTAAGTAGGTGTGTGTTTCATATATGTTGCTGCATTATGTACCATGTATATATTCTTTTTTTTAACTTTTTATTTTCTTTGAGGTTTAACCAATTAACAATGTTGTGATAGTTGCAGGTGAACAGTGAAGAAACTCAGCCATACATGTACATCTATCCATTCTCCCCCAAACTCCCCTCCCATCCAGGCTGCCATATAACATTGAGCAGAGTTCCCTGTGCTACTCAGTAGGACCTTGTTGGGTATCCATTTTAAACATAGCAGTGTTGTACACAGATATTTTGTTTGGTGACTGGGTATATCTATGCTAAGGGCAGAAGTGGATGGATTTAACACAGATAGTGGGACACTGCAAAGGACAGAAATTCTTGCAAAGCTCTCAAATGTATGTTGCCCTTTCTTCTGAACACACAAATGAGTTCTTATAGCTGAATTTATTTTTTACTGCTGCCTAGAATTGCCCGTTACAAGTGCATGTGTGTATATGTATGTGCCTGTATGTGCATCTGTGAATCTGGCTCTATTCACTTGAACTTTCTTAGTTATACTAGAAACTGACACCAAACACTGGGACATAGCCCCTAGATCCCCCTTCATAAAGGAAGGATTTTATTGTCACTGTTGCTTGGGAGTGATGCTGAAAGATGGTCCTCTGCAGTCAGCCCTCTTTGGATATTTCCAAGATGGAAGAGGGTCTAGAGCCCACACTAGGTAACTAACATCAGGGTATAAGAGACCAGACTCCTCACCCCAACCTGGGACATCTGTGAAGGACCCATCTGAGCTCCAGATGCCCTGTGGGCTGGCTGAGGCCCTTCCTGGGCTCATGTCAAAGCTCAATTTCTTCCTCCACCTAATCTTGGTTTCCTACCCTCCCTTTACAGTTATTGGCCCCAAGTTGTCTCCTTAATAAACTTCCTGCATGCTAATCTCCATCTCAGAGTCAGCTCATCTGGAGAAGCTCATCTGCCATGACACAGCAGGAACCAAAGTCTGAAATCACTGAGTCATAGTATGGAATGGATGTGAAGGGTCATCCAATTCAGCCTCCCGCCCCTTCATTCAAACTGGTTCATTATCACGGTTCTAAGCTCAGACTCCAAAGTCATGCACGGGCTTTCAGATCCTACCGCTCCAAACAGCCATGTGACAGTGGACAAGTCCAACTTTTCTGAATCTCATTTTCTATAAACTAAGATAATAGTACTGACGACAGTCCAGGGTTATGATGAGAACTAAATGAGATAAGGCAGGCAAAGCCTTCAGTCAAGGGTCCAGCACAGAGTAAACACCCAATAAATATTAGTGTCTTTCACTACCTTGTTCTGTGCCTGCTGGTGGGAAAATGTGTAAGCTAGAGTTTCTTGGGAGGCTTAACTATATTTGATAAATTAATCACACAATAAATGCCATACCAATCCTCCTCTTTGTCAGATTTGAAATTCTCTTAAAAGAGGATTTGGGCACAAAAATCCTGGCAGCTGAACAGAAAAGGATGTCCATGCTTGCCAACCCTGTCTATTCCTGCTACTTCTCCAGCTACAAGTTTTAAAAGCTCTTGGGTAACCCAGACTCCCATTTAGCATAGTGGAGGCAGGAAGAGAGCTGACAGAGAGATTAAACCTTCAAATACCGTGAAGATGCATCAGGAAGTGGGGACAGGAAGTGACCAGGGGAGCAGTAAATCATTACATTGCAGAGGAAGGTAGGAAACAAGGTCCCTCTGTGATAGCCAACCTCCAAGATGGGCCCCCAAGACTCTTGGCCTTTGCCATTCACATACTTGTATGCTCCCCTTCTCTGTTGAATATGGCTGGCTTTCATAACCAATAGGATATTGTGGAAGCATCAGAGGGTGACTTCCAAAGCTAGACAAGGTCATACTGCTTCCTCATCACACTGTCTCTCGGATCATTCATTTGGAAGGAAGCCAGCTGCCATGTTATGAAGATACTCAAGCAGCTCCGTGGAGGGGTCCACTTGTGGCAAGAAAACTCCTGCCAACAGCCATGTGAATGAACCATCTTGGAAGTGGCTCCTCTGACCATAGTCAAGCCTTCACATGAAACTGCAGCCCCAGCTGACATCTTGACAACACCCCCGAAAGAGAACTTGAGCCAGACTCACCCAGCTAAGCAACCCAAAGTCCTAACTGACAGAAACTCTCAGATGATAAATGTTTGCCCTTTTAAGCCTCTAATTTGGGGGGTAATCAGTTCAGTTCAGTTCAGTCGCTCAGTCGTGTCCGACTCTCCGCGACCCCATGAATCACAGCACGCCAGGCCTCCCTGTCCATCACCAACTCCCGGAGTTCACTCAAACTCATGTCCACAGAGTCGGTGATGCCATCCAGCCATCTCATTCTCCGTCGTCCCCTTCTCCTCCCGCCCCCAACCTTTCCCAGCATCAGAGTCTTTTCCAGTGAGTCAACTCGTCGCATGAGGTGGCCAAAGTATTGCAGTTTCAGCTTTAGCATCAGTCCCTCCAATGAACATCCAGGATTGATCTCCTCTAGAATGGACTGGTTGGATCTCCTTGCAGTATAAGGGACTCTCAAGAGTCTTCTCCAACACCACAGTTCAAAAGCATCGATTCTTCGGCGGTCAGCCTTCTTCACAGTCCAACTCTCACATCCATACATGACCACGGGAAAAACCATTGCCTTGACTAGACGGACCTTGGTTGGCAAAGTAATGTCTCTGCTTTTTAATATACTATCAAGGTTGGTCATAACTTTCCTTCCAAGGAGCAAGCGTCTTTTAATTTCATGGCTGCAATCAGCATCTGCAGTGATTTTGGAGCCCAAAAAAACAAAGTCTGACACTGTTTCCACTGTTTTTCCATCTATTTCCCATGAAGTGATGGGACCAGATGCCATGATCTTAGTTTTCTGAATGTTGAGCTTCAAGCCAACCTTTTCACTCTCCTCTTTCACTTTCATCAAGAGGCTTTTGAGTTCCTCTTCACTTTCTGCCATAAGGGTAGTGTCATCTGCATATCTGAGGTTATTGATATTTCTCCCGGCAATCTTGATTCCAGCTTGTGCTTCTTCCAGCCCAGCGTTCCTCATGATGTACTCTGCATAGAAGTTAAATAAGCAAGGTGACAATATACAACCTTGACGTACACCTTTTCCTATTTGGAACCAGTCTGTTGTTCCATGTCCAGTTCTAACAGTTGCTTCCTGACCTGCATACAGGTTTCTCAAGAGGCAGGTCAGGTGGTCTGGGATTCCCATCTCTTTCAGAATGTTCCACAGTTTATTGTGATCGACACAGTCAAAGGCTTTGGCATAGTCAATAAAGCAGAAATAGATGTTTTTCTGAAACTCTCTTGCTTTCTCCATGATCCAGCGGATGTTGGCAATTTGATCTCTGGTGCCTCTGCCTTTTCTAAAACCTGCTTGAACATCTGGGAGTTCACAGTTTACATACTGCTGAAGCCTGGCTTGGAGAATTTTGAGCATGACTTTACTAGCGTGTGAGATGAGTGCAGTTGTGCGGTAGTTTGAGCATTCTTTGGCATTGCCTTTCTTTGGGATTGGAATGAAGACTGACTTCTTCCAGTCCTGTGGCCAATGCTGAGTTTTCCAAATCTGCTGGCATATTGAGTGCAGCACTTTCACAGCATCATCTTTCAAGACTTGAAATAGCTCAACTGGAATTCCATCACCTCCACTAGTTTTGTTCGTAGTGATGCTTTCTAAGGCCCACTTGACTTCACATTCCAAGATGTCTGGCTCTAGGTCAGTGATCACGTTATCGTGACTATCTTGGTCGTGAAGATCTTTTTTGTACAGTTCTTCTGTGTATTCCTGCCACCTCTTCTTAATATCTTCTGCTTCTGTTAGGTCCATACCATTTCTGTCCTTTATCGAGCCCATCTTTGCATGAAATGTTCCCTTGGAATCTCTAATTTTCTGGAAGAGATCTCTTGTTTTTCCTATTCTGTTGTTTTCCTCTATTTCTTTGCATTGATCACTGAGGAAGGCTTTCTTATCTCTCCTTGCTATTCTTTGGAACTCTGCATTCAGATGCTTATATCTTTCCTTTTCTCTTTTGCTTTTCGCCTCTCTTCTTTTCACAGCTATTTGTAAGGCCTCCTCAGACAGCCATTTCGCTCTTTTGCATTTCTTTTCCATGGGGATGGTCTTGGTCCCTGTCTCCTGTACAATGTCACGAACCTCCGTCCAGAGTTCATCAGGCACTCTATCAATCAGATCTAGTCCCTTAAATCTATTTCTCACTTCCACTGTATAATCATAAGGGATTTGATTGAGGTCATATCTGAATGGTCTAGTGGTTTTCCCTACTTTCTTCAATTTAAGTCTGAACTTCGCAATAAGGAGTTCATGATCTGAGCCACAGTCAGCTCCTGGTCTTGTTTTCACTAACTGTATACAGCTTCTCCATCTTTGGTTGCAAAGAATATAATCATGGGGGGTAATAGGTAACTGTTATATCATCACTTCTTTTTTTAGAGAAGATCCAATTTATCCAATTTCATTCATTAGCTTGAAACTGAAAATTGCTCAGTTGTGTCTGACTCTTTGTGACCCCATGGAAGTCCATGGAATTCTCCAGGCCAGAATACTGGAGTGGGTCTTTCCCTTCTCCAGGGGATCTTCCCAACCCAGAAATCGAACCCAGGTCTCCTGCATTGCAGGTGGATTCTTTACCAGCTGAGCTATCAAGGAAGCCCCCTCATTAGCTTAAATGCTATGAAATTGCCAATGTTTGACCATCTTAACCACAAAAAAAAAAAAAAAATGGCAGTTCCATGTGGGACAATCTCTACAATGACTGAGGGAAGGACTCAAGGGTCTGGATAAACACCAGCCTGTTTATGGAGTGATGCACACTGTTCCAATAAAGACTGCGGAGTGGCTGTGTTTCTAGAAGCCAGTGCCCTGTGAGAGGAACATCCTTCCAGATCACCTGCCTGCACTTGCTTCCCTCTTCCCACCCAGACCCTCAGGCAAGCAGGAGGACTTCAGAGTTCCTCCCAACAACTCTGTCTCTTTCTCGGTCTCACGGTGCTGTTCTTTACAAGCCCCCAAGTTCAACAAAGCTCCAAGCCCTTAAAAAGAAGTAGAAAGGCATCTTGCAACACAATTAGAGAGATTGGTTCAGGGGCTCCGCACACAGCACTCCACCCAGCAAAGCCTCAAAGGGTCCCGGGTGGACCATTTGCTGGCTTTCATTTCTCAGGGGCTGCTTCAGCAGGTGGCCACTAGCAGGTAGTCAATAGGGACCTTCTGGCTGAGGACCGGGGGCTCTTTGGAAAGGTCAAATCCAGGGGCCGGAGGGCACGGCTCAAGAGGTCATGAGGTCAGGACCCGTCACCGTGACAGATGAATCTAAGGCTGTCTCTGTCTCTGGAAGCAGGGCCAAGCCTCTTGAGACAGGGGAGGTTGGGGGGTGAGTGTTGGGGCCTCACAAAGAAAGCTGCGTCTGGTGTCTGCCCGGCACCTCTCAACTGGTCTTCATTAGGCGGCCCGACAGCCTCTCTCTTCTGCCGCCCTCTGTCCCTCACTGATGGGGCGCTGTCACCAGGCCTCTCAACTGTTCCTCATTAGGAGAAACAGTGTGCTTTTGTCCCGCATGAAGCCTTCTTTGTTCTGCCAACCCAGCCAAGCTAGAAAGCCAGAAACTGATACAAAACAACGCCACTCTATCCTGAGGGGACCCCCCTCCCTCTTCCTCCCCCTGGACGGACAAGGCAGGGTGACTTTCCATATCCCCCCGCCACCGCCACCGCCACCCGCCCCGTCAGATCCATGGATGTCTAGCTGAGATCTCATTGGCTGGAGCAGGAGAAGCACATTGAGCATAGACTGGTGGTTCGCAAACGTGGCTGCACATGGGAATCTCCTGGAGATCATCTAACAATGCCTGGTCCCCATCCCCAGACCTTCTGATCTGATGGGTCTGAGCCATGACATCAGGACAGCAGGACTGGTAAAATCTCTGCACGTGACTCAAATGTGCAGAAAATTGGGGGACTACTGGTGAGGCAGAAAACTTGTTCTCAACTCTCCGTGCCCATCTGCCACCTTGGCACCCTTTGAAATCAAGGGTGGTCCATAAAATAGGTCACATCTTGCAGAGCGTGGTGACTCCATTGAAATGTCTGCCTGCTGGAAACAAGTAGGGAGGCCATGCCTGGATGTGCTCGGTGAAGACCAGCTCTGTCGGAGAAAGTGCTGTGAATATAGCCAATGAAGCCACGGTGGAGTGTTTTAATCCTGGCTTTCAACATCTTAAATCCTGCACAGAAATCAGATCCCTCAGGGACTCTGCCTCTGTTTCTCCTCTCTGATCCTTCCCACTATGCCCTCGAGCTAAAACTCCACATCATCAAAAACAACCGGTTCCGGGGAGCCTTGGTTGGCTAGAATCAGGTTGTCTAGCCAACTCCCACTCCCAAGGCAATGCCGAAGGGTCTAACTGTGCAAAACTACTGAGTTTTGTGAGCCCAATATGTCTCAGTATCCACTATTTGTTTTATAGGCTGAGTAGGAAGATGGAGTGTAATATCAAGACAAAGAAGACTCTCACCTCCCACCATAGCTGGCGGCAAAGCAGTTCCCCTCCCAAGGTCTACTATTGTAAGTCTCACCTCTTCTTGGTTCGGGCCTGAAATGATGACCTTACAGATTTATACAGGTTAGAGCCTTCCAACTCTGTTTCTAGAAGTGGGTGTTAGGTAGTGGACATGGATTTCACAATTAAAAATATAGGACTCCCAGGAAAATCTGAATTTCAGAAGAACAATAACTATTTTTAAGTATAAGAACGTCCTGTGCAATACGTGAGGATATACTTAAAGTAAAAGTTCTTAGATATTTATCTGAAATTCTAGTTGCACTGAGTGTCCTGTATTTTATTTGGCAACTCTGGTGGCTCAGCGGCTGAGTCATGTCCAACTCTCGTGACCCCAGGGACTGTAGCCCACTAGGTTCCTCTGTCCTCGGTCCATGGGACTTCCCAGGCAAGAATACTGAAATGGGTTGCCATTTCCTTTTCCGGAGGATCTTCCTAACCCAGGACTGAACCTGGGTCTCCTGCATTGCAGGTGGATTCTTTCCTGACTAAGCCACCAGAGAGGAAAAGGTTAAGAGCTGTTGGCATGTGCGTGAATCAGTTCAACCGATTTGCTGCCTGTTGAGCTTATGATAGTTTCTGGAGGAAAGGGATCTTCCAAGAGGGATAGGAGGGGATGTTTTTTACTTTGGAAGGATGTTCTAGGAATGATTCTAAAGCCACAGCAACAAATGGGAGAAAGAATGTCATGATTGATCAGCAATGTCTGCTGTGGGTCTGGGACGGAGAATAAAGGCATGCAAGCCACATATTTACAACCACAGGTCAGATTTGTAATGATGTATAATTAATGGGATCGTTGGGGTGTTGAATTCGGGTCTTTTTTTTTTTTTAATGGGAAAAAAAAGAGGAGAAGAAGCAGGGTTTATCAATGAATGTGCAAAAGAAATAGAAATGTGGCTGATTATTTTAAGGAAGTGGTAACCTTTTTTAAAGGAACATAGTGACCATGCTTTCTCCTTCTTGATCTTCTGATTCTTGCTCTTCCCTTGAAGCAGCTTTATTGATACACGGTGGGCCGCCCTGGTGGCTCAGCAGTAAAGAATCCTCCTGCCAAGCAGGAGACACGAGTTTGATCCCTGGGTCAGGAAGATCCCCTGGAGCAGAAAACGCAACTCATTCCAATATTCTTGCCTGGAGAATCCCATGGACAGAGGAAGGAGCCTGGTGGGGTAGAGTCCATGGGGATGCAAAAAGTCAGACACAACTGAGGAACTAAACAAAAATAACAACTGATGTTGGGCACCCTGTAGGTGCTTGACCCATGAGCCCACGCCCAACACTTCACCTTTCCTCCCACCAGGCAGATCATGAGTCCCCTAAGTTCATCCAATGGCAAAAACTGATGAACCTATAGAGAAACCTGCTTTTTTGAGAACATCATGTCATTGATATTCACCCCGATATCTCACCCATATGCTGCCATTCTCCCACAGCACTGAGAACCATGGCTCCTTCCCGGCGGCAGACATTGACCAGGGAGGAAGCTAAGACCCACCCTTGAATGGGAATGCCCACTTTGTGCACATTCCGGATGGCAGAAGGAACCCATTCATCAAACTATGAAAACTGCCCCCCGCTCCCCAGGAAGAAGGATCATGAAGTGCTTGTAAATACATGTCTTTAGGTTTAAACAAATTGCATCATTATTTTTCTTTTTTTGAGGGGCCTGCATGTGAAGGGAACTAGAGGCATGCTTTGGTATTTGTCCCGCACACAATACATGGCTGGGTCTCCTGCTGTTTCCGTATCTTCTGCCCAAGCCAACTGGCCAGGCCCATGGCCTCCCAACAGGAGAGGGGTGCCAATTCCTAGCATTCTATTTTCATATTGTTTGATGATAAAAATCGCTCCCGCAGGACGAATGGCAGTGAACAAAAACAGGAAGCAGCCCCCTGATTAGATAGGGACAGGGTAGCCTGTGGAGTGAAAAACAAAATGACTAAGATGATAAATGAGTGGACCACGGACACTGCCATCCCCTTCCTGAACAGGCCAAGAACGAGTGGGAAGGAGAAATCAGAGAAGTCAAGACTTGGGCTGGAAGTGGGGGTGAAGGAGGCTCGCCCTGAAGCATCCATGGGTTTACGCCACTGGGACAATCATTTGGTTTTTAGATACTTCTTTTGAAAATCTCGCTAAGGTGATTTAGCATTTTGCTTTGAAACACGGAGGTCCTTTGAAATCTGTGGTCTCGGCCGAAACTGAGTCAGCACCTATTTTGTCATCTTCTTACTCTAGGACGTGGTTTCTCAACTGGGGAAGATAATTTAGTTCTCCGGAGGATACTTGACAATGTCTAAAGATATTTTTGGTTGCCATGGTGTCTTTATTTTATTAAAAATGTGGGTCACACTAGCCCAGTGTCTTACTCGAATTGTCTGGGGTAAGAAAGAGGCTGGAGATGTATCCTGGTCCAGAGCCCTCAGTGAGAAGCCTGTGGGTCTGGTGCTCCCAGCCCCAGGCTGGTCCAGAGGAGGTAACCTGATCTACAGGAGACCATCCATATGCTGTTAGATAAGGCTCTGTCCACCAAGACATGATTCAGCCATAAATCCTGCTCCAAGAATTTAGAATCAGTAAACCAACCTGCTAGTTGATGGGGGTCACCAGGAGTAGAGAGGTCATGACGGGAGTGATGAAGCCATAGGCCTAGCCACCCCCAGCAGTGACAGGTCGGGGCAAGAAGGAGAATGTGTTATCTCTCTTAAATATGTTCCTCCTGCTCCTACTTAGTCACTCAGTCATGTCTGACTCAGACCCCATGGACTGCAGCCCGCCAGACTCCTCTGTCCTTGGGGATTCTCCAGGCAAGAATACTGGAGTAGGTTACCATGCCCTCCTCCAGGGATCCTCCCAACCCAAGGATCGAAACCAGGTCTCCACATTGCAGGCAGATATTTACTATCTGAGCCACCAGCAGTGTGTATTTAAAACAGTTAACCAACAAGGACCTACTGTAGAGCACAGGGAATTCTGCTCAACATATAATAATCTAAATAGGGGAAAAAATCGAAAAAGAATGAAAAAACAATTTATTTTTATTTTTAAATGAGAATGGAGAAGACTCCAAAAGGGAGCAAAGATGAGAGGGACCACAGGGTCACCCGCCCCCGCAGGAGGAGGAATGATGGCCTTTACTTCCCAGTTCTCAGCTCCAGATCCCTCAAAGTACCCTTTTCCTTCTTGTATTATAGTCTGTTATCAATAATGATAATAATATTCCCTATTATTGAGAATAAGCTTACAATAAAAATCCTTTTAACTCGGATCTATTTGAGTGAGCATAGATTCCTCAGACCCCAAAGAACCCTGATTAATGTAGCTGTCCAGGTAGGTACCACCACGGAAGAAGGTCATTCAATCTTCAGGGGAGGGGATTGTGGGAATGATAAGTAGCTGAAAACCCATATTGGGCACCCCCAAGGTGGTAAACTGTTGCACTAACCTGAAGAGCATTTCCAAAAAGGGTTAGGTTGTAACATACTTAACGTTCTCCCTTCTCCTAACAGGCCTCAATTCTATGAGATAGTTAATCTTCGGATGTAAGTAATATTGGTTCATTTCATGCCCCCCAAATGAGACACCCTAATTTAGTATGGCCCCTCTAGGGACCAAATGATTATCTCTGCCATCTTGCATATAATATGAATTCTTGAATGGCTGCTAAACAAAAGTCCAAGATTACAAGGTGATAGTAGAAGAAGGTATAATGGAATCTTATTTCTGTCTACCTGGTACTCCACATCCAGCTGTCTTCTAGAAACAACATTCTCTGTTTCTTTGAGGAACCCATTCTGTGAGGTTTTGATGGGCTGAAAATCACAAACTATCCCAGCCTCCTGTCCACAGGTGTAGGCATGCCACTCAAACTGGGTATCGTAGACTCTCATCCCAATGACCAGAATGAGTGGCATAAAAAGGAGGAGGGGTAAACACAAACCAACCAACCATATTCCTTGCCTGGAGTTTTTACAAAGATACTAGAGAAAAAAAGAGCTTTTCACTCTGGAGTGACCAAGTTAGGATAATATCAGCTTGAAACTGCCTCTGACCACACCTCTCCTTCTCCACTCCCTCACCAAAGAAGGAAATTCAGTTGCTGTAGAAGAAAATGAGACCAGTATAAATAGAAGGAGAAATGGAGCTAAAAATGGAAAGAAAGAAAAAAATAAAAAGAGAGAAAGGGCAATTCATAGAGTCTTTATAGTCCTAAAACCAGGTCCATCTCTGAACTTCACAGTCAGATGATCCAACAAATTAATTTTGGTTCTTTTTCCTTCTTTTTTTGGGGGGGCGGGGTTAGTGGGGCAGCACATACTCCCACATGAATTGAACCCAGGCCCCCTGCAGTGGAAGCATGGAAGCCTAACTGCTGGACTGCCGGGGAAGTTCCCTTTTTTTCCTCTTCTTTAGTTGGGTTTCTGCCACTTGCTGCCCAAAACAGTCATGAAAAATACAGCATGAGTCTGAGAATACGTGAATGAAAGAACCCAGGGATGAATTGTCAACTACATGTTTACAATAATGTAATATTATAAGATACTATTACAATAAAGGTCTCCAAAGAAATCAATCCCCCCTCATCCGGCCTGACGTACAACCCTCCACCATAAAAGAAGGAGTGTGAGGGAACACTTCTAGAGGAACTTTGTCGAGGGAGGAGGAAGGGACTATAAAAAAAAAAATGGTCCCAGGGTCAAAATAATCAGTAAAATATTGAGTTGAAGAAAATGATTCTAGTTTCTTTATTATGATAGGGCTTCTCAGAACCTTCTATGTGTTAATTATACAAGGGGACCCTTCAAAAGAAAAATATGATCAAATGTAATATTCAGGGTCCTAGAGAAAGAGAGAGAGGAAAGGAGGGAAGGGGAGGGAGGAGAAAGAAAGAAAAGAAAAGAAAGCTTTGGATACTAGTTGAGAATTTGTAGAGGGGAGGGATAAATTTGCAATTGGGGATTAACAGATACACACCACTATATATAAAAGAGATAAACAAGGCCCTACTGTACAGCATGGGGAATTATATTTAATATACTAGCCTATAGTGGAAAAGAATCTGAAAAAGAATAGATATATATATGCATAAGTGAATCACTCTGCCACTCACCTGTAACTCAACTTTGCAAATCAATTATACTTCAATTTTTTAAAAAGAAGTTTATTTCGAGCCATTTCAGGTTACTCTCACATCCTGTCTCAATTCCAGAATGCCAAACGCATTATTTACAACAAACCATGCTTTACCCTCCGCTGACATTAGTGAGAAGGAAGAGGTAGCCTATGGGGAGGAAGGCCACGGAGCCTTAGGGTGGAGTGAGACATTCTTCTCCTTTCTTTTTTTTTCCCGTTACCTCCAGTTCAACAATTTAGCAATCCCTCTGTGTCTGCCATGTGCCCAGCACTGGATGACATACTAGCGATACAGAAATAAACAAGACACAATCCTGATGTCCAGGAAATGCCAGTCAGAGAGACAGACAAGTAAAGAATATCTCAAAACAGGGTGGATACTGTTAGGAGGGGAAGGAAAAGCTTCCTGGAGAAGAAGATGCCCAGGGTGCCGGGAAAAGAGCTTTTGGAGTTTATGGGAAAAAAATAGCCAAGCCCACTCCCAAAGCTATTCTCGTCTTAGAACTGACGAGTCGTGCTATCCTGAGGACCCTCTTCTGAATGTATTGGCTGCTGCCCCTTCTCTTGGCCTTCCAAAAGCCACATGGTTCAATTTTGCTACAGAACAGCGATCAGTGGAAATAATTGACATAGATTAAGCTATGGGCAGGCTGTATAGATCATGGACCCAGATCTAATTCCCGCCCGGTCCACTCAATTACGCAGGACCTCCTTACTGGAGAAGCAGGTGGAGTTACTGTAAATAAGTTCAAGTTTGGGCGCAGATGTCATTGGGTAACTGCATTTGCCATGCTTGGGTGATACATAAGGAAACCATCAACAGTGGGATCGTTGAGCTTGCAGAGACCTGGCTAGCTTTTCCTGACAGCCTGGCATCTAAGTGACCTAAGGGTATACTTACTGATAAAACCAACCTGTGAGTGCGTGCATGCTAGGTCGCTTCCGTCATACCCGACTCTCTACGACCCTGTGGACTGTAGCCTGAACTTAACCATCACTTTATTCACATTGCTAACTTTTCAACTGATAGGGAAATATGCACGAATAAAAAAATGACTGTCTCTATCAACAGGACTGTAAGACACGCATCGGCAAGCTTATGACGACTGTGGGATGCTGAGACCAGGCTAGGAAGGCAGAGCGACAGTTTAGGGTTGGGAGTAATATTACTGCTGTGGGGAATAAGGTTTACCAGCTATGTGACCTTAAGCCAGTCACTCAACCTCTCTGAGCTTCACTTTCTATATCTGAGAATGGCGTTAATCATTCATTTCTATATTGCAGAGTCACTGTGAGTCTGACATAAGAGAGTAAAGGTACAAATTTCTTTCTATTGTGCAAAGTGCAGTGCATATCAGAGTTATTGTGTGCAAAACACAGTGGCGGTGAGAGGTGGGGAGATTTGGTTAGACTTGGTTACAAGTTTCTAAGAAAGTCTTCAAAATTATTCTGGGGCTTTCCTGGTGGCTCAGTAGAGAAGGCAATGGCAAGCCACTCCAGTACTCTTGCCTAGAAAATCCCATGGATGGAGGAGCCTGGTAGGCTGCAGTCCGTGGGGTCGCTAAGGGTCGGAAACGACTGAGCGACTTCACTTTCACTTTTCACTTTCACACATTGGAGAAGGAAATGGCAACCCACTCCAGTGTTCTTGCCTGGAGAATCCCTGGTGGGCTTCCGTCTATGGGGTCACACAGAGTCAGAAACGACTGAAGTGACTTAGCAGTTAGTAAAGAATCCGCCTGCCAATGCTGGGGACATGGATTCAATTCCTGGTCAGGGAGGATCCCACATGCCAAGGAGCAACTAATCCCATGCTCCACAACTATTAAGCCTGTGCTCTAGAGCCCGGGAGCTGCAACAGCTGAGCCCACGTGCCACAACTCCTGAGACCCAAGTGCCCTAGAGCTTGTGCCCTAGGCACCGCAACTAGAGAGTAGCCCCTACTCTCTGCAACTAGAGAAAAGTTAGGGCAACAACAAAGACCCAGCACAGTCAAAAATAAAGAAATAAATAAAATTATTTTTAAAAATGTATTCTAAGGGCACAAACCTCTAGTTATAATATGAATAAGTTCTTGGGATCTAATGTGCAACAAAGTGGTTATAGTTCATAATCCTGGACTGTATATTGGGTTGGCCAAAATGTTCATTTGGGCTTTTCTGTAAGATGTAAAATGCTATGGAAAAACCCAAATGAAATTTTTGGCCAACCCAATACTTGAAAGTTGTCAAGAGTATAGATCTTAAATGTTATCAACACACACAAAAAAGTAATGGAAATATATGATGTAGATTAAGTCACTTCCCCAAGATTAGTAGGAAGCTAAGATGTGAATTCTGCTTGATTAGGGTCTCAAACTCACTCTACCAGGTCTCCCAGTTACTTTCCTATTTTTGATCAACTTTCAGGAATCAAAAGGGAATTTAGCATAAAGAAAATGTGCTATATACATACAATGAAATATTATCTAGCCTTAAAAAAGGAAGAAGGAAATCCTTTCCCTTAAAGGGAAACATGGATGAACCTGAAGGACATTACACTAAGTGAAATAAACCAGTCCCCAAAAGATGAATCCTGTATGATTGCACTTAAATAAGGTATCTAACATAGCCACTTGGAAGTAGAGAGTAGCATGCTAGGTGCCGTGGGCTGGAGGGAATGGGGAATGGGGAGGGTTTTCTTTTTTTTTAATTTATTTGACTGTGCCAGGTCTTACATGAGGCACACGGGATCTTTAATCTTTGCTGCGTGCAGGATCTTTAGTTGTGGTATGCAAACTTTTACATGTGGAATGTGGGATCCAGTTCCCCGACTAGGGACCAAACCTGAGTCCCCTGCATTGGGAGCACAGAATCTCAGCCACTGGACCACCAGGGAAGTCCCTGAGATGCTGTTTAATGGGTATAAATGTTCAGTTATCCAAGATGAATAAGTTCTAGGAATCTGCTGCATAACATCCTATCTGTAGTCAACAATACAGTATCGTACACTTAAAAAGTTGTTCAATGTCATATTCAATGTTCTTACTACAACTAAAAAAGGGGATAATTTAGTCTCCCAAAGGACTAAATCTTGAACATGAGTGGCAGAGCATTGAACTCTGCTAAATCCTTATCACTTCAACTGTTAAAAGGGGATAAAACCGTAATTACCTACAGAGTTATCTGAAGATGGAATGACATAACCCATGCAAAGTATTTGGCTCCCTGCCTAGAACATAATAACGACCCAATTAATGTTTGTTATTGTTTTTGTTATCATCAGCAGAAACATGCTTATTACTCTAGTGCCCAGACAAGCTGCCAGGAACTGCTGTTCCCCCATCACATACTACTTCCTTGTGTCCCTTCCAGCCATCTAAATCTATACGATTGACAGGCAAGTCAAGATCTCCATTCCCACCTTGCAAGAAGGTACAGTCAATCAACTCCACAATCTAATAAAACATGCAAGGGATCCTTGGGGGTTGAAAACTCTTCAAACCGAGAATCATCAAAACAGGTTTTATTTTATCATCTCTAACAACAGTCCAGCTGTAATGTCAAATGTGCTTGTTCGTTTGTTCTTAGAACAAACGAAGCTTGAATCAAGTTTTGGCACGTCTTCAGAGACTATCTGTACAGATAGATAGGTAGATAGATAGTTAAGGTGACACATTCCCTTCACATATAGCTTTCTGCAGCAGGAGCATAAAGAAGATAAGTTTTCAGAAATACTGGAGGGCTCCATCAATTTTCCAAAGAGACTCTCTTAATCCTTTGATTCACAAATCACTCTCTTTTGAAGCACCTGTCGTGTCAACTGGCCTGATGCTACTACACGCTCATTCATCAAATGCTTTGCTTGTAATTAGAGCCGCTCTCCAGCAAGATTTTCATCCATTTTATGAAAACCTGCATCTTTTGCAAGATTTGCAATTCCACTTTGCAAGCGTTTGCATCATATTTGCATCATACTGTCGGATATCTCTAGCATCCGGCAACCTTTGGGGGGGTGCCCCACAAAGATGTTGGTGCCCTGGTGGACAATTAGGCTTGTGTGAAGTGGAAGGAGGGACTATGTGCATAAGTGATGAGCTTATGGGCTTCCCAGGTGGTGGTTAATGGTAAAGAACCCATCTGCCAATGCATGAGACATAAGAGACACAGGTTTGATCCCTGGGTTGGGAAGATCCTCTGGAGGAGGGCATGGCTACCCACTCCAGTATTCTTGCCTGGAGAATCTCCATGGACAGAGGAGCCTGGCAGGCTATAGTCCATGGCGTCACAAAGAGTTGGGCACAACAGCAGTAACTTAGCATGCACAATGAGCTTATTGGTTATTTACCATATCATGACAACGTTTGATTCTCTGCATAACTCTGTACAACATGAGCTCAGACAATGAATTCCCAGTTAATGAGATCTCCTAAACTTTATTTCTAACCCTTGAGTACACAGGATACGATCTGGTGTATGCTACACTTAATCCTCTTGGCGTGAGCTAGACTAAGTTTCTGTCCACAAAAACAAATATTCTTAACTAAATCCTCCAGACACTTGAGCTCTGACACTAATTTTTTTTTTATTGTTTCATATGAAGTACTTAGCTCAGACTTGCTGGAATTGTGTAAATGTCCAAAAATTGAGTTTGGTAATATTCTCAGTAATAATTCTTAATAGTTGAACAGCTCTGAGCACAAAACAAAAGGGTGTTTATAGGCATGGGGTCTTCATTACATAAGAATTTATTATCCAACTCTAACACAGTAACGAGGTTATATCTGGAAGCAAAAAGCCATTTATAATATAAAGAAGAATTCATAAGTGGATGGCCACTTATAAAATTAATTTCCATGAAAACCTCATTCCCCACATAATTGACACAGTTGGTGACCTAGAGCAAATAATTTCACCTCTTTTGTCCTCCGTCACCTCGTGTGTAAATTGCAGACAAAATTAGCCTATGTTGAAGATTCGTGAAGAAAGCTGATCGCCGAAGAATTGATGCTTTTGAACTGTGGTGCTGGAGAAGACTCTTGAGAGTCCCTTGGACTGCAAGGAGATCCAACCAGTCCATTCTAGAGGAGATCAATCCTAGGTGTTCATTAGAAGGACTGATGCTAAAGCTGAAACTCCAATACTTTGGCCACCTCATGCGACGAGTTGACTCACTGGAAAAGAATCTGATGCTAGGAGGGATTGGGGGCGGGAGGAGACGGGGACGACAGAGAATGAGATGGCTGGATGGCATCACTGACTCGATGGACATGAGGTTGAGTGAACTCCGGGAGTTGGTGATGGACAGGGAGGCCTGGCGTGCTGTGATTCATGGGGTTGCAAAGAGTCGGACACGACTGAGCGACTGAACTGAACTGAACTGAACTGAAGATTCGTACATGAGCTGAGATGAATCATGGTAAAATTTTGCAATCAGAAAATTAAAGAAGAAAGGAGAACCACAGTTATCTTCCAATACCAGTTTTTCTTTTCTACTATATTGATAGAACGACTGGATTTTAGGTGGGTTTTTCCTAGCTCCCTTGCAACTAGGTGGGAATTTATAACCATGGAGATGGAGACAAATGTGTGCAATTTTCCAGCCAAGCCCTTAAGGAGAAGGGGCATTTCTTTTCCATCTTCATTGTCCTCGTTTTACAGGCTAGACTATAGACTTGGTGCTAAACTACCTAAAAAAGTGTTGACAGTGAAAACACCTGAAGGATGATAAAGAAAAAAGAAGAAACCCGAGGGGGAAAAAACTCCAAGGTTCAGAGTTGTCGTAGCAGCCAGCACAGTTTTTTATGTGCACAAGAATGAAGTATCTACCTCATTTAAGCCATAGGTATCGGGAATTGCTCCTCAAGCAGCTGAACTATGTCCTACGCAAGGTAGTAGCATTCTCCTTTTCTCTGCCACACAAACACACCATCATTACGCATCTCCTATGCACAAGACATGAGAGACGGTGTTGAGACAAGGCTTGGAACACAGGACTCTGACTCATGGGAAGGGTAGGGGTAAAGGATAGTCAAGGAGTTTGGGATCAACATGTACAACCTGCTACATTTCAAGCAGATAACCAACAAGGTCCTACTGTACAGCACAGGGAACTCTGCTCAATGTTAGGAGGCAGCCTGAACGGGAGAAGAGTTTGGGGGAGAATGAATACATGTATATGTATGGCTGAGTCCCTTCACCGATCACCTGAAACCATCACAGCATTGTTAATTGGCTATATTTCAATATAAAACAAAAAGTTAAAAAAAAAGAGAATATGGATTCGGAAAGAATAGACACAGGTATATGTATAATAATCATTTTGCTGTACGTCTGAAACTAACATGACATTGTTAATTAGCTACACTCAGATAAAAAATAAAAAGTTTAAAAAAAGAAAATGGGTTCTGAAATAAGGTTAACTTTCTCCAAATTCAGCTCTTCCACTTCCTGACAATGGGATAAGTGAAAGTGATTTGCTTAGCTAAGCTGTGGATTGCTAATCTATAAATTGGGTGTAATAAGCCTAGCTACCTCATGGGATTGGCATAAGTTTTAATGATATAAGGCATAACGAGATAATGCATGGAAAGCCTCTAGGACCAAGACACACCCAGCATCCACAAAATGTTAGTTCTTAACTACAGGGCAAGATGTTTTCAGGGCTGGAAGAAGACCTGACACTGAGTTCAGTCTGGGGATCAGAAGTGAAGGTGATGCCACTGTGGACACCTTCAGCCACATTTTTGCTCATCCACTAAGTGGATTTCCTTCTGAAATGTGAACTTGCTTTCTCCTTGGCAAATCCCCATATTTTCAGATTAAAAAAAAATTAGAAGACTGGTTTCTTACCCTTTAGATTCAGTTTTAATTTGGGAAATGGGTGTCAAGAGTATGGGTAGGGCCAGGCAATAGTCAGCACCCACATCCTTCCAAGAGAGTAGGGACTATGCAGGTCCCATCTACCACCTGTGCCAGACATGAGCAGCTCCAAATCACAGAGAACTACATTTCCCAAGCTGCTTTGCTTTCCGGTTTCCTGGTAGGCTCAGTCAATGGTGGCAGGCTGGAGAGAAGGAGGAGAAAGAAGCCACGGTATTTCTCACTCCACTCATCCATCCTGCTTTGGCAGCAGCTAACCAACCTTGGCTCCACATGGAGGTCCTGGCACTTGGGCTCTCACAACACAAGCTTCTCTTTCTGTCCATTTTCCCTAAAGAGAGTAATGACTTCCTGCTCTTGGTAATCTCTGAGTTGCCTCATTTCCCCGTTTGCCTCCTTGACTCTTCCATCCCCTAGGAATTGAATCCCCTGCATTAAATGCTCTCTGCTTGAAGGACCTTTCATGATGTCTACTTTCAGTCCAGACCCTCATGGATACAACATGGTAACTCCACTGCTGAATACATTGCCTTGTATGTGTAGGAGAGTCAATGCATATTTGTTGAATGAATACATACTCAGAGGAGGAGGATGCTAACATAATCCCTGAATTTGGTCCTCTGACCACTCTGAGGAGCGCTTTGGCTGAGAACACCTCTTACAGGATGCTCACCTCTGCTCACAAAGGCTCCCAGCTGGTTAAATCACTGAAAGTAACCAAACATTCATCTTTCAAAACCCACTGATAGTCTCATCCCCTGAAGTACTAAACTCCATGCCCTCGGGTCCTGAATTTGCAAAGACAGGGAAGAATTTTCTTCCGGAGACCTTCTCCGTGTTGGATGATCCAGCTGAAAGCAGAATAGATAAATGGGATGGAGGAGAGGGTACAGGAAAAAAAAAAAAAGTACCACCTCTCTGAGAAGCTATTTATCTCCAGACACTACTGGGGATCAGCACAGTATTTCAATATTTGTAAATATCTGTTTGGCCCCGAGAGTTCTCTCCCATGGAAACAGCTAATAAACTAAGCTGCCTGAGTTTATTCCTTCCGCCAAGGCACATTCCAGAGTCTGATTACATTTCTGTTTTATTACGGAAAAGAGAAGAGAGAAAGAGAGAAAGAGCAAAGGATCATGGAGGTGACAGGAAACCCAGAGTTAGTCTTCCAGGTTGATGAGGTTTTTTTCACAGAGAGCCAGAACCACAGATGTACCTTACAATCAGCACCAGTCCTCTCCCTAAAACAGGAACTGCCCTCTTAACCTGGAATTCCAAATTGTGTCGTCACATCTGGCCAAGCAAGTGGCCACTTTACCAAGTCTCCAAACAGAACCTGGAAGTAGTAGGTAGGTTGAACACTCTCCAAGAAAGGGAAGAACTCCCAGGCAGTGTCAACGCTGCTAATCTCTGTGGACCACGCTACAAGTGGCAAGGGGATATTTTCATCTCTTGTTTATATTTGACAGTTAGGAAGCCCAGGACCTAAGCAATGAGGTGGTTTCCATATGGCCCTGGCTCATGCAGGTCCAAGTTGGACATGGATCCAACCCATATTTCACCGAACTATGTCACCTTCCCAAGACAATGCCTTTCTTCCAAATGCTGAAACGAGTAACCTAGAGTGTTTTTTGGAGGTTGATTTGCCTTACTAATTATTTGATTTTTTTTTTCATTTTTCCCAAGCCAACAAGCCCACTTATTTTGTGGTAACACTGTAACTAGAATCATTTCTTTGTGTGATAGCACTATAACTAGAATCATGGATTTTTAGACTTGGAGGTGCCTTTGAAGTTCAACCCCCTCTATAATATTAACAACAATATTTGGTATTTACCAAGGGCATAAACAGGGCTGTATGCCCTGTTCTAAGTCCTTTGCCTGTTTTATTTCACACCGTAGCCTTGACCAAAGTGTTCCATAGAATGCTGGTCTCACAATATACTGCATAAGTTGAAGACTCCATGGTCCAAAAGAGTTTGCAGAAATGTGACCTACTGGATCCATCTCAGGGGGAAAAAATCACAAGATGCACATGAACATCTGAGAGACTCTGGGAAGTTCTGCAGTTAAGAAAAATCATTGCATTTTTAAAAACAAGTTTCTTCCCAAACATCTCTGTCCGTGGACTCCTTATTTCCTGAAATCCAATTACCATCCTGCTCCCATTCTAAATCATCGAGAAAGCTCCATCTTGTCTTATATGTTCCCTGGCAAATGTAATTAAGATGGGGGAGGCCTCTAGCATCTTAGAGTTTTCAACAATCAGTCCTTAACGAGGAGTTGCTTAACTCTTTCTTAACTGGAAAAACAAGTGCTGGGAATCTCCTGCCCAGTTAAGAGATTTAAGATTCTCTAAATGAAGTTTGCAAGTGGACGGATGGAAGGTCTGCAAACACATCGCTCACTCCTCACCCTCGTCCAGCTCAGCCTCAGATGCATTATAATCGATATTTAAACAACTACAAAGGTGAAGGTTGACCCTGAGCGTCCTTCCCCGCGGTTCATTCCAGATATTATCTATGAGGAGTAAACAGGCCCGTCCTGAAGTCTTGGCCACCCCGGTGTGATATCAAACAGCTGCTCCCAGGCTGTGGCAGCAGCGCCCATATTTCTCCTGCTGTACTTATAACAAGTTGAGCTTCCTGGCGGGGGTGAGGGGTGGGGGTTCTCTTTGAAGTTCAAGGGAGCAGTGTGTACAGTATGTGTGGGAAGGAAAACAGATTTGTCTCTCATGGAGAGCATCCTTTCCATGAGAACTGAAACTTCCAGGAAGAAGAGGTATCATTTAGCACGTCAAATAATAAAAGCAGGAACAGCAGTAACCCGCACGGTGCTTATAAAGCTTTTACTAGTGTCAAGCATGGTGCTAGAAACTGTCTGGCTTCAGCGCTTACTAGAAGGTAAGAACCACAATGGTTCCCTTTCTACAGATGGGAAAACTGAGGCTCAGAGAGGCTAAGTGACATGTTAGATGTCCCAAGGGAGGTGAACGGTGAACTTGGGTTATAGTTTGGCCCAGGACTGATTTCTTAGTCCCAAAACTGGAGCAAGAATAGTTTTCTTGGCCAACCGAGGGGCAAAGAATGAGTTCTTCAAGAGGTCTCCCTGGCCTGGAGAGCAGAGACTGGAAGAAATGTGAAGTTCCAATGTCAGTCTCACCTCTCCAAGCAAGGCAGACATGTGCTGACGGTGGGGAGGCAGGGTCTGTGCCCTGGCAGCTGCACGACCCCATGGAGTTCAAGTTCACTACATCAGCTCAAGAGAAGGAAAGTTGGGGGTTGCAGGCAGGGCAATGAAGACACACAACACAAGGTCAAGCCCTGCCAGATAGGATGGAACCTCCAAAAAGAGTACAGAGGCATAGTCTGCACTTTCACTAGGCATGTGTGTGTGTGGGTGTGGGTGTTAGTCGCTCAGTTGTCTCTGACTCTTTGCAACCCCATAGATTGTAACCCACCAGGCTCCTCTGCCCATGGAATTCTCTAGGCAAGAATACTGGAGTAGGTTGCCATTCCCTTCTCCAGGGGAATCTTCCTGACCCAGGGATAGAACTCACCTCTCCTGTATTACAGGTAGATTCTTTACCATCTGAGCTACCAGGGATGCCCTGGTATAGTCTATGAAAAGACACATCTTTGTTGAGTGCCAGGTGCTCCCTGAAGGGACCCAAGAGAGAAGAGGTTGGAAGTTGCAGCGTCTCTTATATTGCAAACCCTAGTTATTTTCACAATACACTACTGGACCCATAGGTCAACTTGTGTATCCAGGGACAACCCATGAGCATGAACCCCAGAAGGCAAAGATCATGGGGCCCATCTCGGTAGATGCCGATAGCACACACCTACTCTGTGCCACCAACAGTTGTAGGCATTTCCTAGGGACTTCCCTGGTGGTCCAGTGGTTAAGACTTTGCCTTCCATTGCAGAGGGTGCGGGTTCAATCCCTGTCAGGGAACTAAGATCCCACATGCCTTGGGGCAATTAAGCCTGAGGGCCAAAACAAAAGATACCAAATGCCACAATCAAGACTTGACAACACAGTCAAATTAATAAGCAAATAAATATTTTAAGTTAATTAATTTAAAAACTACAGAGCTCCCAGTCTAGTGGAGGTGACAGGCATTACTTACACAATCACACAAAGAAGTATGTGATCATGCATGAGCCTTGGAGCAAATTATGATTCTCTTAGAGCGTGGAATAGGAAACAGATCAGCCCTGCTAGTCAGGTGTGACCAGGGTTTTAGCTTCTGCCACTTATTTTCTATGTGCCTTTGAGAAAGAATTCAACCTCTTTTAGTGTCATTAGGCTCCTCTGGAAAATGAGGACAAGGTTAATGGCTACAAGAATATTAGAGGACTCCAGGTTCCCAGATAGCTATTCCTGGGATGCATGGATACCAAATTAAGAAACTCTGAACATTTCAAGAGAGTATTTTGGTGCAGACAGATTCTTTCTTAAGGCTTCCTTTGCTAACATTTGTCATCGCATTTGTCAAAGATCTTGTGTATTCATTCAACAAATATTTATTGAGCACCTATTATGTGACATGGACTTCCCATATGGTTGCTCAGTTGTAAAGAATTTGCCTGCCAAATCAGGAGACGTGGGAGACACAGGTTCCATCCCTGGATCGGAAAGATCCCCCAGGGAAGGACATGGCAACCCACTCCAGTATTCTTGCCTAGAGAATCCCATGGAGAGAGGAGCCTGATGGGCTACAATCCATGGGGTCACAAGAGTTGGGCATGACTTAGCGACTGAGCATTCATGCATGTGTTATGTGATCTGACCCCTAATTCCCTGAGCCAGGAACTACATGAGTGAGCAAGACAAACAGACATCCCCACCCTTGTGGAGGTTATGATCTATGGGACAGCCACCAGCATATGGTGGAAGATGAGACTCAGCCAACGTGGTCAAGGTTTTCACTGAGGGTGTCCTGACATCACAGTGGATCCCCTGTATTGCTCAGCAGAGTCGCAAAACCAATCAGAAACTCCAGCAATGGAAAAACCCTGGACAAATCACTTTGCCCCCATGGCAGCCAAGGGACAGAGGAATGCATGGGCAGGGACATCTCAGGGCAATGGGTCAGTCCCCTGATATTTTAACAAACTGTCAGGGAGCCACACATCCTACCTTAATCTCAGCCCTGATGAATCCTGGTCCCTGCTCTTGTTTCCTCAATTTCTTCCCCACTAAGGTCAAGCCATGAACATTTCCTAGCTCAAAATTCAAAAATGAATCTCCCTAGGCATTTCCCCAGTGGTCCAGTGGTTAGGACTCCAAGCTTCCACTGTGGGGGGGGGGGGGGGGCGGGTGGGCGGCATGGGTTTGATCCCTGGCTGGGGAATTAAGATCCCACATGCCACGCAAAAAAAAAATAAAGTGAGCCTCCTTAAATTCTATTCGGTAAGAGAACACTCAGTGATACCTGTTATGAGTTGAATTGTGTCATCCAAAAACTACATGTTGATGTCCTAACCCCTGGAGCCTATGAAATAGGGTCTTGGCAGATACAATCAGGTCAAGACGAGGTCATACTCAAGTGGGATGGGCTGTAACTCAATACGACGGGTGTCCCTATAAGAGCAGGGAACTTTGGACACAAGGCAAGAAGGCGTGAGAAGACGGGAGCAGAGATTGAGGTGCGGCTGCCAACTGAGCAGTGATGAGGATGGGCAGCCGCCACGGGAAGCTGGAAGAGGCACGGGAGGATCGTTCCCTGGAGCCCTGGGAGGGGGCACCGTCCTCCGACCCCTCGACCCCAGACTATAGCCTCCACACTGGGAGAGCATACATTTCAGTTCTTTGCAGTCCCCCAGTATGTGGTTCTTTGTCACAGGAGCCCCAGGAAACAAATACGATACCCAAATTTTGGAAAAGAGGTTGAGATTGATTTTTCACCCACTATTTCCATCTCACTAATGAGAAAACAGAGGAGACCCAGAGATAGGAAGGCACAAAACCCAAGGTCACCCAGGAAATGTGTGCCCAAGCCAGGCCTGATCTCCCAGTCCCCAGCTTGGAAGATACTGGGTTTCTTTTTTTTTTTTTCCTTTTTCTTCTTGTCATCACCTGGCCCCAGTCGGTCTTAATGCTGCTATCATTTATTATTTCTGCAAGAAAGAAGAGGCTTGGGAGCCTGTGTGTTTTCCAAGTCCACCAGGCAGTCTGTTTTTGCTGGCTTTGCATGAGAACAGCCAGGCCGTTGGCTCCGCAGGGTGATGGGCTGACTCGGGTTGTGATGTGAGTTTTAAGTACAATGACAGACTACTCCGGGAACAGCAATGGGCACAGTCTAGCAAAGTGGACTAGAAAACCACAGCGTGCCGAGAGTGTCTACAAGCACCGTGTGGTTTCCTAATGCAACTCTCTGCCAGGGTGCCTGCCAGCCCAGTGGGACTTTCAAAGCCTCTGTATCATTCTTTGAAGGGGAGGAGGGGGGGAGGAGGAGGAAGGGGAGAGTTGAATTTCTGCTTAAAGGCCTCCAAGATTCCATTTTAGGATATATAATTACAGCTTTTCATGCCAGTTCCAACTCAAAGGTGCAGAATTTTTGACATGCCCCCAAAGCATGAAGGCAGATAACCTGGGGGACAACGGGAGATGGAATCAAGACCGAGCTGAATCCGGCAGTCTCTAGGGGCCAGAACCAGACTGAAAGAGACTAGAGCTATGAGTCAGTCCCTTGGAGACAGCCTGGAGGTGGACCTCCAGCCACGAGGTTACCCTTAAGGAAACGAGACAGCGTGAACCTTCTTCGCATCCTTGTAGCCTGAGCCTTTGGTTGGAGACTCTGGGGCACTGCTCTAATTCAGAACAATTCGGGGGTTCCCCTGGCAGGCAAAAGGTAGTGGGTGTGCTGAAGCTGACCTTGACTTTGAAGTCAACGGGGGCCAAACTGCAATCCTAGATCAGTGGCCAATGTGCTGTGGGACCAAGTTAGTTCACCCCTTTAAACTTCGGATGCTGCATTTATAAATGGGATAGTGATACCTTCCTCAAAGGGTTGTAATGTGTAGCCCAGGAACTTTCACTGTGGACCCTGAAATCAGACCACGAGGAGAAAGAATTCCCTGGTGGTCCAGAGGTTAGGACTCCACACTTCCACTGCAGGGGTCATGGGTTCAATCTCTGGTTGAGGAACTAAGATCTCTCATACTGCATGGTGCAGCCAAAAAATTTTTTAAATCTAAGACCACCACTGGGGACCTCCTTGGCAATCCAGGGGTTAAGACTTCGACTCTGAAAGCAAAGGGTGCAGATTCAATCCCTGCTTGGGGAGTTAAGATTCCACATGCCTCATGATCAGAAAACCAAAACATAAAACAGAAGCAATATCGTAACAAGTTCAATAAAAGACTTTAAAAATGGTCCACGTTAAAAAAAAAAAAAAATCTTTAAAAAAAGACAAAAAATATCCACCAGGGGATATAGATGCAGGCTCCCCTCTCCTGCCCTGTGTCTAGAAATTCCCCTGGAGAAGGAAATGGCACGCTAGTTTTCTTGCCTGGAGAATCCCATGCACAGAGGAGCCTGGCAGGCTACAGTCCATGTGGTTGCAAAGAGTCGGACATGACTGAGCGACTAACACTTCCCCCTCCTACCAGCTGGAGAAGCTTTGGGAATATTCCCAGCTCTCTGTGGCCCAGTCTTCTTATCCCTGGCTCGGACCTGTGGTAGACACGATGGGGACACACCCATACCCTCTCCACACCACTCCCATGCAGGTCAACCCAATGCGTCCAACTGCAAGCACCTGCAATTCTCTGCCCACGGAATTTCCTTAGTCCCAGGGACCCACTTGGCCTGCACATGGCACAGGTGAGGGGTACCAGGAGTTAAGACCCCTGGAGGAGCCCTCCATCCACTAGGATGGGCTGGAGTTGACATAACTACCCCCAACTTCCTGCCTCTCCAGTGAGACCACTGGGGTGTGTCCAACGCTATCTTCCTGAAGATCCCCCATGGAAACTTCACCCCAGTTGCCCGCTGTAGAGATACTGATATTACTGAGCAAGGGGGTGGCTTGCCCAACTTCTTCCCTTTCTAGTCTTACTTTCTTACCTCCCTACACAGCCTCTTGCAATCTCCCAAATTAACCGCTCAGACTGGGGCGTCACAGGGGCGTCTGTAGGATCCAGGTTCTCAGCACTACCTCACGGAGATCTTGTGAGGATGAAATACATGAATAGATGCGAAGTTCTTAAAGCAGTGTCTACCGCATAACCAAGTCATGATTAAGTTAGTCTGTTAGTTATTATGAGGTTTGGACTAAGCTGGCTCATAGCATGTGCAAAGCATCTTCATATAGTAAGGAAGCACTTGAAGATGGCTGTGTCATTGTACAGAGGTGGAAACTGAGACTCAGAGACCCCAAGGAAACTTCCCAAGGTTGCATTCAGTAATGGGTGGAGTTCAGGTGGAACACTTCACTGGTCCTACTCCTCAGAACATCTTTTGGGGAGTGGGGGTGGGGCAGAGAGGCAAGACTGTGGCCACTCGGACAAAGGGTTATGTGCACCCCAAGCCTCACTTTACTTGGTCTGTGGAGAATCCTGGAGCGTGAACAAAGACGGCTTTGGAACTGCAAGCCCTGCAGAGAGGGGCATGTAGAAACAAAGTCATGGCTCTAAGCCCTGGCCATTGACCCTTCCCCCAGCTATCCATTATCGTGAACGGGAATTTTACGCACCCTCTACGCCAATCACCTCTTCAGTTACCTCTTATGGGGGGGGGTGGAGGGAGAGGCCCGGTGGCATCGGATGTCACGTGTGATTTAGGGTAAGTCACACTTAAGAGGGCATTTGAGGTTAAAGAACAGGGAATTCTGGGCCTGTTTATAAATCAACAGGCTTGAGGTTTTCATTATTCACCTTCTAGAGCATGGAGCAATATGACTCATTGGATCATAAAAGAGATCAAATAGCTCTGTTGCTAATAATTCTTTCCCTGACCCATTCTCTGGCACATTTGGTTTGTAAACAGAGTTTTAATGGCATCCCTTGGACATAATAACATCATTTCTTTATAGCACCTTGGCCGCCTCGCCACTCTTGGCTGTAATCGGGTTTAGGTTTAAATGTCCCTCATTTGTGGGCACTAATGTTGTTTGGTGTTTTAAGAACTACTTAAGGCCAGGGAGATTACCCCTTGAAAGGCTTGAAGCAGCCCCTTTCAGAACACAGCCCTCTAGCGAGCCTGGTCTAGAAGCCACAGCCTTCACCCCAAGACCATCCTTGGGACCCTGAACCCTGAGAGTCACAGTTCCTTCCCCAACCCCACATCTCCAGGGAACGTCTTCCTGCGAGGGGTCCTCGGCAACCTCGAAGTTGGTCTCTCAAAAGTGTCGGGAATGTCAAATGAGCTCCTGGCGCCCCGTCTGGTTTTATGGGTTAGACAGGATTGTTCATTAACTCACCATCCATGCAGAGATGGTCTGAGTTTGGAGGCAATAAGAGGGCGGCTTGGTGATCACGGAGCGGCATAAGGAAGGGAACAAGAGAAAAGCGTGAACGGGTCATTAAAGGGATGGAAAATCCCCCTCAGGACAGCTTTTCCTGAACTTTCGTCCCTTCTGTACCGCTCGACAATTTAAGCCAGATCTGAGCACTTCTCTTATTATTATTTACTTGCTGTTTTTGTTTGTTTAAATTAACTCACTTTATCCACTCTTAAATGCTTGCCAGAAATAAGAGGTAACCATAAAAAAGAATATGGGCCCACCATCCCTAATCCCAAACCCCAGAACCAGATGTGTTTCAAAATTCAGAAATTTCCAGAGAGGTTACGCAACTTGTCCAAGGGCACACAATTGCAGATCTAAACCATCTCCCAACCCCAAAGCCTGGGACCTTTGTCCTCTGTGAGAAAAACATAAACTGAAAGATACATGTAGTCCATGCCTTCAACCTGGGATGCCACCTATGGAAAGGAGGGAGCCTGCAAAACTCTTGGATGTCAGTGAATTCCCAGGTCTCTCTGGACACCAGATGCTACATACCTGGCCTCTAGTGCTGAGGTCGTGCCAACAAGTGGGACCCTTAAAATTAGTATCTGGAGGGACGTCCCTCTTTTATCATTCCAGGAAGAGGAAAAAGAGTCTGTTTTCAGGCTGCCGTGCACTGCAGGGCCTGGTTGGCATCTGGGAAAATCAATCCTTCTGGAAGGAAATAAAGCAGGACAGCCAGGTTTCTGGGATTATAGCTCTCTTTCACCTGGGAGCCTTCTGCCAAATGACCCCAGGGAAGAGTCAGTCCAATGAAAGGCAGGCTCCCTCTCCAAGGAAAACTCGCTTCTGGGGCACCAGGAGAGAAGCCATTCTTGGGGGAGGCAGAAGGGGGCAGAGGAAACCCCAGGTAACATGGGTAATAACAGCTCACCTCTGCAGCACCTTTCATCTGGCGCTTTCAAAGCCATTTACCACCACCCAATTAATTTTCTCAACATCCACTACACCATCAGCCCCACCCCTCAAAGGTGTCATTATCGTTCTTTTATGAGCCAGGCAACTGAGAGGTTAGCTGGCTGGCTCAAGGCCACAAAACAGTTGTAAGGCAGAAGCCAAATTTGGGATGATTGCCTTCCTCTGATCACAAGGAACAGGAAAGAAAAGATTCATTTGTTGGAGGGGCCCTGATTACCACTTTTCGTCATTCATTCACGCATCATTCATTCCCCATCCCTCCATCCACCCATTCATTCGTCCGTCACTCCATCAGTCCCTCTTCCACCCCTTTATTCATCCATCCACTCATCCGCCCATCTCCATTCACTCATTCAATTCATCTGGCAAGCCTCGACTGACACCCTGCCATGTGCCGGCACTGTACAAAGGGCTGCGGACTAAAACCATAACCAAGACGAAGTACCCACTACCATCTAGAAGCTCTCCAAATATTTTATTTTCCATTCCTACAAGACTTTATAGCCCACAAATATATTTTCTTTCACAGATTCTGTGAAACAAAGGTGTTTATTTCAATTTCCCAGATGAAGAAACTAAGACCTAGGCAGGCCATTCCACTCTGCAGAACTAAGGTCTAGAGCCGGTGTTCCTGGATCCCTTCTGTATTCTGCAGCATCCTTATTAAGCTAGTCTTCCTAGTTCCTGGGAAAAATCCCCATAGGGCCTTGATTAGGTGAAGGGCTTTGCTTATCCAGCAAAAGGGCCTCTTACCAATAACCTTTGAGTTGGCTAATGAAATAGCTAGATTGATGAAAATACTGGATTGGACTTTCATGCGAGCATGAAAATAAAGCTTTATACCAGAAAAACAAGTCTGATGAAAATGACTAGGGCATTCAGATGTATGAGTTAAACCATCAAGTACGGCTGGAGGACAGATGACTTTTTCTAAGTTCAATGTGGACAATCTATCTTCCTTCAAGTATTAAAAAAAAAAAAAGGCTCCTTTCCTGCTTTCATTTAGGTATTTGGTAAGCACAGAGCTAAGGGCTAGAGAGAAACTTCCCAAACAAGTCCTAAGGAAGTTTAAAACATATACTGAAGGAGTAGTTAAACTATATCATTTCCTGATCATAAGGAACTGCGTTGGAGGGGCCCCTGATTACCACTATTGTCATTCACTGACTCATCACTCATTTATCTATCCATTCAGTCTGTCTGTCCCTCATCTCTTCCTTCCATCCTTTACTCATCCATCTATCCATCCTCCCATTTATTCGTCCATTCATTCATCCTTCTCCATAGTTTTGAAATGTTCCATGATATTAAAATAAACTTTAAAAATTATCAGCTCCTGACAAACACTACCTAAGTCACAGAATAAAACTTCACATCAACAGTAATAAATGCGTAGCCTTAAAAACATGTATAGATGCGGTCTTGATAGGTTGTGATGAGAACAGCAATTCACATTTTGCAAGGCCTTCATCACCCAAAATCCATACCCCTAGTCTAATCACAAGAAAAACATCCAGCAGACTCACACTGAGGGGCATTCTACAAAACGCCTGAGCGGTACTCCTCAGAACTGTCAAGATCATGAAAAACAAGGAAAGTCTGGAAAACCGTCACATCCAAGGACAGTCTAAGGACACATGGTGACTAAATGTAATGTGGTATCCTAGGTGGAATCTTGGGACAGAAAATGGTTCATTAATCGAAACAAAGGTATCACACTCACATAAGACGTTAATACTGGGTGTGGGGTCTATAGGAACCCTCTGTACTATCGTCACAAATTTTCTGCTATTAATGTGAAATGATTCTAAAATTAAATATTGATTAAAAAACAATCATCTGCATATAAAAACCACCTTATATATACAACCACTATATAAAATGGATAATTAATGAGAACCTACTGTGCAGCACAGGGAACTCTACCCAAGGCTCTGCGGTAACCTAAATGGGAAGGAAATCCAAAAAAGAGGGAACATATGTATATGTATAACTGATTCGCTTTGCTGTACAGCAGAAACTAACACAATATTGTAAAGTGACTATACTCCAATACAAATTGATAAAAGATTAAAACTTGAAGCAATCATGCATGTCATTGAAAAGAGTAATGAAAAGAGAAGCAGAATCAATGAAAAGAGAAGCAGAGCCACGAGGGAGGGATTGCTTTTTGACTTTCAGTTATACAGATTATGCCTTTCTGAGACTTGGTAGACATGGCTGTGTAAAATCTACCTATCACCCACACAAGCATGCTAAGTTGCTTCAGCTGTGTCTGACTCTTTGCAACCTTATGGATGGTAGCCTACCAAGCTTCTCTGTCCATGGGATTCTCCAGGCAAGACTACTGGAGTGGGTTGCCATGCCCGCTTCCAGGGGATCTTCCTGACCCAGGGATCAAACCTGTGTCTCCTGTGACTCCTACATTGCAGGCAGATTCTTTACCACTGAACCTCCAGGGAAGCCCATCCATCACCCGTTCATTTCCTTTGTAGGCAGCTATTGAATATTTTCTGTTTCGCATTTGCTTGATCTCCAAGATCTTGGGATACCTAAACTGTTGACCATCATCAACTTTCCAACTGAGGCAAGAGTACTGTGTTGGGGTGAAGCCATTCTGGGTATCCTTAGCCCATCCTATTATGCCCCTCCTCTTAAATCCTTAAGCCCCAGCCAAGGGCTGTGCATCAGTGGGATCCCAACATGGAAGGACAGACCACCAACAAGGAATGAGACTGGGATTTCCCTGGTGGTCCAGTGGCTAAGAATCCACCTCCCAATGCAGGGGACACAGGCTCGTTCCCTGCTCTGGGAACTAAGATCCCACACGCCTCAAAGCAACTAATCGCACACACTGCAACTAGAGAGAACCCTGCACCCCCCAACAGTGGTCCCACGTGCCACAACTAAGACCTGAAACAACCAAATAAATAAATAAATAATGAGAAGGACCACAATGAGAAAGCCTTGCACTGCAACTACACAGTAGCCTGCACACGACAACGAAGAGGCCACGTGCTGCAAGGAAAACCCAGCGCAGCCAAAAATAAGAACATAAATTAATTAATTTTGAAAACTGGAATGAGGCCACAAATCCTCGCAAAGACATCATGAGCCATTCCCTCTGCCATCACTAGTTAGACTTGCTTTTGGGGTTTCGCCTGCCCTGGTAAATATTTCCTGAGTCAACAATCACCGTGGAACCTCAAGAGGGAAGAAGACTAAATTAGGTACGGCATAGCACAGGCCTCTGAACAGCCCTTGGCATTGCCGTAGCATCTTTCATCCAAGGAATCACAAAGAACTTGTCCAAACATTAATTAATCTGTCCCACAACACCCCTGCTATTATTAAGCCCATTTTACAGATGAAGAAAAAAACACCCCATGATGTCAGTTGAGCAATGAGTTGGTGGTTCAATCCTCAACCAAATGGCAGGCTCTATTTGGGAGGAAGGAAGTAAAGTCCAGGAGGGGGACAGCTAGGCACTCAGTTTCCCCACCGCCTGGAGAGTCTCGTAGAAGACACAGTGGAACAAAGAGGTTTTGGATTCAGACAGATTTGGCTTTGGGGACTGTGACTTGGCCGTTCACATGTTGTGTGACTACAGGGAAGATGCGTAACCTCCATACGCCTCCATTCCCCCAAACGTGAACTGGAGAGTACACAGTGCCTTACAGAGGGCTGGGGCAGGACTCAGAGGACAGCAGAGATAGAGCCAACTGGGGACAGGTGGAAAAATGAGATTTCTACTGGAATTTGATGTCTGGGAACCTCGCTTGAGCTTTAAGCATGCAACTGAGGGGCAGGGAGATACAGTGCTCCTGGTACAAGTTCTGTGGTATGGGGCACGAGTGGTAAATCTGAGGAACAGAGTTTTAGGAACAGTTAAGGGAGATCAGGTAAGGTTTGATCAAGCCCACAGACATGAGTAAAGAGGGGAACTCTGGGAATGATTCCACCATGAGGAGATTCTAAAGGGCAGCTGTTGAGAGGAAAGAGGGGTTCATTTGGTATCAATTCACACACACACCCCTAATGCAAGGACCCATACGTGCTCCAATGAGTTGTTTATATTTTTCGGTTTCTTACATTATAACTTTTTAAAATTTATTTATTTGATTAGAGATAACTACAGTATTGTGATGGTTTTCTGCCACACATCAACATGAATCGGCCATAGGTCCCCTCCATCCTGAACCCCCCACCACCTGCCTCCCCACCCTACCCCTCCAGGTTGTCATAGAGCACCAGCTTTGGGTGCCCTGCTTCATGCATCAAACTCAGTAATTTCCTATTTTACATAAGGTAATGTATATGCTTCAATGCTATTCTCTCAAATCATCTCACCCTCTCCTTCTCCCACTGAGTCCAAAAGTCTGTTCTTTACATCTGTGTCTCCTTTGCTGCCCTGCACATGGATCACTGGTACCATCCTTCTAGATTCCATATATGCGTTAATGCACAGTATCTGTCCTCCTCTTTCTGACTTACTTCACCCTGTATAATAGGCTCTATGTTCCTCCACCTCATTAGAACTGACTCAAACGCGTTCCTTTTTATAGTTGAGTAATATTCCATTGCGTATATGTACCACAGCTTCCTTATCCATTCATTCCAGCTAGTTTTAAGCAGTCAAAAACAAGGGCAAGGTGGAAGCTCTTCTCCAGGACAAATGCTCATGCCCCAGGGCTGGTTTCAGACATTTTCTATCCAGGCGACAGTGAAGTGCATGGTGGCTTGGGACACCTTCCTCTTGATCACTGTACACAGTGAACTTTCCACTCAGACTCTTAAAAATAGGCTCCTTCTCTCTCCCATTTCTCTGTGCAGCGAGTGCCCGTCCCCTGGGTGCTCACAGCAGCCACCTCCCATCTCCCATATCCCCATTTCCAGAGAACCACATGCATCAGCAGTTCCCAGACTCCATGGAGCATGGAAGGAGGGAGGGAAGGGAGAAGGTAAAGGCCACATAAGTTTCAGAAGAGACCCAGATCACCAGCACCTTCACAGGGCAGATTTCAATAAATGATCATTAAACTATATTGAGTTTATAAAAAGATCCCTTGCTCCACTACCTTCAAGAACTGGTCTAGGAAATCTCTCCAGGCAGATCTTCAGAGCCAGTGGAGTACTAAAGGAACTGAAAGCAGAAAAGCAAAGTCACGGGACTCCCCTGGCAGTCCAGTGGTTAGTACCTCACCTTCCAATACCGAGGTTTTGGGTTCCATCCCTGGTGGAGAAGCAACGATCCCACATGCCTCGCGTCCAGAAAACCAGAACATAAACAACAGAAGCAATATCGTAACAAATTCAGCAAAGACTTTGAAAGATGGTACACATTGAAAAAAAGAAAACTCAAAGCCAAAAGGAGCAGCTAAAAACAATGGGGAAAAGATGTGAAAGACAAAGGAAGCTGCTAAGGAGAAGAAGGTAAACAGCAAGGTCAGCTGGGATGTGATTATGAGAGCAGTGCATGAGAAGCAGGAAAGCAGAAAGAGGGGGAAAGTGTCCTGACACATAACAGAAGACTGTTACGAGAACGAAATAAGACAATGCTTGCAGTGTCTTTATTGCAAGGTCTGCGGCTACCGCTGCTGCTGCTGCTGCTAAGTCGCTTCAGTCGTGTCCGACTCTGTGCGACCCCAGAGACAGCAGCCCACCAGGCTCCCCCATCCCTGGGATTCTCCAGGCAAGAACACTGGAGTGGGTGGCCATTTCCTTCTCCAACGCAGGAAAGTGAAAAGTGAGAGTGAAGTCGCTCAGTCGTGTCCGACTCTTCGAGACCCCATGGACTGAAGCCTACCAGTCTCCTCCGTCCATGGGATTTTCCAGGCAAGAGTACTGGAGTGGGGTGCCATCACCTTCTCCGCTGCTTGCTACTAGTTTATGCTAATAACTAGTAGCATAACATGTGAGTGTGCTCAGTCATGTCCAACTTTTTGTGACCCCATGAACCGTAGAGCCCACCAGGCTTCTCTGTCCATGGAATTCTCCAGGTAAGAATACTGGAGTGGGTTGCAATTTCCTTCTCCAGAGGATCTACCCAACCCAGGGATCGAGCACACGTCTCCTGCACTGGTAGGTGGATTCTTTACCACTGTGCCAGTTGAGAAGCCCAGTAGCCTAACATAAACACTAATAACTGTTGGTACTGGAGTGACAGCTTAGTGTCCCATTGCTGCCGCAGCCAGAGTAAAAGCTAAAGGGACATTAAAAGGTAGTTGAGGGAGCACAGGCCAAGCACACAGGAGTTTCAGGGCAGTGAAATGATACTACAATGATAGATACAGGTCATGATGCATTGGCCAAAACCTACAGAATGTACAACAGGTTTAAGCCAAAATGGAAACCCTGGGTGATAGTGACATGTCAGTATAGGTTCACTGATTATCACAAACACCCCACTCTGGTGGGGATGTAGATGGTGGGAAGGCTGTGTGTAGGAAGGAGGGGAGCAAGGAACCTAGGGGAATCCTCTGTACTTTTTGCTCTTTTGCTATGAACCTAAAACTACTCTAAAAAATAAAACATCTTTTTTGTTTTTTTAATGGAGGAAGGTTGAAATGGAACAGGTAGGATCGGAGATCTGAGTGAGCTACACTCTCATTCATACGCTGGGCATTCGTTAACTGAAAACCTACCCTGGCCAGGCATGGTGTCCAATGTGGATGTACAGAAGGCATCAAATGTAGGGGCTGGGGCGCAGGCAGATGCTCAGACATTCACAAATAAACAAGCGGGGTTAATGGAGAGAGTTGCAAGCACTGTGGAGGGCACAATAGGGCGATGGTGGCAGAGAATGGTGACCAGGTGGGGTGTCACCTCCCTCTCACTCCAGGGAGGGCCTCCGAAGAAGTGATATTGCAGCAAAGACCCAGGTGATGAAAAATAGTTGGCCATACAAGAGCTGCTTCCCAGGTGGTGCCAGTGGTAAAGAAATCCTGCCCGCCAATGCAGAAGACATAAGAGACGTGGGTTCGATCCCTGGGTTGGAAAGATCCCCTGAAGAAGGAAATGGCAACCCGCTCCAGTATTCTTGTCTTGAAAATTCCATGGATAGAGGAGCCTGGCGGGCTACAAAGAGATTGCAAAGAGTCGGACACAACTGAGCGACTGAGCCCACACATACAAGAGCTAGGAAGGGGATGACAGGCAGCGAGGGTGGCAGAAGTACAAGTCCTGAGATCAGAACAAGCTTGGCATGTCCAAGGGACACATGGGGCGAAGGAAGGGGAGCCCTGAGTAATTCCTGAGTCAGGGGCTGACAGCGGTGACCTTGCTCCCAGGGCAACCTCAGGGCAGGCTGGGTACCCCACTGGGTCTGAGCTGGATCTAGGACGTTGGATGATGCACCCTGTAAGACCGGAAGACCAACAAAAAACTTCATTTCCAATCTTGGGCACGATGGCTTCCCACACGGGCAAAGAATCTGAATTAACACCATTTGTTAAAGAAACACCACAGAGCGCTTGCTCTGTTTTAAAACCTTGGACGACAACAATGTAAAGCCATACCCCACGAGCTGGGTACCATTTGAGAAAGGACACTGTCGCAGACAGGATGCAGTAACTGTCACGCTCCAAGCAAGATAATAATGCTGACATTTCACATTTGTTTGTTTTTTCACTTGGAAAGTGAGGTAGAAAGGAGGATAAGCGGTCTAATTAAGAATGTGGGGGGCGGGGAAGCTCATTTAAAAGTAAATTCTACATACAACACTGTAGTTCTAAGTCTGCCTATGGATCAAGACTAGCAAGTAGTGTGTAGAAATGAAAACATTTTTGTCTGGGTGTAAGCATTAGGAGTGACCGGTTTTTTCTTTTATTTTTGCAAAAATTTTTTTAATACTCTCACACCATCATTCTAATTTAAAGTAAAAAAAGAAAAAGTTTAAACACACTCTGGAAAATCCAAATCTCTCCCAGAGATGAAATTGCAGCAAGGAGACCGTTTCACAGCTTGCCTTAATTTTGTTTCATTCTTCTATACCCGAAGGAGGTTGTTCATCACTACCTGGCTACAGAATTGAATAGGTGTGAAATCCAAGCTGATAGCAATACATCACTCCCTATTGAACTTCAAAGCTGAGGCCAAACTGCCTATAAAAATAGTTTTCATACCGGGCCTTAATCTCTTTCATACATTTTGCCTCTTTTTCATTTTTTTAAAGTTTCACTATCCCTGGGGTGAAGTTAAATATAGTGATAGTTAAGCAGTGCATGGCCCCCAAGAACCAGAGTTCTCAATGTGTTAGAGTTCATCACGAGTCCAAGTCTGAATCTTATCAGCAAACTTTATCAGAGCTATTGCTAACAGGGTTCTAATGAATAAAAAAGAACACAAAAACCACAAAGGGGGCTTCTCACCATGAATGTGTGAACAGGATCTATCAACTACCTATTAAGAGCGTATAACTGAACTGTATTAAAATGCATTGCTTCAATTTCCACTCTCTACAGACCTTAAAGCCACGTGACAAAGAATCTAGAAAGAGCCTGGTGTGATAAGGCCCTAGTCGCAAACCCCCTTTTTGTAAATAACAGTCTTTGTGGAAGTTGTTGCTGCTATTGTTGCTCAGTCGTGCCCGACTCTTTGCGACCCCACGGACTGCAACACGCCAGGCTCCCCTGTCCTTCACTATCTCTCGGAGTTTGCTCAAATTCATGTCCATTGAGTCAGTGAGGTTAGAGGGGTCCATTTACCACCAAGTTCTTGATATTATTCGTTTTTATCATAAACGAGAATAAAATTACAGAATGTGAGCTTTTGTATGCCGAAGTCCAGATTTCTACATACAAAAGTAGAAACAAGTTGTACTTGTAATAATACCGACAATAATAATAGTAACAAGAACACATTTATACCCTGCTTATGATGTGCCAGGAGGTTCTCTGAGCACTCTGTGTTCGTGTCTTGTTATAAGGACCTTTTGAGGAAGCCGCCATCATCTTTTTTCAGTTGAGGAAACCAGAGAACAGACAGGCTAAGCAACTTGCCCAAGACTACACAGTTAGCAAATAGAGGAGATAACAATACAAGCCCGTGCAATATGGTCTAAGGATTCTTAGACTCAATATCCAAATACCTTCATGATCACTGATTTTGCTTCTGCTCCTATATGCTTCTTGATACTTTCTATGTGTAGCTTGCCTTACAGCATATGAGATGTTTTTGTATACCTATCCCCTCTACCTCACTGAACGTGACAGAAATAAATTGAGCAGAAATCATGTCTTCATTTTGCCAAGGAGAAAAATAACACCCAGAGAGGTTAAATGAAGTTGTAGTCATACTGAGAAGCTTCTGACCCACGTATTCAGCTTCTGATCCACCCCTGATCCACCTCAGCACCACAAGATGTGGGCATGAAATCAATGTTATAATTAGGTTAGAAGGAAATAAATCTCCCTTCTCCTGGTTGGATGTGTAGAAAAGAAGTAGGAAGGCCCCTAAATAAATTATACTGACTTCCAGCCGAGAAAAGGAGAGAGAAGGAAAGGAGACTTTCCCCCAGCGTCATCATCCATTTCCAGATGAAATCCAAGATGGCGGCTGCTGCGAACGCAGAGGGGCGGCCTTCTCGCCCTTCACTGGTCAGTTGCAAAGGGTCAGGAGAGAAGGGCTGAGAAGCGGGTTTGGAGACAGCCTTTATGGAGTGAGTAATGGCTGTGTAGAGTGGGCAACTCCCCCAGGATGCAGAGAAAGTTGTAACCCTGAGCATATTTGAGGAAGAGGGAGACAGGCACTTATAGGAAATAAATGATGTGTTCTCAGGGTGGGAGACAGGCTCATATGAATTGCAGAGGCCTCTGCTTTCTGCAGATGCTGCTTTTAAACAGTGGGTAGGGGCTGGAAGTAAAATGTCGGGAAAAGAAGCTCGGGGTGATGGCCCTTTCTTTTTGAGTCAGTGTTCACTCCCTTGAAAGCATTGCCATTTGGGCAGAGATGAGCCCAAAACACTTGAGGTAAAACTCCCTTCTCCATCTGCCTGGCCTGTTCAGCGTCTTCGCCCCGTGATTCTCACAGTAATGCAAGTCTGATGCTGTTTTCCCTTATGTGTCGTTTCTTTCTAGTTTCTTTACCTTTTCACTTGCTGTAAAAAGCGGCTCATCTGCACCCACACCTGGAATGATGTCTCTCTCCTCTGTCTTGTGACTCTAAGAGTCTCCAAGTTGACACCACCTCTAAAAAATAAAAGCCTTCCCCTGTTTCCCTGGGCAAATTAGAGTGTTTTCTCCTCCAATCCCTCCCAGCCCAGCACCTTATAACACCCCTGATCAAGAACATATATGTTATCATATGGCATCCATTTGTTAGTGTGTCTCCCCCACTAGATTGAAAAATCAGAAGGTGACAGACAACCAGGCACAATGCCATGAAGACGACAGACTTGGGATTTCCCTGGGCCAGCGGTTAAGAATCTGTCTTCCAACACAGGGGACATGGGTTTGATCCCTGGTTGGAAAACTAAGATCCCACATGCTGCACCACAGCTAGAGAGAAGCACTTGTGATGCAGTGGAGACACATTGCAGCTATTAATACAATTAAATTCACTAACTAATTAATACAAAAATTTTTTAAATGTTAAAAAGGGCACAGACTCTGTGGCCAGACCAACCGTCTGTTCTCAAGCAAGTTCCTCCATTTCTCGAAGCCTTGATTTCCTCATCTATAACATGGGCATAAAAATAGTGCTTACCCTACATAATCATTGTGAAAATCAAGAGATCACAGTATTTTAGCGAGAAGCATTTAGCATAACACCTCACTGTAATTAATAATCCATTTATCTTTGAACCTCATCTTTAGTGCTGTGAAAGCCATAGAAATATTTACTAAATATCAGACAAATACTTAATACTTAAATAAATACATAATAATGCTTAATAAATATTAAGGTCTTCCCCAGTGGCTCAGCGGTAAAGAATCTGCCTGTGATGCAGGAGATGCAGGAGACACAGGTTCAATCCCTGAGTTGGAAAGATGCCCTGGAGAAGGAAATGGCAACCCACTTCAGTATGCTTGCCTGGAAAATCCCACACACAGAGGAGCCTGGTGGGCTATAGGCCATGGCATCACAGTCAGACATGACTGAAGCAACTGAGCACAAGCACAATAAATATTAAATACATTTTAATATTAAAAAATACTAAGTATAATCACAGGGGGCTTTTATTTTAGCAGAAAGTCTTTTGGATTCCGATTGAAGCTTATGGAAAAACCGTATAGAGAACTGTTTTAAGAGCATCAATTCTCTGGACAAAGCAAGAGACCCCAGGAGCCCTTGTAGCCCATGAGCAGTTTTCATTTCAGCTCTGCTAATACTAGAAAATATCTCTTTTTAATGTTAACCCCTTTGGAAAATTCTACAATAGCTCCTTTGGAATCGCCTTGTCCAGTTCTGTGCAGATGGTCAGTAGAGTATCCAGTGAAATATACTAGAGGAGCAGAAATCGTCAGGGAGGTGATAGTCCTGAGAAAAACTGAAAGAGAAAAAAACAACCATGGGCAAAAATCCAAGGAAGATAAAAGCTGGGTGCTCATGGTTTATGACTGGATGGCCCACAACACATGGAATTATAATGAACAAAAATAGAGGAGGGATTATAATTGCACATAAGGAAGAATTAAGTAACCCCAGTGACAGATCAGAGCCATCCATACAATAAAGTATATGTCTATTTTTTTGAGGATGTTGATTACAAAGCAGTTAAAGAATATATTCCTTGACTTTGAGGGATTTATAATCCTACATGAAAGACAGTTCAGTTCAGTTCAGTCGCTCAGTCGTGTCCGACTCTCCACGACCCCATGAATCACAGCACGCCAGGCCTCCCTGTCCATCACCAACTCCCGGAGTTCACTCAAACTCATGTCCATAGAGTCGGTGATGCCATCCAGCCATCTCATTCTCTGTCGTCCCCTTCTCCTCCCACCCCCAACCTTTCCCAGCATCAGAGTCTTTTCCAGTGAGTCAACTCATCGCATGAGGTAGCCAAAGTATTGCAGTTTCAGCTACCGACGGACCAAAAGGGCTATGAAAGATAGGATATTTCTTGGGAAGAATAATGGCCTAAGAGTTTGAAGACCTGGGTTGGAACCCTGATTTCATCACTTGGTAGCTGTGTAACCTTGGAGAACTGACTTAACCTCTCTGAGCTGCAATTCCTCTATTAAAGTCTCCAATGAAAAGGCATATCATGTAAGGTAACAAGCCTACTTAGCACAGAAACTTATTTAAAGTTGTTGTTGTTTAGTTGCTAAGTTGTGTCCAATTCTGTGACCCTGTGGACTGCAGCACTCCAGGCTCCTCTGTCCTCCACTATCTTCCAGAGTTTGCTCCAATTCATGTCTGTTGAGTCAGTGATGCTATCTAACCATCTCATCCTCTGCCATCCCCTTCTCCTTTTGCCTTCAATCTTTTCTAGCATCAGCATCTTTTTACTTTATTTCCCAGCATCAGGAGCTTTTTATTTTAAGTAGACATCCAATAAATGTTTCCACTATTGTGAATTGTGGATATTATGATAAAGCACCCTGGTGGTTCAGACAGTAAAGAATCTGCCTGCAATGCAGGAGAGGCAGGAGACCTGGGTTCGCTCCCTGGTTGGGAAGATTCCCTGGAGAAGGGAATGGCTACCCGCTCCAGTATTTTTGCCTGGAGAATTCCCATGGATAGAGGAGCCTGGTGGGCTACAGTCCATGGGGTCACAAATAGTCAGATATGACTGAGTGACGAACACACACACACACTAAAAATGATGCTTGGCTTGTGGCCAGGAGGGGCTTTGTGAAAAGGTGTGCTATTTCCATCCTTGGAAAGGTCTAGGAAGAGATGGAAACATCTACTCTGGATAGTTTAGAGAATGGTAGATGCACTGGAATTCATGGAACCCTTGAAAACCAAAAACCCTTAGACTTCAGGTTACAAATCTCTGCATTAAACTTTCATCCCGTTAAAGATAAAGACCGGACCACTGAACCTCCCCCATGCCCCAGTCTAGATTAGGCACCCCATTTTATACCCTATGGCTTCCTCTTTCCTTGTACCTCCTACCACTGGTGAAAATTTCTTATTGTGAAATAAGAAATTGATACCACACACTAGACTCCAGCTCCTCAAGAATGCAAAATTGACAAACTGGTCTTATTCCCCGTCACATCCCCAACATCTTGCCCCACTTGCCACATAGCATGCACTCTGTCACGTATTAGTTGAATTAATTAAGTGATCACTGGATGGAGCTTCCAGCTGTGGGTTTCTAGGCTCCCATTCCAACCATCTGACCAGAATTAAGAACATGAACTTGATCCCAAGCAGAGGTTTTCAGACAGCAAAACATGTCGGCAGAAAACCCACCAGGCCAACACTTTAGCTCCCTGGTGTAGCTCCTCAGTCTCACAGATCACACGTGCTTTGCATATGGAACCCCCATTGACGTAACTGGGAATTTCACGGATGGAACAAATGAAGAGGCAAGACAGCAGTAGAGGTTTGCAGCACGAAGCTGTCAAGAAAAGACACTCTGTGACCAGGAGGCCAGTGAGTATGCCCCCACCATGAAGGGCAGAGAGCAGGCAGACTGAGCGGTGGTCACTGGCCAGCCTTCTAGAATGCACAGAGGGCTGAGAGCTTGCTCTGCCTCCTTGGCCCCACGGCATCGGAAGCTTGGGTGGCTTCCATAACAGCAGCTGGCCGCCCCCTCCCCTTTCCATCCTGCAGCCCCTTCCTCAGCCCCGGCCCCTCCGCTTCCCTCCCACTGGTCCCCAGACAAAAACAAAAGACCCATTACGGAGTTATTAGCTGCGTCTCGCATATCCCGCGGAGAGAGACAACTGCCAAGCCCACTTCGACTTAAAATGTTTAACAGATCTACCCACATCTAATTTCTGTCACTGTGTTTACAGTACAAGGAACCCAGAGAAGAAAGCCGTGGAGAAAAGTACTAGGGTTGGGGTTGTTGGGGGCTGGGGAGAGGGACGGGGGTGGGGGCAAAAAATAAATGCCAAACGCCTTCAAAGGCGACATTCCTCCCTGTGGTTTGCAAACACTTCCTCTCTCCCCAGCCATCCTGTAATCACGCTCCAGCGTTCACCAGAGGAGTGTTTACATCCAACACCATTACCGGCAGGGGAGACAGGCGAAATTAAGGCCTCTGGTCTCTGTTCTCTGAGGCCCCATTATCTCTTTCCTTCCCTTACCTCCTTTCATCAAACGCCTCCAATATATGAAGGGGTAAAAGCCTTTAATGGGATTTTGAAGATCTTAAAAGCCAGGCGGTTTGTTTAAAAAGGAAAAAGACCAAGAGAAGTGGAACACAGCCTGGGATCCCTGGGTCCACGTTTTGAAAAAGGGAGCAAACTTTGTTCTCTCTCTCTCTTTTTTGCCCCGTGTCTGCCAAATCGCGTGTTGGGTTTGAGGTTTGTCTTGGATGGACAAGCAGACCACACAAAGCTGCCAGTGGAAAGCCCCCTTTCGAGCGAGGCTGAGAATTGCCATCCACAGCACTTCCCAGGGCCTGGCACGCTCCCTCCACTTTCTCTCTCTCTCTCAGAGCTGTGTCCAACACCCAATCTGGCACCAATATCCCAACCATGGTTAGCCAAGCCTAATGGTGGCTGAGGGAACAAGATAAAGGGGAGACAATGGTCAAAGTCAGAGGAAATATTGCATGTTGGCAAGTTTGAAAGGATAGATTTGGGTTTCTTCATTCCCCCAAGGCTGGGAAAACCCCAGTCCTACATTGCCACAGAGTTTGGTTAGGAGTGAGGCTGGGTTTTCCAAAGAAATCATTCTATTTGGTGTTCTCTTTCTATTTCTCTGGGCCAATTATGCTTCGCTGAATCAGCACTGGACAGCTCGGGGGTTTGTTGAGCCATAGTTGTCTTGGGGAGCCATGAGGGGGTGAAGAGTGATTTATGAGTTCCATTGGATTTGAATGAGACTCTGTGTTGCGCTGGGCAGGGTTGAAGACATTGTTGGTTGGTGTTGTAATATCAGAGTGGAATACTGGCATGGAATCTTGTATTGCCATCTATTACCTTGACCCCTGGTGCCATGTTGGACGTGACATGATTTCAGAAGACACATTGGTGTGCAACGCTGTGTTCATTTAGGGGTGTTAAGTTGGACTATGATGGACCACTGGACTGTGGTATCATGTTGGGAAAGCCATGTCATGTGACCATCAAGCATTGGTTTAGTTCACCAACACAACTGACTGTCCCAGTAAAAAAACCTGAGGTTGCCACATGGTCTCTTTGCACAGAAGCTGACGGCTTTCAGTAGACACGAGACAGAATTCTGTCTCCTGAAATCCCAACAGGGACCCCAAGGTCATCACAGCCCAATGACCCAAACTGACCATTGGCTGAACACCAACTCCAAATGCCCAGGATTCCTCTACAAAGTGCAATGGGGTCTTTCATTACCACCCTCCCAGGTTTCCTTCACTACAAGTCACTCCTCTAACCACATGGCGCCTCCAGCCAAGAGCTTCTCCAGTCCTACCTCTTCCTTCATGCACTTGGAAAACGTCTCCTAAACTCCCTTGAACTTGGGGCAGAGGTGATTCAGCCACGAGAGCTGGAGGTGACTGAATGTGACCTCTCCCTTCTTTCACAAGAACTCTTGTTTCTGATCATCAGCAGACAGTTTCCTCCCTCATCCAAAGTGACTGGCAGCAGAGCACCTTATTCTGAGCAGTCATACGTTTCCAACCTTGTTTTTATAATGGAACCAAGTTGTTCCACTTCCAAAGAGGACAGCACCCATCATAAGAGCAGCTCGTATGAATGAGCAGCTCCCGGTGGGCCAGAAGCTAAGCTAAGCACTGCACAGGCCTCTTCTCTCTACGTCCTCTTAAGAGCCCCCGGGAAGGAACTTTGCTCACTTTGTTTGGTGGATTCATTCAACAAATATTTTCAGAACAACTACTATGTTTCAGGCAGTATTCTTGGACCTGGGGATACAGCAGCGAACAAGAGTGGAAAATCTTTGCTAGCCTGTAGATTCTGACCTAGTGCCGGGGAAAGGTGAGTCTCAGAGAAGTTAAGACAGTTGCACAAAGTCACACAGCTGTGAAGAGCAAAGCTCAGACTCTGCCGCAGAATCGCCTGACTCCAAGAAAACAAAAAGCAAACACATAACATTGAGCAGAGTTCCCTGTGCTCTATAGTAGGGGCTTGTTGGTCATCCATTTTAAATACAGAAGTGTGTACACGTCCATCCCAAACTTCCTACCTAAACTCTCCCCCAAATCTTCCCCCACCCCCACCCCAAGAACCATAAGTTCTTTCTCTGTGAGTCTGTGTGGCAGCTTGGATGGGAGGGAGTTTAGAGGAGAATGGATACATGTATACATATGGCTGAGTCCCTTTGCTTGTTCATCTGAAACGATCACAACATTGTTAATCAGCCATCAGTTCAGTTCAGTTCAGTCGCTCAGTCGTGTCCAACTCTCCGCGACCCCATGAATCACAGCACGCCAGGCCTCCCTGTCCATCACCAACTCCCAGAGTTCACCCAAACTCATGTCCACAGAGTCAGTGATGCCATCCAGCCATCTCATTCTCTGTCGTCCCCTTCTCCTCCCGCCCCCAACCTTTCCTAGCATCAGAGTCTTTTCCAGTGAGTCAACTCATCGCATGAGGTGGCCAAAGTATTGCAGTTTCAGCTTTAGCATCAGTCCTTCCAATGAACATCCAGGATTGATCTCCTTTAGAATGGACTGGTTGGATCTCCTTGCAGTCCAAGGGACTCTCAAGAGTCTTCTCCAACACCACAGTTCAAAAGCATCAATTCTTTGGTGATCAGCTTTCTTCACAGTCCAACTCTCACATCCTACATGACCACGGGAAAAACCATAGCCTTGACTAGACGGACCTTTGTTGGCAAAGTAATGTCTCTGCTTTTTAATATACTATCAAGGTTGGTCATAACTTTCCTTCCAAGGAGTAAGCGTCTTTTAATTTCATGGCTGCAATCAGCATCTGCAGTGAATTTGGAGCCCAAAAAAAATAAAATCTGACACTGTTTCCACTGTTTTTCCATCTATTTCCCATGAAGTGATGGGACCAGATGCCATGATCTTTGTTTTCTGAATGTAGAGCTTCAAGGCAACCTTTTCACTCTCCTCTTTCACTTTCATCAAGAGGCTTTTGAGTTCCTCTTCACTTTCTGCCATAAGGGTAGTGTCATCTGCATATCTGAGGTTATTGATATTTCTCCCAGCAGTCTTGATTCCAGCTTGTGCTTCTTCCAGCCTAGCGTTCCTCATGATGTACTCTGCATAGAAGTTAAATAAGCAAGGTGACAATATACAGCCTTGACGTACTCCTTTTCCTATTTGGAACCAGTCTGTTGTTCCATGTACAGTTCTGACTGTTGCTTCCTGGTACAAAATAAAAAGCTTAGTAAAAAAGAAAAAAAAATTAAGCTATTGAAGGCTAAAAAAATTTTTTTTTAATCAAAAACAAAACATATGCACAGCCATGATTGTACCAACTACCTGTCCTTCCTTTTTAAAAGTCACTCGTGTCCTTTCAGGATATACTGACTTTGGTTTTCTGGGTTTTGTTTTCAATATCAGCAACTCTGCCTCAGATGCCTGCTGCTTGCCATCAGATGTAAACACAAATAGTCCTGCAGGCCCAGATACATTTATGGAGGGATGGAGGTTGCGAGGCCAGAAAGAAAGGACTGATGGAGGGAATGAGATAGAGGTTCCATCCCTGGCTAGGTGAGAGCTGGCATGTCTGCGATCCCAGAGTCATTGCCAGCATGAGAGAAGGAATAAGAGTGAAATCCTGGCTGGTAGAGTCCAATCCCAAGCCAGAGACAGCTGTCGTCATGGAAAACACAGTACTTTATTTTTAAACTGGAGACAGTTTGCAAAGGGCTTCCCTCCCTCCTAGGACTGCAGAAGAGAAGGATGGGTTATACAAAGAGCAAGCCAAGCTTAAGAGACCAGGGTCCAAGTCCCCATGGCACATTTTCTGGAGCTTAGGTTGGTCATTTTGCCTCTCTGAGACTCAGTTTCTTCATCAATTACATGGGAATGTTCATAACACCTAAGTGACAGAGCTGTGATAAGGAGTGTTAAATGAGAATACTTATGGAAAGTACTTGGCGCATTATAAAGAGCTACATGACTACTAGATAATCCACCAGCCTGGCAGGAGCCAACCCTCATTTTATGGACTACAAAATTACAAGGCTGGCAACACTGAGAGGAGACTCAAGGTCTTCAAGTTGGAGAAGAATGTTAAGTCAAGATTGTAGAAGAGGGACTTCCCCGGTGGTCTAGTGGCTAAGAATCTGCCTTCCAATGCAGGGGATGTAGTTTCAATTCCTAGTAGGAGAACTGAGATGCCAACGGGGCAACGAAGCCTGCACACCACACCTAGAAAGCTTGGGTACCACAACTAGGGAAACTCCTACTCCATGACAAAGACCCAACACACCAGAATTTTAAAATAAATAAAAATTTTAAAAAATTTGAAAAATTAATGAGTTATGATTTTAAAAAAAAAGATTGTGGGAGAAAAAAAATAGGGCTCACATTGACATATCTGATATATGGTAAGTCCTGCATTTGACATGATATCATTTGGGGTAACCATACTATCCTCATTTTATGAATAAATAAATGTTCAAGGAGGCAAAGCCGTGTTCCCATTATCACCAGACAAAAAAGAAAATAATAATAATAATGAAAGTATTGCTTTTCAAATGTAGAATTGTCAAAACCCCAATTTTTTGTTTTGAACCACCAAAAAACTCACTAAAACCCAGATTTTCCCTCCTACTTTGTCACCTCGTTTGTGCAAACTACTCCCTAAAAAAACAACTTACTCAACTGGATTTACATTTAAAGGCCTAACCTGTCTTCATTACCTGTCTCCTCAAAATAAACAGACCCCCAGGCCTCAGTCAGGCCATTTACAGAAGCCCCTGCATGGACTTAGTCACCTCTGTCTGAGTGGCTGCCCGGAGTCAGGCAATGAATGAAGTGACCGCCTCCTGACCCTCCCTCTCTTCCCGTCGCCTTGCTTTTCTTCATATATAGGGGGTTCCCAGGGGCTCTGCAGAGGGTTATGAATATGAGGCACCTCTTGCTGTACCCCGGTTCTGTAGCCCAGCCCCTCTAGGGAAGCGATGCCGTACTCGACATGACATGACATGACATGACGGAGTACTCGATAGCGTATTCCTGTGTGTGTTGTTTGGACTCCATCTTCAAATTCTGACTCTGTTTTCCACTCCTCCACTGATTGAAAAGCACAGCCTGCTTCTCTCAGACTGTCTCCAGACCCATAGATTCCTGCCTTCAGTCTCAAGACCCTGCCCTCCTCCACTGAGAAGGTGAGGGACCAGGGGCAGGTCATCCAACCGCCCCTGCTCTCAACACACGGCCCCACCCTCCACCCAGCTGCCCAAGTCTGCAAAGCCATCTCGAAGCTCCTGTCCCTCTCTCTTCAGATCTAAGTCCTACCAACCCATACTCCCCAACAGTCCTCAAATCCATTCGCTTCTCTCCATTCTCACCGGCTTTCACCATGTCCATCTTGCCCTTGGCTTTGGTCTCACTGCTTCCACTCTGGCCTTCATCCCTTCTCCGCACTGCAGACAGAGCATGCCTTTTAAATATGCAGATTCATCCATTGTGCCCCTACCTCCCTTCCAAAAATCTTTCCATGGCTCCCTAAGGCTATAAATTTTTTTCAGTTTTCTTTTATTGGAGGACAACTGCTGTACGATGCTGTTAGTCTCTGTCATAGAATGAAATGAATCAGCAATGTGTGTACATACAGCCCTTGCTTCTTCAATCTCTCTCTCAGCCTCCCCCACCCCACCCCTCTGAGTCATCACAGAGCACCAAGCTGAGCTCCCTGTGCCAGACAGCAGGTTCCCACTAGCTATTTCACACATGGTAGTGTACCTACGTCAATCCTACTCTCCCAATCCGTCTCACCCTCCCCTTCCCCGAACTGTGTCCACATGTCCATTCTCTACATCTGCATCTCTATCCCTCCTTGCAAACAGACTTATCTGTACCATCTTTCTAGATTTCTAGATTTCATACATATGCCTTAATATCCAGTATTTGTTTCCCTCTGTCTGATTTACTTCACTCTGTATGAGACTCTAAGTCCATCCATGTCACTAAAAATGACCCAATTTCATTCCTTTTTGTGGCTGAGTAATATTCCATTGTATATATATACCACATCTTATTTATTCATTCATCCGTTGATAGACATTTAGGTGCCTTCCAATTTCTGGCTACTGTAAATAATGCTGCAATGAACACCGGGGTACATGTGTCTTTTTGAATTATGGTTTTCTCATGGCTTCTACTGCTATAAATTAACTGGCCAACATGAGGAACCACGTCAGCTCCACCCTCCAGTTTCTTACCAGCCTTATGACCTTGGCCAGACGGCTCACCTTGTCTGTGCTTTGGTTTAGCACTCTGCACCTATGGCTCAGGGTGGTTGTCACGAAGAAATGAGTTAATAAAGAAAAGCTACTTGGAAAAGTATCTGGTGAACGGTAAAGACTTATTAAATTATACTTATTTTGTTCATCATCATTATTCATCTTCATCATCATTATTACTATTCTTTTTTTTTTTGGCCACCCAGGCGGCTTATGGAACTTGCTGGACTGGGGTGGAACCTGCACACGCTGCAGTGGAAGTGCAGAGTCTTAACCACTGGACCACCAGGGAAGTCCTCATTACTAGTATTCTTATATTTGAATAACAAGCCCTCAGCGTAGGATACAGAGGTTGGCAAGATCTACTTTTTGTCTATCTATGCAACTCCAACTCTGGTCTCATGCCTTACATTCTTCTTCTTCTTTTTTAATTAATTAATTTATTTGACTGTGCAAGGTCTTAGTTGTGGCATGGGAACTCTTAGCTGTAGCATGTGGGATCTAGTTCCCTGACCAGGGATCAAACCCAGGCCTCCTACGTTGGGAGTACAGAGTCTTAGCCACTGGACCACCAGGGAAGCCCATTCACTCAACCCTTCCATTCTATGCACCAGCCATTCTTAACTTCTTTGTTTTTTTAATTCACTGCAGAGGCAATTATTTATGCATGAAGATGGTCATCACAGTGATGTTTATCATAAAGTTGTTTTAAAGCTAAATATCCATCAATTAAAAATGCTTAAGTAAAATCGTAGTATAATCATGCATTTCAAAAACATTTTAAATTATGACTCTAATGAATATTTAATGACAGGAGAAAATGCTTATGATGTGACAGTACATGAAAAATGACTTGAAATTGTATGTACAGCATTATCTCAACCTGAAGGAAATAAATCAAAATGTTTGCCAATGGTGATCTCTCTGTTAGAGAGGGCTGTTAGATTATAGCCGATTTTTTTTTTCTTCCTACTTTGCCTATTTTTCCAAACGTTATAGAGTCAATATGTATACCTCTCATATAAGGCAGAAGGGGAGACAGAAAGGGAAACGTGCTTCCTTTCTTTTTTTGCTTCAAATGTAAATGTTCTGGTATTAAAAACTCACTTCTCGGAAATTCCTTGGCAGTCCAGTGGCTAGGACTCTGAGCTTTCACTGCCAGGGCTCGGGTTCTACGTCTGGTCTGGAAACTAAGATCCCATAAGCTGCACGGCATGACTAGAAAATAAACAAATAAAAATTAAAACAAAACCAAACAAAAAATTCACTCCCAAGTCACACACACACAATTGCCACCAAGTCCCATCCCACCTCCCCATTCATGAAAACAATAGTTCAATTCTGGTCTTTACTGAAAACTTAAAGAAAAAATGATTTCCCCCCACAAGCTAAAATAATTCACCAAACTCCTCTCCTAGAATAAAGAAACCTTGAGGTTAGGGGGAAATATCATAGTCTGCTCCAGCTTAGAATGAAATCCAAAACAGATTTGGTCACAGGGCACAAACACACATTAAACTTTTTAAATGGAGGCAAACAAATAATTTTAATCCAAAGATTTTAGAGTATTATCCCTATTCTTAGAAATTATTACCTGATCAACACACAGCATCTCTCAGGAACTCAGACATCCCTTAATGTGTTGTTTAGAAGAGTGGGGTGAAGTGGTATATGTGTGTATAGCTTCTTCTCTGGGTCAACCAGATGTTCTGAGATGCATGCATTGTGTCTATGAAATGCTGAGCTGACCAGATGTCTGAACATCATATGTGTGTGTGTGTGTATAACATGCAGAAAAAGAGAGAAAAACAAAAGAGCAAAGTTCACTAACAATTTTTTTTCCTTTTCAAAGCAAACTTTGATAATTTTCTGTTCCAATAAGTTATGGCTTCCTCTCAGCCGGCTTCCTTGGTGGGAATGGTAGGTTCCCATGCCAACTGGAATGGGGGAAGGGGAGGGAGTGACAGCCATTTGATGGTTTGTCAAGATATGCACTCCAGCACCTCATTCTTCTAAAAATGTTTTTAAATGAAAAAGCTTTGCTGCTTAGACAAAAAGAGGAATTAATATGCTTGCAGAGAAGCAAAGAACCTCGTACTAAAGAACACAAAATAACATTACTAATATATCATTATGAACCCCTAATGAATGAAAATATTATTCACATTTTCCTGTGATTTTATGCTTGGTTATGAAGCATTTCAAGGAGAGGCAATGACAGAGACAAGCACTGTGGCCAGCATTGTTACTTTGACGTTACAAATAACTGTATTTATGATGGTATTATACAGTTCATATATTTCCCTCTAATAGTGCCAATAAAAAGATGGCATTTTCCCAGCATCTGCCCTCTGCTCATGTTTTATGTCTTACTTTCCTCAAGGGTCTGTGGGCTCTTAAGCAAAAGAGCTAATTTTTCACAGTATTAGAGGGGAAGGAAAGTTGGCTTTCTCTCTTTCTTCACTCGACTGCTCTTTTCCTATTAGTCTTCACGAGGCAAAATGTCGTTCCTTTAAAAAAATAAAAAGTCTCTCACACACACACACATACATATTACAAGAGCTTGCACTGTCACATAGTTCTTCCTACCTACCCAGCACCTGGGTTTTACACATATCACTTCAGGACAAGCTTCTGAGCCAAGTACTCTGAGGGTATCCCTTTTAGGGATGAAGAGATGGAGATTCTTCATTTCCCCCAAAGACACTCAGAATGATCCAGGACTCGGGCCCCTCAAAGTCAATGCCCTGCAGAGGCTGGGATGTCATGGAGAGAGCAGCATGGAAACATGCCGATCACCAGATGTAAAAGATAGCCAGTGGGAATCTGCTGCATGACTCAGGGAGCTCAGACCAAGGCTCTGTAACAACCTAGAGGCGTGGGGTGGGGCGGGAGATTCAGGCCAGAGGGGCCCTGGGTATGCCTGTGGCTGATTCATGTTGATGTTTGAAGAAACCAACACACTATTGTAAAGCAATTACCCTCCACTTAAAAATAAGCAAATTAATACTTTTTAAAAAGTCAGTGCTCTGGGTGACACTCTTCTGCTTTTCTGTCCTTTTGTTTTCTCTCACTGTTAAGATTTTCATTTATTATGATGGATAAGTATTCTAACTGGCAGCAGAGAACTCAGTGTCACAAAACTTTTAACAAGACACTTACTCTTTTTTTTTTCTTTTTGGTTGTTTATTCATTGACTTTATCTTTTTATTATTTTTTTATTTTGTAATTAATTTTTGTTGGAGTATGGTAGCTTTACAATGTTGTGTTGGTTTCTCCTGTACAGCAAAGCAAATCAGCTAGATGCTTACATCTAGCCCCTCTTTTTTGGATTTTCCTCCCATTTAGGTCACCACAGAGCACTGAGTAGGCTCAATGCTGATACAGTAGGTTCTCATTAGTTACTGATGGTGTGTATATGTAAATCCCAATCTCCCAATCCATTCCACCGCTCCTCTCCCCCTTATTATCCATACATTTGTTCTATATGTCTGTGGCGCATAGAACATAGTCTTTTTCAATGGGGTGCAAAGGCAGCTAACTTCCATCAATAATACTTCTTGGTGTCTTCTTCCACAGATCCAGTTGTATGAACCTGAATAAGTAACTTAACCCTCCTGGACATCAGTTTTCTTAAAAGAGAGAAAATCACACCCCAGTATCGACACAGAATGTGAGCTTAAGAAATCTGATGTGCTCACTCATTATCAGAGAAACGCAAATCAAAACCACAGTGAGGTATCGTCTCACCCTGGTCAGAATGGCTGCTATCAAAATATCTACAAGCAATAAATGCTGGAGAGGGTGCAGAGAAAGGGGACCCTCTTACACTGTTGGTGGGAATGCAAACTAGTGCAGCCACTATGGAGAACAGTGTGGAGATTCCTTAAAAAACTGGAAATAGAACTGCCATATGACCCAGCAATCCCACTGCTAGGCATACACACCAAGGAAACCAGAATTGAAAGAGACACATGTACTCCAATGTTCATCGCAGCACTGTTTATAATAGCCAGGGCATGGAAGCAACCTAGATGTCCATCTGCAGATGAATGGATAAGAAAGCTGTGGTACTTATACACAATGGAGTATTACTCAGCCATTAAAAAGAATGCATTTGAATCAGTTCTAATGAGGTGGATGAAACTGGAGCCTGTTATACAGAATGAAGTAAGTCAGAAAGAAAAACACCAATACAGCATATTAACGCATATAAATGGAATTTAGAAAGATGGTAGCGATGACCCTATATGCGAGACAGCAAAAGAGACACAGATATAAAGAACAGACTTTTGGACTCTGTGGGAGAAGACGAGGGTGGGATGATTTGAGAGAATAGCATTGAAACATGTATATTACCATATGTGAAACAGATCACCAGTCCAAGCTCGATGCATGAAACAGGGCACTCAAAGCCAGTGCACTGGGGCAACCCTGAAGGATGGGAAGGGGAGGGAGGTGGGAGGTGGGTTCAGGATGGGGGACACATGTACACCCATGGCTGACTCATGTCAATGTATGGCAAAAACTACTATAATAGTGTAATTAGCCTCCAATTAAAATAAATTAATTAAAATAAAAATAAAGAAAAAATAAAAAGAAATATGATGTGTTATACTATGCTTAGTCGCTCAGTCATGGCCAACTCTTTGAGACCCCATGGACTATAGCCTGCCAGGCTCTTCTGTCCATGGGGATCCTCCAGGCAAGAATACTGGAGTGGGCTGCCATTCCCTTCTCCAGGGGATCTTTACAACCAGGGATCAAACCCAGGTCTCCTACATTGCAGGCGGGTTCTTTACCATCTGAGTCACCAGGAAAGGCCATGAATCTTGGAGAGGGTAGCCTATCCCTTCTCCAGGGGATCTTCCCAACCCAGGAATCCAATCGAGGTCTCCTGTATTACAGGTGGATTTTTTACCAGCTGAGCTGCCACGGAAGCCCAAGAAATATGATACATTAATTTAAATAATATTCACTCAGCCCTTCTTAGATGACTGACAAGATATCAGGTGCTGAGGGAATAGCCATGAAAAGAATATAACCCCTGCTCTCTAGATGCATATGGCTTGGTGCAAGAGATAAACATGCAAGGAGACCAATACTATTGTCTCTGAGGTTCTTTGATGTAGGTACCTAATTGTCTTTAAGTTTCTAGCCAGCATGCAAAGCACTAACAGGCAAAATAATTTCAAAGTTATCCAGAAATATTTCATCACAGATACTCCCTTATAAAAACAAAACAGGGACTTCTCTGGCAGTCCAGTGGTTAAGACTCAATGCTTCCACTGCAGGGGGGCAAGGGTTCAATCTCTGGTTGAGGAACGAAGGGTCCCACATGCCATGTGGTATGGCCAAAAAACAATAAAAATTTAAGAACAAAACCAAAGAAAGAGAAAACACTTGTAGAAATCCACATGGCTTCTATCAGGCAGTTGAGGTTATAAACTGTGGATACAGGAGTCAAATATGCTTTTGGACTATCACAGTGATGAACAGAGATTATGATACTGCTGTTGTCGATCAATATCTTTGTTTATAAAGACATCCCTGCACCAGTCAGCAAACTAAAATGTGAGCAAGCTCAAACATGACAGCCAGCCAGTAAGAAAAAAAAGGTATTTCTCAGCAAAACTAGACTCTTCAAAATATCCTCAGATCCTCTCTATTTTCAAGCCTTCATGATTCCATCAGTTACTTAAAACAGTTTCTCAGCCTGGGCCCTATTAACATTCTGGATAATTCTTCATTCTGGGGGATGCTCTGTGCACTATAGAATATTTAGAAGCATCCATGACATATCCGCCAGATCCAAACACCCCCTCCATGATGACAACTAATAACATCCCCTAGTAGTCCAGTGGCTAGGACTCCATGCTTCCAATACATGGGGCCCAGGTTGGATCCCTGGTCTGGGAACTATCAATTGATTCCATATGCCACAAGGAAGATTGAAGATCCTGTGTGCCACAGCTAAGACTCCGAACAGCCAAATAAATAAAATAAATTTTTTTTAAAATAACATCTCCAGAAATTTCCAAACATCCCCAGGCAAGAGAGTGTCCCCAAAACACCCATCAGTTGACAACCATTGATCTAAGACTAAAAGCACCTCTATATTTTGGAGCAGTTAACATGCACTTAGGATCTAGTTTAGCCTGGCCTGGTCCCTTCTAAGATATCTTTCTTTCCTCAAGTCAGGATTTGGAAAGAAGCCGGCATATATTTCATTCATTCCTTCACTTGCTTATTCACTCCCTCCTCCCTCCACTGGTAGAGGGTGGTGGCCATTTGGAGGCATGGCCCAGGCCCAGAACAAAACCACTAAACACATGAAAGATGTCCAAGAAAATACCATCCAGGACATGATCTGAACAACCAAAGCTCACCAGTACACTTGAGGTCTAAACTTGACCCTGGCCTATCTCTTGAACCTGTGACTTTTTGCTAAGACTCAATTTCATCACCTGTAAAATGAATTTGATGTATGTCTCCCAAACATCAATCCTTTGGATACTACCTTCAAAAGTTTTGCCAACTTCAGCATCTCTATAATCATTTGCTTACTATTGATTAGTTAGTTAGTTCAGTCACTTAGTCGTGTCCGACTCTTTGCGACCCCATGAACCATAGCACGCCAGGCCTCCCTGTTCATCACCAACTCCCGGAATTCACTCAAATGCATGTCCATCGAGTCGCTGATGCCATCCAGCCATCTCATTCTCTGTCGTCCCCGTCTCCTCCTACCCCCAATCCCTCCTAACATCAGACTCTTTTCCAGTGAGTCAACTCGTCGCATGAGGTGGCCAAAGTATTGCATTTCAGCTTTAGCATCAGTCCTTCCAATGAACACCCAGGATTGATCTCCTCTAGAATGGACTGGTTGGATCTCCTTGCAGTCCAAGGGACTCTCAAGAGTCTTATCCAGCACCACAGTTCAAAAGCATCAATTCTTCAGTGATCAGCTTTCTTCACAGTCCAACTCTCACATCCATACATGACCACTGGAAAAACAATAGCCTTGACTAGACGGACCTTTGTTGGCAAAGTAATGTCTCTGTTTTTTAATATGCTATCTAGGCTGGTCATAACTTTCCTTCCAAGGAGTAAGCGTCTTTTAATTTCATGGCTGCAATCAGCATCCGCAGTGATTTTGGAGCCCCCAAAAATATATTCTTTCATAAATCTTTATTTACTCTCCAAAGGAAATTGCACACCACTCTTCTATACATATATCCAGTATCACCTCCATAAATGAAAGGCAAAGGTCTGTAGAGTCAAAGCTTTTTCCCAGTAGTCATATACGGATGTGAGAGGTGGACCATAAAGGCTGAAAACTGAAAAATTGAGGCTCTCGAACTGTGTTGCTGGATAAGACTCCTGAAGGTCCCTTGGATCGCAAGGAGATCAAACCAGTCAATCGTAAGGGAAATCAACCCTGAATATTCACTGGAAGGACTGATACTGAAGCTGAAGCCCCAATACTTTGTCCACCTGATTCGAAGAGCTGACTCACTGGAAAAGACCCTGATGCTGGGAAAGATTGAGGGCAGGAGAAGGGGCTGACAGAGGGTGAGATGGTTGGATGGGCATCACCGACTCAATGGACATGAGTTTGAGCAAACTCCAGGAGATGGTGAGGGACAGGGAAGCCTGGCACGCGGCAGTCCATGGGGCTGCAAAGAGTCAGACACGACTTAGTGACTGAACAACAACCACCACCTTAAAAAAAGAAACACAAGGAAAGCAAAACAAGGCTATTTTATTCCAGCTACACACTGTTGTCAGTGGGAGCTTCTAAGCATATCAGAACTGATTTCCAAGCTACTGGGGATTAACTGCATCTTTTCATGTGTTCTCAATTGCACCCAGGTAGGTAGGGAAGAAATGCTTGGGGGCTGCCCCAGCTAGGATAAGTGGCTACAAAAGAAGTATGTTGCAAGGAAGTGCAAATGTTTGGAACTGGGATAAAAAAGTTCTGCAAGTAAAGCAGAGAGGCCAAGATTGGGGGGCAGGGGGGCAAGCTGAAGAAATGCAAGAAGGTGTCAGGAGTGAGGAAGGGGTGACTTCGCAAATTTGCCCTCTGGCATCAGGATCCTTGGCGAGCTCAGCACTTTTGAGGTTCAAGTTTGTTTATTCTTGGCAAAATGCAACCGCCTGTTTCTAAGAGCAAAGTCTTTAAAAGGCTTATAAAATCTACTCAAAAGGCTTTCTGGACATCAAATAGCTCATAAAAAGGAACATTTTGATGAGTTAAGTGTAAATGAATCAGAAACATACGGATTCCATTTTGCCTAATCTGCTCGTGGATTTAGAAACGAAGGGGAAAACTGCTCCAAGCCAAATTCTTCAGGGGCTTTGTAGACCCCCGAAACCTTTGAAAGCCTTTGGCAACGTTAAGCAAATCCCATACAGAACTCTGCCTTGCCCTCCTGAACTTCGGTCTTCAAGAAAGGCCCCCGATGGAAGATTCATTCTGAGGAAGAAAGGGAAGGAAAGGGGTAAACAGAGCCCATTTACTACGTGCTCAGAACTCTGAGCTTCCCAGCTACCATGGGCTGAACCCCTCCAGGAAGGGGACATACTTTATGTTACCAGAGAGAGAGGCGGCCACAGAGGATAGTGACACCAAGCAGACGGGGTGCTCATCCCCGTTCCCCCAAGGGCCAGCTTTGTCCATCTGGCCAAGTTAAAGTAATGTCCCTAAGTCTCAGTCTCCCCATCTGTAAAAGGGATCTGAAAGGGACATGTGGGTAAAGCTGCGGCAAGAGTTACATTTTCAAATTATGAAACATTTCATCCAGTGCTCAGCACATAAGTACTTGATCAAGACTGGCCATCATGGGACTTCCCTTCTGGTCCAGAGGTTAAGATTTTGCTTTCCAATGCAGGGGTGTGGGCTTGATCCCTGGTTGGGGAGCTAAGCTCCCACATGCCTCATGGCCAATAAAAAAACAAAACATAAAACAGAAGCAATACTATCGTGAATTCAATAAAGACTTTTAAAAAGGGTTTCACTGATGGCTCAGCTGGTAAAGAATCTACCTGCAGTACAGGAGACCTGGGTTCAATCCCTGGGTTAGGAAGATCCCCTGGAGAAGGGAAAGACTTTAAAAATGATCCACATCCAAATAATAATAATAATAATCTTTAAAAAAATGAAATAAAAGACTGGCCATCATTATAATACACAAACACTGTAGAGTGGGCATGGATTTTTATCACCATTTTAAAGACCAAGAACCTGGGTCCAAGAATGATTCATTCATCCCAGGTCCCAAATACATTAAAATAGTAGACTCATGATTTAGCATAGAGCCTCATAATTCCAAAACCAGAGGTCTTGTCACTGCAATCCACGGCTTTCCGAAAAGACTCAAGAGTCTAGCAGCACAGATCAAACTCCAGAGACTGGAATTCATTTTCCAATAAGGTCGGTGCCGGGAGCCTCACTCCAGCCTCATGGCATGGCTGGAGGTGAACTAAGATGAGTCTTCCTCCCAGACTTCCAAGGACTTTCCGGTGCCAAGACAGAATGAGACCTACACCCTCCATCAGAGGTGTTGAGAGATCTCCCTGGCTCCAAAGTTTTGTTTGCTTGGTGTGACGGGTTAATGGAATTACAGGCAAGAAGCAGAAGATGAAAGGAGAGGGAGAAATTTGGAATCACGCTACATTTTCCGTTCACTGTGTCTCTGACTGAGGCTGTGTAATATGGCTGTAAAAATACATGAAGCAAAGTCTAAAGGGAGGGGGAAGTCTATGTAAATGGGCCAGGTGGATAATACTTGGCATGTTGTACATGTTTCTGCACATGGTTTTATCAAAGGGGATAATTACAGCGTATGGAAAATAGGGCATATTGTTTCCATATGAGAGATAAAGAGAGAGTGTTAGAAGTGATTAAAGGGACTTAAGGGTGTAGAATGTTCTCATAATGAGAACTGCTTGTGTCCTCGGATGAGAGTGGTTTTTTTGTTTAGCCAGAATTGCAGAAGTCTTTCTAGCATTCTATAAAGGGCAGGCTTCTTAACTTTTTGCAAGTTTGGCCAAACTCAAAATGTTAGACTCACCCAGGCAGCCTCTCTTCATTTCCTGAGTCTGTTTTGTCCGGGGATTATCTAGGCAGGTCTCCTTTGCATCTGGCAGCTTCACCAATAGGCCCCGCAGCAACACAGCTGATGAGGTCAGGAAAGCTTAGAGCCTGACAACAAAAACACGAACAACCTGATTAGCAGTTGGGCCAGGGACTTTTGAATGAACATTTCCACAAAGAAGATACACAAATGGCCAATAAGCACATGAAATGATGCTCCACATTACTATGCACTACGGAAATACACATCACGACCATAATAAGACACCACTTCACACCCATTAGGATGGTTGTAGGTAAGAAAATAAAACATGACAAGCTGGTGAAGATGTGGAGAAATTGGGATGCTTGTATATGGGAATGGAAGGTGTAGCAGTCACTCTGGAAAGCGATGTAGCAGATCCTCAAAAAGTTAAGCATAGCATCGCCGTGTGTGTGTGTGTGTGTGCATGTATCAGTCGCTCAGTTGTGTCTGACTGTTTGTGACCCCATGGACTATAGCCCACCAGGCTCCTCCCCATGTGGCCCACCAATTCCACTCCTGGGTATATGCCCAAAGGAGTTGAAAACAGGGAGCTCAGTTTGGTGCTCTGTGAGGGCCTAGAGGGGTGGAATGTGGTGGTAGGAAGGAGGGGATATATATATATATATATATAGCTGATTCATTTTGTGATACAGCAGAAACTAACACAACATTTTAAAGCAATTATAATCCAATAAAAAAACTAGGAAAAATATTTTAACGGTTAATTTTATGTTATGTCAATTTCACCCCAATATAAATAAATAGGCAAATAAAAATAAAGGCTAGCGCTCACTGTCTTCTGAGACCAAGAACCCTTGACCTTGCAATGAAAGATCTGGGCCTCCGGTTCAATGCCAATAGCGCTAGCCTCCCCAGAGTTGGCCTCCTTCGAACTATAACTCCCCTCTTAGAACTAAGCTGGATGAACTCTGATGATAAGTAAACAAACTGACTTGATTCACAGAAGGGTTTTGATTCAATATCTGCCCAAGGCTGCCTAAGACATGGATTATTGCAAATTTTTTTCCTTAAATCTTTTCCTTTGTTATTAGAATTAATAGAAAAATAATTCTAGCAGATATAGAGGGAGCTGGCTGTTTAGGGCTTTGTCAGTCTCTGTTGCTCAGCAACCTAGCTTGGTCGTCAAGGAAATTAGCATCCATTAAGAATTGTGTGTTATTATAACTTGGAGGTGGCCTGTCTCAATGTTATCATAGTAATAGATATAGAGTCAAGTCTTTCCTTGACCTTTGCTCATTCTGAGTCCCTGGGCAAGACATTACCTCCATTTTCCTTATCTCTAAGATGGGCATAGGGCTTCCCTGGTGGCTCAGCAGTAAAGAATCCTCCTGCAATGCAGGAGATATGGGTTTGATCCCTGGGTCAGGAAGATTCCCTGGAGAAGGGTATGGCAACCCACTCCAGTATTTTTGCCTGGGAAATCCCATGGTCAGAGGAGACTGGCGGGCTACAGTCCACGGGATTGCAAAAGAGTCAGACACAACTCTGCAACTAAACAATAGTAAGATGGGCATAACCAAGCCGTAGGATGTTGTCATGAAGTTAACATAGCATTCATTCAGGAGTTGCTCAAATAATATTATTCTTTTCCCTTTCTGCTATCCTAGCCTGGTCTGAGAGGCTTACAATGGGAATAATGATGCCCAATTAGGAATAAAACAGCTGTGAAAGGGCACGGATGGTGTGACTTTAGCTTACTGAGGCTGTATCATCCTGATAGAGCTGGAAACGGATAAGATCACTACACACAGGGGAAAACTGCAGCCCAGAGAGGTTCTAAAACTTAAGAGATGTCACACCGCAAATATACCCACAGAGCAAGAGTTACAACTTGGGAGACTAAAGCTCCAAAGCTATAGACGAGGCACTGGGGTACCATATGTGGGTGAGGATTCAAGTGCCTCCTTCCAGATGGGTAGATGCCAACTCTTGGGCACGGCATGCTCGGTGGTACAGGTACCTTGCAACACAAGGTCACTTGCAAGGTCAGAAACAGTACACTGGCTGAGTAGAAAGAGTCTTCCAGCTGTAAGTTACCACTTTCCTACATGTTTCTGGTAAGCAACAAAGGAGGACTGTTAAAAATAATTATTTTTAGAATACATATATTTGCCAGAATTTGTTCACTCCACAAATATTTATTGATTTCTTGCTATAGGTCAAGTTTTCTTCCAGAAACCAAGTACACAAGATCCCTGTGAGTTACAGCAAACTCCAGGACATGGTGAAGGACAAGGAAGCAGTGGAGGACAGGGAAGCCTGGCATGCTTCAGTCTATGGGGTCAAAGTCGGACATGACCGAGTGACTGCACAACAACACAATTGTGCATAGAAAACTTACATTCAAGTGGAAAAGAGAGAAATTAGGTTAGAGAAAAATCCAGAGGATTTCGGATTTATAAGCACTGTGAAGTCACTAAAATGGGGAAATGTAATAAAATGTGCAGGGCAGGCTAATTTTAGTTCGGTGAGCAGGGATATTCTCTCTAAGGAAGGGGTATTTAAGTAGAGACTGAAATAAGTAGAAGGAGCTGGCAATGACCTGAGGAAAGAGTATTCCAGGCAGAGTGAACCTCACGGGCAAGGGCCCTGAGGTCAGGACAAACCTGACACGTTTAAGCGACAGAGACGTTATGTGGCAAGGGTGGGACAGGCTGGGGGTCGGGAGACAATGGGCAGGTTTGAGGCCAAATCATGCAGAACCTCAGTGAACTTGAATGACCTAAGAAACGTAATCTCACCATAAGCAATTTAACAAAGAGATAACATAAAAGATTTAAAGAGATCATGGTCATTCATTATCTCAACTTCTAGAGAAAACTGACCAGTGATATTTTGGTGCATGCCTTTTCAAACATTCTATTTCATATCCTATCATATAAATATATAGGGGACTTCCCTGGTCGTCCAGTGGCTAGGACTCTGCGCTTCCACTGCAGGGGTATGTGTTCAATCCCGTGTCAGGGAACTAAGATCCCACATGCCACATGGCACAACCAAAAAAAAGAAAAAAAAAAAAAAATATATATATATATACATACTTACAAGAGTAGGATCATGTAATAAGTCCATGAAACTAGCCTTTTATTTTATTTTATTGTGTGTTTATTACTTAATGCATCATAAACATCTTTCCATGCCTGTCCACTTAGCTATTACACTGAGTTCACTTGGACACAGCGTCTGGGACAGACTAGGCACTCAACAAATATTTGTAAAAGGAAAGACTAAAAGGAAAAAAAAGGAAGAAAAGAAGGAGGAAGGGAAGAAGAGAAAGAGGAGGAAATAATTTCTAACAGCTGCTTCATCTTCCAGCGAGAGATTACAGAGTAATTTCACAAGCCGTCCTCTCCTTCTGCGGGCGTTTAGGGAGTTTCTGGTTTTTCATTGCCATCAGCGATGCTGCCGTGACATCACCATCTCATCTTCACACCTCAAGATACTTCTCCAACCACATCCTCAGGATAATCTCCCAGAAGTGGGATTCCTGAGACCAACAGCATATCCGGTTTTTTTTTAAAGAATGTGCCCTCCAGAAAGATTGATCGACATGCCCTCCCATTGGCAGCGTCTGAGGGTTCTGAGTAAAGTGTCGCTTACGAAAGAAAACAAAAACAAAAAACAGGATGGGTTTACTGAGCATCACTGGATTGCTGAAAGCTCTTGTTTTCTGTAAGTTCATCTTATTTCACTCAGTCATGTGGGCATCTTTTCCCACATAGAAGACAGGGAACCAGAGTTTCTGATCCTTCCTCCTCATTGGAACATTTCCAATGTGAATCATCTCAGACTTCGAGAAATGAGACCAGTTGACTGGGGAAAACTCTTTTTCCATCTCTGGGTTTGGTGTTACTGAAAGACCAGCCCCGGATCAGATGCCCCTTTCCTTCTGCAAAATTAAGAGGTGCAAAAAGATTCCCTGTGCTGACTGCCAGGTCCTTTCATAAGTCACTGGTTTTAATATTGATTTGGCAGCTCCGATAATGATTTCTTCTTTTAAAGAGTAGGACTTGGAGGCAAACTGCAGAATGCGGCCATGAACTTGACCGTGAACCTGGCTATGAACCCAGCTATCAACCCGGCCATGAACCCAGCTAGGAACCTGGCCGTGAACGATGTGGTCTGAGCTGTGATTGTTCACAACACTTTCCACATCTCTCCTACCATCTTTTAACCAAGAGCCCTTTACACGGCCATTACTTTTGGTCTTTCCATCCTACCACAAAGGAGAACCTCAAAGCTCCCAAGTTACAGGGGAAAGAAAACTGAAGAGGAGGCCTGCGTCATCTGCAAATACACAGGGTTCGACATTACTAAATAGAGACGGAGTGTTATCTTTCCACGTCGGAGAAATACTCTTTTACCAGTTTAGAGATGAAGAAATGGAGGCCAGGAATGGGGTGATGTCTTTGACCCTAGTCACACTGCAGTCAGCAGCAGGATCTGAACTGGAGTCAGGACCTCTGCTCGTCTGGTGCATGTCCTATGAAATTATCTGCTCTCCTGTGTGCTTCAAACATTCTCTTCAACATGACCCTTCCTCTCTATTCCTTTTCATTTGTTTTTAAAGATTTTTTTGATATAGACCATTTTTTAAGTCTTTATTGAATTTGTTACAATACTGCTTCTGTTTTATGGTCTGGTTTTTCTTGGCTGCAAGGCATGTGGGATCTTGGCTCCCCGACGAGAGATCAAACTCACACCACCTGCATTGGAAGGCAGAGTCTTAACCACTGGACTGCCAAGGAAGTCCCTTTTTTTTTTTGACCATGCTGTAGAACCCACCTGTCAATGCAGGAGACATAAGAGATGTGGGTTCGATCCCTGGGTCAGAAAGATCCCCTGGAGGAGGGGCTGGCAACCCACTCTAGTATTCTTGCCTGGAGAATCCCCATGGACAGAGGAGCCTGGTGGGCTACAGTCCATGGGGTCACAAAGAGTCAGACATGACTGAAGTGGCTTAGCATTTATACATGCATGGCTTGTGGGATCTTAGGTTCCTGACCAGATACTGAATCAGGGCTCTCAGCAGTGAAAACTTGGTGCCTTAACCACTGGACCACCAGGGAACACCCAACCCTTCCTCTTTAGCATCAAGGAGTTGGGAAAGCAGAGAGCCAACACATGAATCTGCTGTGGACATACTTGGAAAAGCTAAGCCCTGGCAGAGAAAATGGAAGGAAAACTCAGTTCTGCCATTTTATCAAACCAAGAACCATCTAGAAAGAGCACTAGTCTAGAAGTAGCCCTTTTCCTTCGCTTTCTCATTTTTTTTTCTCAAGGTCACTCTCCCATCAGCAGGAAAGTGTGACGGGTGGATTGTGGTCCAAGTCAGCTCTGGAGAGACATCTCCGAGCTTCCCACTCCCTGCACTGCTCTGAGATGCCCACTTCACTGTGAGTCTGGCAAACCTGGGAGATCTTCCAAACTCTGAGAAACATCCCTGCTTTCTTTGGGGAAAGATTGAAGACTTCTAAATCTTAACTCTTATCTGCAGGGATCCATGGGATGCTGGAGGGTGTTGGGGTAGAGGAGACTGTGAAGTGCTTACAACGAGGACCCACAGAAATGCCTAAACACGCAGAATAAATAAAGCAACCTCCTCCTTCCTACACTGCGGGGAGGGGGGAGGGGGAGGGAAGAAAACAAAGAGGGTGGGGCGGCGGGAAAGGCAAGGAAAAGGCCAGGGAGGGTTTATAAAAGCTGCCCTTCAGACCTACAACCCGCTGCTGCTGCTGCTGCTGCTGCTAAGTCACTTCAGTCGTGTCCGACTCTGTGTGACCCCATAGACGGCAGCCCACCAGGCTCCCCCATCCCTGGGATTCTCCAGGCAAGAACACTGGAGTGGGTTGCCATTTCCTTCTCCAATGTGTGAAAGTGAAAAGTGAAAATGAAGTCGCTCAGTCGTGTCCGACCCTTAGTGACCCCACGGACTGCAGCCTACCAGGCTCCTCCATCCATGGGATTTTCCAGGCAAGAGTACTGGAGTGGCTGCCGTTGCCTTCTCCGTACAGCCCGCTAGTCTCAGTTATTTCCCTGGCGTGGGTTGGCCTTGTCCTCCATTCACTGGCTTCTCTGTCCTTGCGTTTAGCTACTGTTTATTATCTATACCTGAAAGGCCAAGAGAGACCCAGAACTTGGCCTTTGTTATCAGATGGACAGACTGTGAGTGCTGGGGAGGCTGGGCGGCCTCTGCGCCCATCTCTTCCCTCCCAGCCCACCCCCATCCCCTGCCTCACCCTCCATGCAGCCAGCCAGCCGACAGGAAACGGCACACTCCAAGGACCAAGCAAAAACACTTGCGGTCCACATGGCAGAGAATCAACAACAAAGAATCCGCGTGAGCCCCCTCTTTACCTTGACCCAGGGATGGGGTGAGTGCTCAGTGAACTGTCAGAAAATGCCTGAAGAGTCTCTGGAAGGCGTCACCATCTTCCTGATGCGGCCTGTGATAGACCGTGTTTCAGAGGTGGGGACCTTGGTGGCTTCAGAGACTATGATCTGGACAGGTGCCGTGACTTCAATTTCAAGCCTCACTCTACAGGTAAAGATACTGAGCTTTAGAGAAATTAAGTAACTTGTCCAAATTTCATAGCAAATGAGCAACAGAGCTAGAATTGTAAACCAGGTACTCCTAGGTTCCAGCCTGGGTTCAAGAGCCATGTGACCCAATATGGTAGCCATCAGCCATGCACGGTGACTGGACTAGCCCAGGCACACGGTTTCTAAATGCTGAGGGCAAGATGGGAATCCAGAAAGTCTAACTCCTGGCCACCCACTCTTACCCTCTATCTACCTGTATATATCTCCCATGATCCCTACCAGAGTTACTTCTAGGCTCTTCTAAACTCTTGCACTCTTAGACAAGATGCAGTGAAAAGAGCCATGTTCTAGCCCCAGCTCTGCCACTTCTCAGCCCAGCGAGGCACTGCCCCTCTCAGACCACTGGCTCTCTATCCATTAAATGAGAATACGGATAATATCAAGGCTCTACAACATCCCAGAATCCAGAGAGGGAGAGGAAAGATCCTGACCCCCACTTCATCCAGGGCCACTTCCAGAGTGTCTGCAAAACAGACACTCTTTGTGTTATCAATCTTGTTACCTAGGAGGAAAAAAAAAAAATCTTTGAAAACCACCAATTCTTCGAATTTCCAGTGCCTGCGCAGTGAGTGGAGAAGAGAGGGAGAAGGTTGTGGCTTGGAGATGAAGCCAAAACGGAAGAGGATCAGATCAGCTTCTGGGTCATCCAGCCAAGTCAGATACCAGGTGAGGCTTTGCTTTGAGTTTTGGGAAGATGGGAGCCTGGCTCAACCAGGAAGGGGTGAGCAGGGAGACAAAGGTGATGGCATCAGGGCAGAGGGGCCAGAGGGCAGAGGCAACAAAGCAGAAGCCTGAACTGTGTAAGGACTTCCCTGGTGGTCCAGTGGTTAAACTCTGAGCTCCCAATGCAGGAGGCCCAGGTTTGATCCTTGGTCAGGGAACTAGATCCCACGTGCCACAACTAAAGATCCCATGTGCCTCAATTAAGACCCAGCACAGCCAAATAAATAAATGAAAGAAACTAAAGACTGCAAAAAAAAGAAGAAGAAAAAAAAAGAAACCAGAACTGCATAGCATGCTGTGAGTCAACTCATTGCATCCTCAGCCCTAGACTACCCAGCCCTCCTTCCGTGTCTACCGTCCCATTTTACAGATGATAAAACTGAGCCCCAGAGAAGATACATGACTTCCCGAGGTCATTCCTTCTTCTATAGATGCACTCAACATACAGTCACAGAGTACCATCCAGATTCTAAGAGTTCACAGCAGACCTGAGTCCCTTCTGTATTTAGAAGTTCTTGGGAACATTTACAGATGAAGAAAAGTCAAAACAGTATCACACACAAACCGGGGTGTGAGTTAATGCTTAATGCATGTAACAAATGAACATATTGAACACCATTCCAGGTGTAGCAAAACAATGTCATTGGATTATTCATGAATAGCCCAATTGAAAGATTTATTTAAAAAATAAATAATAAAAGGATGTTCATATATCAACAGGAGATAAGTTCCAAGCATAGGACATAAGTTCAGAGTCATGAGACAAATGTCACCTCCTTTCAATGTTCTCAGGACACTTCCATGTGCAGATATACAACCATTGGGGGATAATCTCAAACATCAAAATTTGCAACCTTTAATGAACTTGAGGCTGAGATTAAATCACCCCTTCCAGTATCTACTTTAAACCAAGCCTTGCTAGACAAGGAGGAAGTGGCCAACTTCTGGGCTCCCTGAGCACCCAGTTTACTGAGGAGGCTCATGGGTACCATGAGGCAGAGACAATCGGGATGCTCTGAGGGGAGAACTCTGTGCGGAACATGCGCGCTCAGTTGCTAAGTCATGTCCTGCTCTTTGCGACCCCAGGGACTGTAGCCCACCAGGCTCCTCTGTCCATGGGATTCTCCAGGCAAGAATAGTGGAGTGGGTTGCCATTTCCTCCTTCAGGGGATCTTCCCAACCCAGGGATCAAACCCGCATCTCTTATGTCTCCTGCACTGGCATGCTCCTATCCTCTGAAGCCACAGTGAGTTTCAGGACAAGCCAGGAGGGCAGGTCATTGGGGAGGCTAACCCTGATCATTTTCCAGCCCCATGACTCCGAGATCGTCTCACCATGACACAGGCTTCCTCCCTAAGAGACTCCCGTGGACCTCAACACACACCCACATCCACAGAGTCAGGACGCATTAGAGCGAAGTTTTTTTCCCCAGAGCCTCTCGTCTCAGCAAAGCCAGCTAATTCAGATTTAAACTCCCTCTTAATAGGCTGAGTTGCTGAGCCTTCTAATTAATGCCACATGTTTCCCTCAGCTGTCATCCCGAATAAATGTTTACAAAGCTATTAACGTACTGTATTTGTAAACCGGGACAGCTCGGCTTTGGGGAGTCATGTGGTATGCATTTTCTCCTCAAAGATGGAAAAGGCTTAGCAATAATAAATACATTGTTTTGCAGGGATGGGAGCAAGGCGTTGCCTGAAAAAAAAAATTTATTGCGAGCTTCCTGAGACAGCGTGGCTGTGTGTACGTGAGGAATGGAAGATTTCTCGAGTTCAGAAGAGCTACGAGGGGCCGGATTTGGCCCAGGTTGGCGCTTGGAGGGGAGGAACTCCAGGGGCAGAAGAAAGCACTGGTTTGAGATCCAGAGACCTGGACTCTGGTTCCAGCCCCTCTGCTCACCAACTTAGTGGCACCGGACCTGTCACTTCGCCTCTTGGGAACTCAGTTTGTCCCTCTGGAAAATGGGAGGCTGGACTCTTCAAGACTTTTCCATCTTTTTTTTTTTTTTTAACGTATTTCTCTGTGTTCGGTCGTAGTTGCAACACTCAGACTTGGGGCTCAGGGACTCTAGTTGTGGCATTTGGGCTCAGTAGTTGCAGGCTTGGGCTAATGTGGGGTCTTAGTCTCCCAACCCAGGGACTGAACCCACATTGCAAGGCAGATTCTTAATCACTGGGCCGCCAGGGCAGTCCTAAGAATTTTCCATCTTGGATCCAGGATTGTAGTCTTGATTTGTCTTCTGCTCTGACCCCCAGAGGACACCTGGAAGGATCTTGCATAAGCTCTTCTAAGGGTTCCCATGGCTCTAAAGGTAAAGTCCTAACATCTTAACATAAGACCCCAAACTCGACATCATCTTCCTACGTTCTTCTCCAGCCCCATTTCCAACCCCGCCTGCTTCATACTCCAGCCATGCTCACCATCGCTTTCCTGAAAGGAGCCCCACTTAGGCTCACTTCTAAGCCTTTGCCTGTGCTGGCTTCTCCACCAGCAGCATGCTTTTTCCCTCAATTCCCTGCTTACCTGGCCTATCTCTACACGTTTTGTTCACATCTCCGCTTACATATCACTTTCCCTTGGTAGCCTTTCTGGAACTCTCAGGTCCCTCCCAAATGCACCCACAGCACCCAGAATATCTCCTGCCTCAAGGCAGTGTTACCTACAAGTCCACCCATAACGTGTAAGTGTAAGCACCAAAAGAGCTGGGGTGTTGTCTATTTTATTTGATGCTGTTCCCCAGTGCCTTACAAACAGAGAGGACTTTCAACCAGTGTTGCTGATGAATGTGAAGTAAAAGGTGATGGGGGCAAGTGTCCAGCACAAAGGAGAATCCAGGGATATTTTAGATACTTTCCGGCTCCAGCTATTCTGACTCAGACATATATCATCTTGCAGGGCCCTTTCCATTGCTGACCAGATTCACAGTCATGAGCTCAGAAAGGTTAAGTAACTTGCACAGTGTTATCCAGCTAGTCGGGAACTGCAGCCTGAATTTAAACCTAAGACCTTTAGTCTCTAAAAGCCCAGACTTTCACCTACTGTGATATTCAATCCCTCTAGCAGTGCCACTACCCCTGCCCACCTAAGTCTGACCTGATTCCCACACTTGCTGATATAAATGGCCTTAGCACAGTATCTAGTTATTTTCCACCTATTTGTCATGATAATTACTCAGGATACACTCAGCAGGACTCTGGGTGTAAGTGACAGAAAATCAACTCCAACTGACATTCATCAAAGTAGGCAAGTAGAGAGACAGTAATTATCCTGTTGAACCACAGAAAAAGGCAGGCAGGAAACAGGCTCTAGGGATGCCCAGAATCAAGGACTCAGACCTGGCAGTCCTCTGTCTCCGCTTTTTCAAAGCCAGCTCCCACCAAGAAGCTGGAATTATAGCCACACCTGAGTAAACATCACAAACATAGTCTTTCCTATCAGTTCCCTTGTAAAAAATCCTAGGGAAGCAATTTGACTGGCTGTGTCTGAGTCACATGCTCCTGCCTGGACCAATCACTGTGGCCGAGGGTGAAATATGACGATACTAAGTCCAGAGCCCCATGTTTACTCGGAGTTGGGCAGATGCTGTTTCCAAAACTCTGGGATACAGCCCTTCACTTTCTTGGAGTTCAACATTTGATGAAAAGAAGCAACTAAACCAACACCCAGCTAAAGCCCAGTGCACAACAGCTACCGCAGAGGAAAGCAGAAAGGGACCCTGTTTCCAGGTGAATTCTCTAGAGCACCGTCCATGGGAATGGATGCAAGAAAAGCAAAGGGTTCTACCACCTGCATTTGGGTTTGCTCACTCTGCATCAGGAGTGCCTGAGACAGTGCCAGGTATATAGTAAGTGCTCAATAAACAGTTGTCAAAGGAACACATTTGGGAATGAGAGCAATATGTCTTGTAAGAATATGAAAATGTTCCTGCTTCATCACAAGGTTCAAGGGTCAAACCAGCATGGATTAAAATCTCAGTGTCAGCACCTCCAAGTTGTTCAACTAGGAGACATCACTTCATCCATCAGAATCTCAGTTTTAGCCTCTATAAAGGGGAAATAACAGGCCTATCTCCTGTTGTTGAGAATGGAATTAAATAACCTCTCAGAAATATCTGGAATGGTGCTGGGACCCCAGACTGCTGTCCCATCTGTGGCAGAGAGTGGATGGTGCTCTTTATTTATTTATTTATTTATTTTTAATATTTATCTGTTTAACTACACTGGGTCTTAGTTGCAGCATGCGGGATCTTTAGCTGTGGCACTCAAACTCTTAGTTGTGACATGTGGGATCTAGTTCCCTGACCAGGGATCAAACCCGAGGCCCCCTGCATTGGGAGCTCAGAGCCCCAGCCACTGGACCACCAGGGAAAAAGTCCCTGGATGGCATTCTTTATAAAAATGTATCCCACTCCCTCCCCATTGGGCAGTTTAGCTTGACTTTTCATGCAATAGCAGTTTTCCAGATTTACGTGTTCAACACTTGGAGCACACCAAAAAAATATGAAGACAAGATTTTTTGTAAGAGCTGGTGTCCTTTACAACAAAACGTGATTTTCCTACAGACTCTCCACGGTGAATTGAAAACGGCTTGAACTGGTTCCCTTCCAAGCAGCAGACACAATTGCTGCCGACCTCATGGCTTTTTGGAGGGATAGCTGGCCCTTCCAGGGGTATTTCGATGCTCTGGGCTCAGCTGACTCTATTTAAAAAAAAAAAAACTCAGTGTGAAATACCAAACCGGTTGAAATAGCAACACTTCTGAAATTGCTGCCGATATTCTATAACACAAAATCCAAAGAACATACGGGTCCCTTGACATCTTCTCTCAGAACTACATACGCCCAGTATTCTGAACCCCCAAGCCAAGAGCATGAGTTTTTCACAGATATTGGCAGCCACCTGAAGGTAATACAGCAGCAGCCAGGCCAGAAAGGATGTTAAAACTATTTCCAGGATTCTATAAATCCACAGTAACATTTTTTGCTTTTTTTTTTTTTTTTGATCCATCCCATCTCCCCTGCCCCCCACAACCCCCCTCTGTTCTTTTAGTTCTCTATACTCCTCCCTCTTCCATGACAATGGAAGGAAAATATTTATTCCCATACGTGAGTATGAACCACACAGAACTCATCACCAAACAAACAGAGAAGCGCATCGCTCTCGATTCCACTTTGGAAAACATTTCCTCTCTTCCATTCCTCCTGATCCAAGAAACTGTTTCTAGAACATGTTTTTTGGCTCACCTGGGTTCAGGATTCCTGTGTGTTCTTGAATCCATGAAGACCCCGGACTTCCCATCCAGTCTTTGGAGTCCTGGGTGCCCCCTGAATGATGGTGGGGAGCGGATTCCCCATGTCCTTTGCACCAGGAACCTGGACTGGACTGGCTGATTGGTCTTATTTAAAGCAGCAAATCCTGGGACTTCCCTGATAGTCCGGTGATTAAGTCTTCGTGCTCTCAATGCAGGAGGTGTGGGTTTGATCCCTGGTTGGAGAACTAAGATCCCACATGCTGCATGGCACAGCCAAAAAATTTTTTTAATTTAAAAAAAATAAATAGGGCTTTCCTGGTGGCTCAGTGGTACAGAATCCGCCTGCCAATGCAGGAGACACGGGTTTGATCCCTGGTCAGTGAACTAAGATCCCACATGCTGCAGAGTCACTACTACTGAACCCACAGGGCACACTAGAGAATCTGTGTGACGCATCAAAAGATCTTGTATAATGCAACAAAGATACTGTGTGACACAACTAAGATCCGGTGTAGCTGAATAAATAATAATAAAAATTTAAAACAATATTTTTTTAAAAGTGAGTCTATTTAATAAAGGAAAATAGGATGTGAGTTAACCTCATATGCTACTCTAATGTGGCAAAAGAATCAAAGGGAGGTGAGCAAGTGAAAAACCAAATTTGAGATTTGCCCACTTAAAGAACCGCTAAAGCTTTCTCCCCACTACCACCAAACCTCTGATCAAAAAATATTACCTTCACCAACGAGCCACAGTGCCTAGAGTTCTTGCACTGCTGCTTCTCAGAAGGTAGTCTAATTCACTATGTCCCTTTGGGCAAGTCCCTTTACCTCCTGAGCCTCAGTTTGTCCATCTATAAAATGGGTCAGCTCTTTCCTAGTGGGCTTCCCTGGTGGCTCAGATTGTAAAGAATCTGCCTGCAGTATGGGAGACCCAGGTTTGATCCCTGGGTCAGGAAGATCCCCTGAGAAGGGAATGGCAACCCACTCTAGTATTGTTAGAGAATCCCATGGACAGAGGAGCCTGGTGGGCTATAGTCCATGGGGTTGCAAAGAATGGTACATGACTGGGTGCCTAACACTTTCTTTCCTAGTAGGAATATCAGATTCTCCTGAGTTAAGCCTATGGCTTAGAAATGCTAGTTCTCACCTGGCTACATGGGAACCACTGGAAAAGGTCATTAAAAAGCACTCGTCCCCAAACTCCAGCCTCAGAGAGTCTGATTCAGTAGGTCAGGTGCAGAGCTTGGGGATAATCTGAACTTACCTCCTCAGTGATTTTGATCAGGGGCCAGGTTTAAGAGCCACTCAATTGAACAATTGAAAATTAGGCATTGATCATTCAACAAACACTTGCCAAATATCCCCTCTAGGTCTTGCCCAGTTCAGGGTAACAGAAAATGATGAGGTCTCAGCCCTCTGGGATCCTACAATTTCAGATTGTAGAAAGAACTTGACCTTGAGATAACATCAGCTCCCCACGTGCCGGTTCCTATTAGAGAGTGGTGTGTATATTAACTGTGGCGCCTTGGATTTCCACAAAAAAGACCACGGCACGTTGCCAGTTCCTAATGCCTTTCCAGAATTTTGCCACTCGCCCGTCAGCCAGTGGAGTCTTTCTGTTCCCCTGAAACTGGGGGAAAATGTCTTTACTTCCCCATGAGCAGGAAGTAGAAGCAGTGACCCTCTGAGGCAGCCAAGTCAGATCATAAAAGGAAATAAGTATTTCTTCCACTTGGTCTTCTCTCTCTTGGGATGCTCATCCTTAGAACCTAAGCACCACCTTGTAAGGAGGCCAAGTAGCCACAGGAAGATGCCACATGTAGTGCTCTGGCTGTCTGTCCTAATAGAGGCCTGGCCAGTCACCAAACACAAGAATGGACAAGCCTGCAGCTGATTACAGCATCCAGCCTTCCACCTGTTACCAAGTGGAACTTAGAGGTTGCCCCCACTGAGCTGGACCCAAGTTGTAGATTTATTAGAAAACCAGTATAACTTCCTCTTTTTTTTTTTAATCAGATACGCTTTTTTAAACATTTCATTTTATATTGGCATACCCTGGTGGCTCAGCAGGTAAAGAATCCACCTGTAATGCAGGAGACCTGGGTCCGATCCCTGGGTTGGGAAGATCCCCTGGAGAAGGAAATGGCTACCCACTCCAGTATTCTGGTCTGGAGAATTCCATGGGCTGTGTAATCCGTGGGGTCGCAAAGAGTCAGACACGACAGAGTGACTTTCACTTCACATAGTCAATTAACAATGTTGTTATAGTTTCGGGTGGACAGCAAAGGGACTCAGCCATATACATCCATGTACCCATTCTTCCCCAAACTCCCCTCACATCTAGGCTGCCACATAACATTGAGCAGAGTTCCCTGCACTGTACGGTAGGTCCTTGGATAACTCCCTCTTTTAACCCACTAAGATTCAGGGCGGTTTGTTACACAGCAGTAGGTAACTATAAGATAAGCCCACAAGAGCTCCACAACCCTACGAGAAATGCACAATTTCTGCCTTTTGACAGATGAGAAAACTCAGGCTTAGCAACGCAAAGCCACTCATCCCACTTCACACAGACAACCAGCAACACAGAATTTGAACCAAAGCCTGTCTTCTCAGAATCCACATTCTTTGTTGATGTGATGGGTCAGCAGGTCAATCTAAAGGGTGTAGAATGTTTGAGTTGGGAAAAAACAGGGGAGGAAGTGATGGAAGAGATAGGCCAGGAAATGAGCTTAGAGAAAAAGCAGAGCAAGCTGGAAAAAATAAGCAGACTTGCCACTGGAATTAAAATCATTCAAGGTCAACCTCTACCTGGAACAGCTAGGAATGCTTCCTACTGTGCACATACCAGAGGAGAATCCATGGCTCGGCCCTCGATACCCAAGTCAGAGGGACTGGGAGGGTTCTTTTCCATCTTCCCACCTCTTCTTTCAAGAGGGATCGGGGGCTTGTCCTTGGAGTCCCACTTCTTCCTGCTCTCCCCACACCCGAGTTTCCTCCCTCAGACACGCAGCACCTGATTCACGTGGATGAGACGCTGAGGAAGCAGATGTTAAGAACGCCTTCCTTCCGGCGACACTCCACTTCTCTCTCCCTCTTGCTTGAAAGATGGGCCCCTCAGCAGGGACTGAGAAAATGAGAATCTTTCATATTCTGGGCAATACTTCCTGGTTTTCACCTTCCTGAGTGTCCCCTGCACCACCCAATGGAGATGTTTTATAAAGATAATCATGATTTATTCAATGCCAGGCACTGGGTTAAGTGCTTGACATCTATGATTATATCTGCTCCACTTCAGAATGGGCCATGGTGGAGATTAAATGACCCATGACGCATGAAACAGTCCCATGTCAGACACTCAAAAGCTAACTTTATTGACCACCTGTGGCTCCGCCGATAATAGTAATTCATTAGGATGATTACTTATTACAACCACCGTATAAGATAATGCCTCTTATGATATTAGGTTTTAGGTCCTGTGACATCCCTATTTCATGATGACAAAACTGAGGCGGGGATAGCATAGGTCCAAGGTCACACAACTTACAAATGGCAAAGCCAGGACACACACTCAGGATACTGCTGCAATGAAGTCCACGCTTGTAAGCAAAGTGCCCATTCATTCCCAGGTGCCCCTCGGTGCCCCCAGCCCCCATCTTGCCTTCCCTCTCATCTCATTGCTTCCATGGCTCATTCTTTGCCCTGCAGCATGCGAGAGCCCAAGCACGATTCCAAGCCCTTTGTACTTCTTCGACCAACAGCTTCGTAATACTATTACTGCTGATGGCTTTTCATTCCCGATGCCAAACCTGATTTGGAGTTCACAAGGCTGAGGGTTTCAATCCAGGCCCTGTGGACAGGCTCCGGGAGCCCTAAGTGACTGGAGTTTACAGACAATCTAATTGTTATTGACATCTGTGTCTGATTGTTCATCAAAGAGGAGCTGTCTTGTAGGCCGAGTCATTCTATTCCCCGTCCCCCTTTCAGCCTCCCCACTCATGACCAAACACGGATGCACCATCAGGGGCAGGCCAATCAATTGTAATATCACTCTACATCTATCAGAGGTGCTTTTGTGGGCTTGGGTATAGGCATAGATCAGAGAGAGGAAAACGGGAAGATGAAGAAACGGATGAATATTATTGTGCATTGAATCTGAAATGGAACCATTTACGCAAACAGAATAGATTATATTACAAAAGATATCCATCTATCAGTAAATAAATATCTACATATATCCATACACTTAGAGGAGATAGATAGATAGGCTGAATTATATCTATATATGTACTTATGTCCTCCATCACTTGAGAGGCTAATTATTAAGAAGTATGTCACTTATCAATTCATTCTGCTTGGTTGAAGCCCAGTGTCCCAGGAAAATGTCCAATTTCATCTACAATGACATTTGTGTCAAGTTAAGCAACTTTGATCATAATCAATCCAATAAGTTGATAAATTACCTTGCCCCACTCTACCAAAAGAGCAGCTTATTTGTATCATAAATCTGTCCTTCATTTTATTTAGTTCTGTTTTTCTAGAGTGTCCCATTAGCCATATCTCCCTTTGTAGGGTTATCTTGAGAAAATGGAAACCATCGGCCTCTGCCAAGTGCTGGCTGCATCTGACTTCAAGACTTTTCACAATTCCTCTTGACTTTCAAAATGTCTGAATACCTCACAACATCAGTCAGACAAAGGTCATTTGCAAAGAGTGGTCAAAGTTTTGCATTGAGCCATCCATACTTTCTTAGACACTAAATAGTGACACAGTCTTTTGGAATGGCTGGCATATTGGTTGGTTACCATGAGGACCCTGATCTACTCAGCCACAGAACTGAGGTGTTTTTTTTTTTTTTTTTTCATGGCTGAGCCATGCCACATGCTGGATTTTAGTTCCCCAACCAGGGATCGAACCCTTGCTCCCTGCAGTGAAATCACGGAGTCCTAACCACTGGATAGCCAGGGACATCCCGGGGCTTTTCTTTGCTTAAAAAGAAAACTGGCACATGAAAACAACAATGTGTTCTACATACTACCAGAATGACAAAAATTTAAAAGAGTGATGAGTCCAAGTGTTGATAAGGATGTGAAATGACTGAAGCCCTCATACCTTGTTGATGAGTCTAGTGCACTAAGTTATGTCCCCCGAAATTCACATGTTCAAGTTCTAACTCTCAGCAACTCAGAATGGGAGGGTATTTGGAGATAGGTTCTTTAAAAAGGTGACTGAATAGGGATTTCCCTAGTGATTCAGTGGTGAAGGCTCTTCGCTCCCAATGCAGGGGGCCCAGGTTCGACCCCTGGTCAGGAAACTAGATCCCACATGCCTCAACTATGTATTCACATGCCATAGCTAAAAAGATACTGCAAGCTGCAAGGAAGACAGAAAATCACACGTGCCACAAGTAAGACCCAGCAAAGTCAAATAAATAAATATTAAAAAAAATAATAATGAGTTGAAATGAGGTCATTAGGATGGGGGCTAATCCAATATGACTGGTGTCCTTATAAGAAGAGACTAGGACATGAACAAACACAGAGGGAAGATCATGTCAAGTGATAGGGAGAACACAGCCTACAAGCCATGGAGAAAGCTGCTGCTGCTGCTGCTAAGTCACTTCAGTCGTGTCCGACTCTGTGTTACCCCATAGCAGGCCTCGGCAAAAACCAGCCCTACCAGCACCTTGATCTTGGACTTGGATTCTAGCCTCCAGAATTGTGAAACAATAAATTTCTGTTGCTGAAGCCACCCAGTCTGTGGTACTTTGTCATGGTAGCTCAATAAACTAATACAATGAGGATGCAAAATGGTACAGCCACTTTAGAAAATAGTTCACCACTTATTATAAACGTAACCATTTTCTAATAATCTGCCTGCACTGCAGGATACTTGGGTTCAATCCCTAGGTAGGGAAGATCTCCTGGAGGAGGGCATGGCAACCCACTCCAGTATTCTTGCATGGAGAATTCCATGGACAGAGGAACCTGGCAGGCTACAGTCCATAAGCTCGCAAAGAACTAGACACGACTGACTGACTGACAAAGACACTTACTCCTTGGAAGGAAAGTTATGACCAACCTAGATAGCATATTGAAAAGCAGAGACATTACTTTGCCAACCAAGGTCCGTCTAGTCAAGGCTATGGTTTTTCCTGTGGTCATGTATGGATGTGAGAGTTGGACTGTGAAGAAAGCTGATTGCCGAAGAATTGATGCTTTTGAACTGTGGTGTTGGAGAAGACTCTTGAGAGTCCCTTGGACTGCAAGGAGATCCAACCAGTCCATTCTAAGGGAGATCAATCCTGGGTGTTCATTGGAAGGACTGATGCTAAAGCTGAAACTCCAATACTTTGGCCACCTTTTGGCGACGAGTTGACTCACTGGAAAAGACTCTGACGCTGGGAAGGATTGGAGGTGGAAGGAGACGGGGACGACAGACAATGAGATGGCTGGATGGCATCACCGACTCGATGGACATGAGTTTGAGTGAACTCCGGGAGTTGGTGATGGACAGGGAGGCCTGGCGTGCTGTGATTCATGGGGTCGCAAAGAGTCAGACACGACTGAGCGACTGAACTGAACTGAACTGAACTGAATATTCCATTCCTAAGTATTTACCCAAGAGAAATTAAAACATTTTCACACCTAAAAATGTGACCTAAAAATGAATATTTTTAACATGCTGCTGCTGCTAAGTCACTTCAGTCATGTCCAACTCTGTGTGACCACATAGACAGCAGTCCACCAGGCTTAACATAATTATTTACAATAGCACAAAAAATTGAAAGAACCCAAGTACCCATCAACTGAGGAATGACTAAACAAATATGGTATATCCATACAATGGGATATTACACAGCAATAAAAAGGAACAAACCACTGACATATACCAACACATGGATGAATCTCAAGAGCATTCATTGTATTAAGTGGTAAGAATCAGACACCAAAAATTATGTAAAATAATTTCCATTTATAGGACCCACTGGAAAAGTCCAATCTAAATGGACAGAAAACAGATCAGTGGTTACCAGGGGGCTGGAGATGGGAGAAGGGACTTGATTATAAAAGAACACAAGGGAACATTATGAGGCAATGGAAATGTTCTATTTCTTGATTTCCATGATGGATTCATGTTAAATTCATCAAAATGTATTCTATAAAGGATGTTTTATTGCACATTAATTGTATTTCAATAAGCTTAAAAAATAATGAGCTATCTTTCTTTGTATAAGGGGTAAAAAATGTTTAATGAATTTTGATTGGAGTATAGTTGCTTTACAATGTGGTGTTAGCTCCTACTGTACAGCAAAGTGAATCAGGTGTTTAAATTAGGAATGTCTTGCTGGAAAGCAAATTGGCAGTTCTCTATCAAAATATGAAATATACATTTTTTGGACTCAGCATTTTTATTTCTAAGAATCTGTCCTGCAAAACTACTTGCATATTTATGAACATGTCCATAGCAGTGTTGTTTATCACAGCCCAAAATAAGAAGCAACCCACAAAGAAAAGAATCCATCACAGAAACAGGAGCTCAAAAATATACACCCAAATGTTCTTGTCTTTACATTGAGGGTGGAGAAGAGGCAGGGGTGGGAATTAAAGAAATAGCAAATTTTACTCAATATTTTTCTGTTCATTTCAATTTTTACACGGAGAATGAATTCATACATTGTGTAATATTGCTTAACCCTGGGGTCAGAACCCCCATTTTTAAAAAATTTATGATTTATTTACTTTTGGCTGTACTGGGGCTTCATTGCTTTGTGGGCTTGCCCTAGTTGCGGGCTCTCTGGTTGTGCAGAGTGGGGGCTGTTCTAGTACAGTGTGCAGGCTTCTCACTGCAGTGGCTTCTCTTGTTGCAGGGCAGGGGCTCTAGGCGCTCAGGCTTCAGTAGTCGTGGCTCTCAGGCTCTAGCACACAGGCTCAGTAGTTGTGGTGCATGGGCTTAGTGGCTCCTTGGCATGTGCGATCTTCCCGGACCAGGGATCGAACCCCGTCCCCTGTATTGGCAGGTGGATTCTTTACCACTGAGCCACCAGGGAAGATCAGAACTCCCACTGTAATAAATAATACAATGCAAACGTGTCTCACTCCATAATCCTCTCAAAGTATCCCCTACCCAGCTCTCTCCCTTCTTTGACATACACAGATTGTTCCAAGAAAACTAATTAACTGAGATGGGTACCGACCATTCATTGGTTTTACTAGATTCGAGGCAATGCCATTCTTCAAAGGAAAAAAAAAAAAAAAATGCTGGGTGATAGATTCTACTTGTGCACGATGTTACCAAAATAATGACAGCAATTAAAAAGGAAAGAAATTGGCTGATTTCACCCAGGGGCAGACCTGATGAACAAGAATATCATATGCTTAGGGAAGGTTTACTCTGAGTTGGCCCAGTGACAGGAACAAAATTGGGAAGAAAAAAGGATGAAGAAATCATCAACCATTTACACCATGGAGGAGGGATTAGAAACGCTTAGGGGAAGAGCAGATGGATTGATGTTGAATCCAGGTCTCCCTGACCTTAGAGGGTAAATATAAAACGAATCAACTTCAATTACAGTGAAAAAACACCGAGTTCCTTTGGAACGAAGCTAGGATCGGGGACTTTGACTTTGCAAATACCTAGTGTGCTTGCAACACTTAGCCTCTGAGGCTGCCCTGGGAGCCTGTACACCCTGCGCTGACCAAGGGCTGGCTTTCCTCCGTGGCCCACTCCTAGAACTGAGCAATTAGATATTCCTGTGTTGTTGAACTCATCAACCTTGGTGAACCCAAAGATTTGCTTGAGCGACCTGGGTTATAGAAAAAGAGGATGAAAGCCAGTAAGTCCTTGAGTCCCCGCGGCCATTGCTCCTCCCCAACCCTGGAGAGAATTATATCTCTCCCTGAAGTTCCCTTGAATTTTTCCAGGTGAAGGTTCTAGGAACCTTGGTCTCATCGAATTGCTTCTTAGGAAGTTTTAATTTGGAAGTGGAAAATCAAAGGATGAGAGGAAAACTTACTATGAAAATCCCTAACAACAGATCACCAGGCATCTTATTAACTTTGCCAAATCCTGTGATTATTTTCTCACTTAATGTGACAGGAAGGGATTCTATTAAATCAGGGGCCAGCAAAATTTTCCTGTAAAGGGTCAGAGAGTAAATATTTTCATCTTTGTGGGTCCTGCGGTCTTTGTCACAACTACTCAACTCTGCCATTGCAGCGCAAAAGCAGCCAAGGACAATAGCTAAATGACTAAATGTGACTGTATCTCAATAAAACTTCATTAATAACACCGCAATTTAAATTTCATATAAATTTCAGGTGCTGCGAAATATTAATCTTCTTTTGCTCTTGATTTTTAAAAAAAAATTTCAACCACTGAAAACCATAAAAAGCATTCTTCGTTCTCAAGCCTTACAAAAACAGGTGGTGGGGCTGAACTTGGCTCATGGGACCTAGTTTGCCAACCCCTGCCTAAATCACCTTGTCATTTATGTTTTTGGTTTAAAATATATTTCTAGTTTGAAACCTCCCTTTTACTACATGTAGTGTCTTAACAGACAGATGGATAGACAGGCAGAAAGTTGATGATCGCTAGATGATATGTCAATAATTAGAAATTTGTAAGCAAAAGAAATGGTTGTAATGTTGTTCAGGGTATTAGAATACAAACCCCTGGAGGGCTGTGCTTGGCACAGTTCCTAGCATACAATGGAAGTTAATAAGCTTCTCTCAGATAAATGAACAGATAAAGGTCAAAGAGAAGAGAATTTGGTTCCCATTCTAAAAATAGTATCAACACTCCTTTCTCTGAGCTCTAAGTATTCCAGAAGAAAGATAGAAGGCAGGTGTCAAAACTGAAAAATTAAGTCAAATACAGGAAATGAAAATAAATCTTGGACAGAGGTGCATTGCAACATCAGAGCTCAGATACATCAGACCAAGATGAAAGTCTGGGAAAATTATCACAAAAGGAAGGACGTGCTTAGATTGTTCTAACCAAAAGGAGAGGGCCACATTGGGGGATAGAAAGAGAGGTAAGTCAAAGGAAATAAGACGTCAAAGTATATTAGCTAGGTATTTAAGCCCAACTACGGTCACTTAAACACTTAAGATTTCACTTTTTCTTCTCATCAAAGAATCCCTGAAGAGAGCAATCAGGGAAATATGGCAATTCCATCAAAATTTCAGGGAGGCAGAGGCATGCTCCTTCTCTCTTTGTCCTCCATTTCCAAGTTATCTCATAGTTTAAAGCAGCTGCTGGAGCTCTAGCCATCACATAAACATTCCAGATTACAGGTGCAGAAATGAGGGAGTTGGAGTGATGGAGAGGGAAGGTGGGGAACAAAAAGATACACTTAGCAGTTGTCAACTTTCTTAGTCTTCCCAAGGCATCACAAACATTTCCACTTACTTATGACCAATCTAGATAGCATATTAAAAAGCAGAGACATTACTTTGCCAACCAAGGTCCGTCTAGTCAAGGCTATGTTTTTCCCGCGGTCATGTATGGATGTGAGAGTTGGACTGTGAAGAAAGCTGATCGCCGAAGAATTGATGCTTTTGAACTGTGGTGTTGGAGAAGACTCTTGAGAGTCCCTTGGACTGCAAGGAGATCCAACCAGTCCATTCTAAAGGAGATCAATCCTGGGTGTTCATTGGGAGGACTGATGCTAAAGCTGAAACTCCAATACTTTGGCCACCTCATGAGACGAGTTGACTCACTGGAAAAGACTCTGATGCTGGGAAGGATTGGAGGTGGGAGGAGACGGGGACAACAGACAATGAGATGGCTGGATGGCATCACCGACTCGATGGACATGAGTTTGAGTGAACTCCGGGAGTTGGTGATGGACAGGGAGGCCTGGCGTGCTGTGATTCATGGGGTCGCAAAGAGTCAGACACGACTGAGCGACTGAACTGAACTGAACTGAACAACTAACTCTAATCCTAACTTTGTGTTCAGAGGGTCAGAGAGGGATTTCCCTGGTGGTCCAGTGGTTAAGACTCTGTGCTCCCAATGCAGAGGGCATGGGTTCAATCTCTGGTTGGGGAACGAAGATCCTGCATGTCACAACTGAGTTTGAAAGCCACAACTAAAGATCCCCAGTGCCACACCTAGGATCCAGCTCAGCCAAATAAACAAATAATACTTTTTTTTTTAAAGGCAGAATGAATGAAAAGAGAGAGAGAGAATCTAAGCAAGCAGCAGAAAAGAAGGCTAGTTGGGAAATGGTCTGTCTTCTAGATAAAAGATAATGATGCAGACATAGAAGACACATTTATGGTTACCCAAAGGGAAAGGTGGGAGACAAGTTGGGAACTGGGGATTAACAGATACACATATATGTTGTTGTTGTCCAATGGCTCAGTCGTGTCCGACTCTTTGCGACCCCATGGACTGCAGCACGCCAGGCTTCCCTGTCCTTCACTTTCCCCGGAGTTTGCGCAAACTCATGTCCACTGAGGCTGTGATGCCAGCCAACCATCTCACCCTCTGTCAGTCCCTTCTCCTCCTGCCATCAATCTTTCCCAATATCAGGGTCTTTTCCAGTGAATCGGCTCTTTGCATCAGGTGGCCAAAGTATTGGAGCTTCAGCTTCAGCATCAGTCCTTCCAATGAACACTACTATATATAAAACAAATAAACAGGGACCTACTGTATAGCAGAGGAAGCTAGATTCAATTTCTTGTAATAGCCTATAATGGAAAAGGATCTGGAAAGTCACACACACACACACACACATATATATATAACTACTGAATCACTTTGCTATACACCTAAAACATTGTAAATCAACTATACTTCAATAATAAATATACTTCAACCACCCCTCACCCAAAAAGAAAACAAAGACGATGGTGGCCTGGACCAGGGTGTAAGCAGAATGGATTAGAGAGCTACCTGGAATGTAGAGTGCCATGATGTGATTGACGGAGGAAAACTGAGGGATTAAGGGTCCAGAGTAATTCTTAAGTTTCTCTCTGGGATGAGGGATTGGACCAACATCACGATAAGATGCTCCCATTTCAGACAAACCTCTTCATGTTTCACATCTGTGTAAGTTCCCTGCAACTCTGGGCAGAATCGACCAACATGGGAGCAAGTTCACTACCTTGCTACCAAACATCCAGACTCTTCTTTCATTGGGTCCATGGGAATCGGCCTCCCTTCTGGAAATAGAACAGTGATGAACTCGTGGTATTTTATGGACGTAACTTCATGATTTCACTGAGCAAGGACCACAGTGAGAGAACCAGGGTTTAATTTAATAGGATCTTGGCATATTTTGCTGGAACCAAAAGAATGTCCATAAATATGCCAAACTTCCAGGCAAAACAGCATCCATTTGTATTTCTTTCTCCACCTTTAAAAAACTGTCATCCTCCCTTCCCCTCCTCCACATGGTAAACAGTCTCGATGGTAAAGTTTTAAAGTTGGAGACTTGAAAAAAAAAAAGTTGGAGACTTATAAAAGAGGACAGGAAATCAAAACCACCTCTATTCCATGGTTTGTGATGACTTCCTCTTCCAGGGTTTTGAGTTTAGAAAGAGGGTTTTTTTTAATTAATTTTTAATAGCATCTGCTGTTACTGTGTTTTTCTATCTAGAAGAACTCTGCAAAGATCCAAGCTCAGCCTCTCACTTAATCATCTTCTTTATGGGAGGAATAAATGACTTCAGAGTCAGTGTGCCGAGGGCATCCAAAGTCTTTCTGAGCTGGTGCACTTTGAGTCTGAGGAACTTAAATCGCAAACCCCCGGGGGGGGCCCAGGACTTATCTTCTTTATCTCTTGTAAAGGGCTGAACAGACTGTGGGTATTCAACAAGTAATAAATAACGCCATATTCTATATCAATAGCAAGTGCAGTCTAGTTGGGAAAAGCCGATTCTGATAAAAATCAAGGTCCAAGCATCACCCAAGCCTTGGATTTCATCCAAATGTGACCTCGTGGGAAGACTTTTTGAAAACTGAGATGAGGGAGGTGCATGTTGTCTTGAATTTCCTGTCCATATTGATCCACCTTAGTGTAGGAAGATAAGGGTTTTCTGCAACAGCAGAAGGATCTTTTTTTCTTTCTACATGTTGCTAGGTTTGACAGCTAACTGGTTTTCAGTTAATAGCTATTGAATAAATAATAATAATATTTTATGTATGTATGAATCACTTATTTAGTGTGTCAAGCACTATGATAAGGCTTTTACAGGGCAGATCTCATTCAACCATCAAGTCGACCCTATGGGGTAGGTTCTATTACTGACCCCATTTTACGGATGGGGAAATAGAGGTTCAGAAAAGTTTAGTCAGTTGCTCAAGGTCATCCAGCCAGCGAATGGTATGGCAGGATTTTAACTTGACCTCACAACCACTCCACTGGAGTATCTCTGCAAATCACATGCCTCGTCAATTGAATATGCCAACTTCTGTGCCTGCTGCTGCTGCTGCTGCTGCTAAGTCGTTCAGTCGTGTCCGACTCTGTGTGACCCCATAGATGGAAGCCCACCAGGCTCTGCCGTCCCTGGGATTCTCCAGGCAAGAACACTGGAGTGGGTTGCCATTTCCTTCTCCAATGTGTGAAAGTGAAAAGTGAAAGTGAAGTCGCTCAGTCGTGTCCGACTAGTAGTGACCCCATGGACTGCAGCCCACCAGGCTCCTCTGTCCATGCGATTTTCTAGGCAAGAGTACTGGAGTGGCTTGCCATTGCCTTCTTCATCTGTGCCTGAGTTTAGATCAAAAAAAGGAATGACTGAAATTCAAGGTAATAAATAAATAAATAAATGTGTGTCTGTGTGTGTGTGTGTGTGTGTGTGTGTGTGTACTTAGTTCCTGAGTCATGTCTGACTCTTTGTGAGCCCATGGACTATAGCCCGCCAGGCTCCTCTGTCTATGAATTCTTCAGACAAACCCTGCATTTCAGGCAGATTCTTTATCGACTAAGACACCAGAGAAGCCCAAATAAATAAATACACCTTGCCAAATGATTCTTGAGAGGTTAAGCCTCAGAGGGAGTGGTTCAGTTCAGTTCAGTTCAGTCGCTCAGTCGTGTCTGACTCTGCGACCCCATGAATCACTGCACACCAGGCCTCCCTGTCCATCACCAACTCCCGGAGTTCACTCAAACTCATGTCCATCGAGTCGGTGATGCCATCCAGCCATCTCATTCTCTGTCGTCCCCTTCTCCTCTTGCCCCCAATCCCTCCCAGCATCAGAGTTTTTCCAGTGAGTCAACTCGTCACATGAGGCAGCCAAAGTATTGGAGTTTCAGCTTTAGCATCAGCCCTTCCAATGAACACCCAGGATCGATCTCCTTTAGAATGGACTGGTTGGATCTCCTTGCAGTCCAAGGGACTCTCAAGAGTCTTCTCCAACACCACACAGTTCAAAAGCATCAATTCTTCGGCGATCAGCTTTCTTCACAGTTCAACTCTCACAACCATACATGACCACAGGAAAAACCATAGCCTTGACTAGACAGACCTTTGTTGGCAAAGTGATTTCTCTGCTTTTTAATATGCTATCTAGGTTGGTCATAACTTTCCTTCCAAGGAGTAAGCGTCTTTTAATTTCATGGCTGCAATCAGCATCTGTAGTGATTTTGGAGCCTCAACAAATAAAGTCTGACACTGTTTCCACTGTTTCCCCATCTATTTCCCATGAAGTGATGGGACCGGATGCCATGATCTTAGTTTTCTGAATGTTGAGCGTTAAGCCAACTTTTTCACTCTCCTCTTTCACTTTCATCAAGAGGCTTTTGAGTTCCTCTTCACTTTCTGCCATAAGGGTGGTGTCATCTGCATATCTGAGGTTATTGATATTTCTCCCAGCAACCTTAATTCCAGTCTGTACCTCCTCCAGCCCAGCATTCCTCATGATATACTCTGCATAGAAGTTAAATAAGCAGAGTGACAGTATACAACCTTGACGTACTCCTTTTCCTATTTGGAACCAGTCCATTGTTCCATGTCCAGTTCTAACTGTTGCTTCCTGACCTGCATACAGGTTTCTCAAGAGTCAGGTCAGGTGGTCTGGTATTCCCATCTCTTTCAGAATTTTCCACAGTTTGTTGTGATCCACACAGTCAAAGCCTTTGGCATAGTCAATGAAGCAGAAATAGATGTTTTTCTGGAACTCTCTTGCTTTCTCCATGATCCAGCGGATGTTGGCAATTTGATCTCTGGTGCCTCTGCCTTTTCCAAAAACAGCTTGAACATCTGGAAGTTCATGGTTCACGTATTGCTGAAGCCTGGCTTGGAGAATTTTGAGCATGACTTTACTAGCATGTGAGATGAGTGCAATTGTGCAATAGTCTGAGCATTCTTTGGCATTGCCTTTCTTTGGGATCGGCATGAAGACTGACTTTTTCTAGTCCTGTGGCCACTGCTGAGTTTTCCAAATTTGCTGGCATTATTGAGTGCAGCACTTTCACAGCATCATCTTTCAGGATTTGAAATAGCTCAACTGGAATTCCATCACCTCCACTAGCTTTGTTCGTAGTGATGCTTTCTAAGGCCCACTTGACTTCACATTCCAAGATGTCTGGCTCTAAGAAGAGGTGGCAAGAATACACAGAAGAACTGTACAAAAAAGATCTTCACGACCAAGATATTCACGATGATGTGATCACTCACCTAGAGGGAGTGGTAGATACTTATATATTTCAGTTGCTTTGCCTAGAATATAACCAACTCCTTAATGTCTCAGAAACTTGGAATCAGGCATTGAAAAGAACTTCAAAGATCATTTAGTTCATTATCTAACCCAATAGAAGACTCCCTTCCATGAAACAGTACAGCCTCCGCTTGTATCCCTCCAGGGATGGGAGGCTCACCACCTCAAGTAGCTTCAAGCCCTTCCTAAAGGACAGATTACCATTTCAAAACCTTTCAGGCCTAAGCAAGAAATTGTTGCCTAATTCCTGGTGATTCATAAGAAATACAGATCTGTCTGCCTAAGTGAACACTGTGGTTTGTCCCCTGGAGAGACAGATGAAGTTCTATCAGAATGAAACTTCCCTGGCAGTCCAGCAGTTACGAATCCACGCTATCACTACAGGGAGCATGGATTCAATCCCTGGTCCAGGAACTAAAATCCCACGGGCCTCTCATTGGGTCAAAAAAAAAAAAGATATCAGAATTCACTGAGGATTCCTGCAGCTTCAAGTCTCCACATGCTGCTACTCCCAGCTCCATAATCCTTAACTCTGCAAAAGCATAACAAGATGGCAGGTGCCATGGTGCATTCTGGAAAGGAGAGGGGAAAGTCTCTAAAGTTCTAAGGAAATACACAAGCAGCCTCTAAGGGCCTTCCTCTTCCTTGGTCTTCTTTCACTGGTGCTTGAGTACTGGACACGCAGGAGTTCATAGGACCTCGCCCACGGCCAGAGTCCTCATTTTTCAGCCAAGACTACCTCACTTCTATTCATACTCAGCCCCTTTCACAGCCCCTTAGAACCCACATACCTACCACAGCAAAACTGTAGTGGTAATAAGTATTGTCCCTGAAGCCAGAGGGACCTATGTTTGCATCCCACGTTTATGGCTTACTAGCCATGTGACCTTGGACAAACATCTAAGCCATCTGAGCCTCTGTTTCTTCATTCACTGTTGCTGCGCTGTGCTAAGTCACTCAGTCGGGTCCAATTCTTTGCGACCCCATGGACTGTAGCCCAACAGGCTCCTCTGTCCCTGGGGATTCTCCAGGCAAGAATACTGGAGTGGGTTGCTGCAACCTCCTCCAGGGGATCTTCCCAACCGAGGGATCAAACCCAGGTCTCCCGCATTGCAAGTGGATTCTTTACCGTCTGAACCACCACAAAATGACCTTATTCCTCAGAGGGATACAGCATATGAAAAGGAACGAGTGGATCTAACCTGAGGATCTAACGTACAGCACAGTGACTATACTTAACAATATTATATTAGGACTTCCTCTCAATGCAGGGAGCACAGGTTCAATCCCTGGTCGGGGAACTAAGATCCTGCATGCCGCATGGCGTGGCCAAAAACAGAACAAAACAAAACACTGCTGTATTACATACTTGAAAGTAGTTAAGAGAGTGGATCTTAAGTGTTAATCATCACACATTAAAAAAAAAAAAAGGCAATTATATGAGGAGATGGAGGTGCTAACTAACCTTAGTGTGGTAATCATTTCCCAGCACACCCAGGCATCAAATCGTCACGTGGTACACCTTAAACTAACCCGGGGCACATGTCAGTAATATCTCAATAAAGCTGGAAAACAGTAATAAAAATACAATAAATTGACACAACAAACAGATAATCAGACATAGACACCCAGACAGCCACACAGACATTTGTATAGACATATCCCTGGACCACGACTGAGCGACTGAACTGAACTGATCCCTGGACCCATACACACAGACACACACAAAGACACCCAGGAAGCGACAGCAATCCATCACAGCCACAGCTCTGTTCCCTCGTCCGCAGGTTACCACAGCTCCCTGCACCCCCGTGCCTCCCCCTTGCGGGCCACCCCCAAGCCCCTAAATTGGAAAAGTTGGGGCCAGCAAGGAGGTTTGATTGGCGGAGCTCCCGTCGGGGTTTTATTTTTCCGAGTGCGGTTTTGAAGCAACACGGAAGTAATGAGAGGAAATCATTTTGTTCACTGTTGAACAAGCAGAGCACATCGTGGCAATGTGCATAGCAGATGTGTGGGCAGGGCGAGGGCTTCCACTCACAACTGCGCGCTCCCGTCTCTCCAAGATGGGGCATTCAAAACGGCACTTTTCTTTTTCTTCTTTTAAGGGAAGGAAGCAGGAAGAGAGCTTGAACCCACTCCAGGGGTGTATTAAGTTGAACAGCTTCGAAGCATGGGGCAGCCTCGCCTGAAACCCAGTTTCTCCGGAGAAGAATCAGGGGATGCGTGCTGATGTTAATTCCTTGATTTATGTAAAATCACGGAGTTGGATTTTAACTCTCCTTGCCCCCAAAAGGACGTTCGGAAAAAATAAAAAAAAATACTGAACAGAATGAAAATCACTTCATGGAGTCATCTAGATGAAACCAGAAGTTGGCGTAAGAACGTGGTACCAAAACTGATCAGGCTTCCAGTAAAATTCAACCCACATGTCCTTCTCTTGAAAAACCCCACCCCACCCTTGCTGCCCGCTAAGTGTCGTCCCCTTCCTCTGCATCTTTCCAGCTCTTATGTTTTAGGTCAAGGATGCTTTAGTCCTATCTCTGAGCTTTCAGTTCAGACCTCATTAAAGAGCCTTCTGCCCAGAGCCAAGGTCACACTCCCGCTCCTTGGAGAAGCCAACAGCTTACTCTGGTCCATGGGGCATAAACTTAGCAGAAGACCACAACTGGCTATGTGTAAGCCGGATCCAGCCCCCAGACCTGTTTTACTTGGCTCACAGAGAGTTGGCACAGACTACATATTTTTTTACAATTTTGAATTGCTCGCCAACACTGAAAAATCAGACGCTTTCACAGAAAAATTTCAATTTTTCAGCTTTTCTTGAAACCGTGAAAGTTCTGGCAACCTCAGCCTACATCCCTATGAGGTTATCTTGGCTGGAGCTGAGCGCTGGGTGGTCCCTTGAGAAGGGGTGCTGGACTTTGCCACAGTCCCCACCACTCCCTGGTGTATCCTCACATCGTGCATCAGAGCCTGTTGCTCTTCACCATTGACTTCTTGGGGTTGTTTTACTTACAGAAGAAGTAAAGGGACCGGAAAATAGGGTTCATACCCACCTCTCTTTCAAAAGTAAAGAAACCAAGAAGGATCAGGGTGGTGTAACAACAAAACCAAAACTTAACACTTACTTGAGGGCTTCCCAGGTGGCTCAGTGGTAAAGAATCCACCCACTAAGGATTCTCTAGGTTCAATCCCTAGGTCAGGAAGATCCCCTAGAGAAGGAAATGGCAACCCACTCCAGTATTCTTCCTTGGCTATCCCATGGACAGAGGAGCCTGACAGGCCATGGGGTCACAAAAGAGTTAGACACGACTGAGAGACTAAATAATTATGAAATATTCTAAGCTCATTATATGAACTGATTCATTTAATCCTCACAACAACTCTCTAAGGGTTGGTCAATGGATGTTTCGAGTGGTTTTGTTCTTCTGTTGCTTGTTTGGTCTGGCTTTTGTTGTTTGTTTTGCTGCATGGCACGCAGGATTTTAGTTCCCTGACCAGGGGTTGCGCCTGCGCCCTCTGTGGTGGAAGCACAATATTAAGCACTGGACTATCAGGGAAGTCCCACAGTGGATGTTAGTTTGTTGTTGTTGATGTTGCTGTCATTACCCTTTTAGAGAATAAGAGAAATTAAGGTGAGCAAAGAAGGCCATGATTTACAGGGGAAAAGGTATCCATTTTTCCTGCGGAAATGAAACATCCTACGTACCATCTTCAAGATCTTTCATCTGTCCCTTTGTAGTCACTCTCCACCCTTCCCCACCCTACTCTGTTCCCCTGGAGATGGATCTTGATGGATCTGTGTGGGTCCCTTCTTTGGCTTCAAGTTAGACTTGGCCAACAGGAGAAATGGGGAAGAAATATGGGTGTGGAGAACCTGTGGTATATACTCCCCCGTATATACCTCCCTGTGGTGTCAGAGAGTCTTGGAAGGCGGACTGCACTCGACTACACTCCAATCTACCCACGATCTAGACTCTGCCCTGCACTAGACTCTACCCAAGGTCAGGGCTCCAGTCCTCTGAGGGCCTCTTCCATAGAATCACCGTCTCCAGTAACTTCCCTTTCAGCCTAGGGGAGGTAAGTGTGCCCAAATGTTACTAGTCTCAGGGTACCTCACTATTCCCCTTTTTTCTTTTTTCTTTATTTATTTGGCTGTGCCTGATCTTAGTTGTTGCATGTGGGATCTAGTTCCCTGATCAGGGATTGAACTCAAGCCCCCCGCATTGGGAACACAGCCCTAACCCCTGGATCACCAGGGAAGTCCCTCACTATTCTTCTTGGTTTTCTTCTACCTCTTTAGTTCCCTTCATCCTTCCCGGACACCTATAAGCAGTTGCTTGAGGAACCTTCCATCAGACGACCCAACTGGAAAGCATCTTCTGTTTCTTGCCAGTCCTGTCTGTTGCACCTTTGATCCGCATCACTCCTTTGTGCTACCTGTCTGGCCCTAGAACTTATTTGAATTGGCTACTCCTGTACTAGATTTAATTTTATAGAGCATGCAAGCAGAGTCCAGTAAGCTTACCTGTGACTCTCAGAAAATGAACTTTTTTTTCCACCACCGTCTTTGATTCAAAAAAAAAGCTATGTCTAGAATCATGCCCTTGGATTGAGAGGCCATATGGGGTAGAGAAAGACCACTGGACAGAAGTTAGGAGCCATGCATTCTAGGCAGAATGCCCCTTTTCAGAAACACAGTCACTCTGCAGAAGAGCCAACTGGGACTTCACCAGACTCAACTGTGCAAAATATTACAGCCACAGACGGGATCTTTCCAAGTCCTGCCCTGGGAGGAAGGCAGCCTGTCCAGATTTTTCTTTCTCTTCTGTTTCCCTGTTCCATACCCATCTCTGACCTCTCCTCAAGCCTGGATAAACCCCCCTTACCCCACGAAAAGATTTCCAGTTGTGCATCTATGGCATAAATGTTTGTTTTTTGGACAAAACTTCATTTAAACATTCTCTATGTGGGGAAGGAATGGCTCTTTTAACAGAAGAATCCATCAATGTTGTTAATAAACAAAGTACATGTTATTTAACATCGCTGGACCCTGCAAGTCCCAGCAGGTCACTTGGCACTTCTCTAGAAATACGTTTCTGGATAATCGCAGAGCGCCTGGCCAGGCCTCACCCAGCAGTCTCTGAGAGTTAAAGTAATCACATCGTCAAGCAGAGGATGAGATCAGAATTGTGCAAAAGGGCCCTCAAAAACACAATCCTTCCTCGGCCAGAAGCAGATTGACCGAGAACATGATTCTTTTCCTTCTCTAGCGTATGTTTGCTAACGGCCTTCTCATCTGCCCAGCCTGGACCTGGATCCTACAGCTGCTGGAGGGAAAGTGAGAGACAGTCTCCTGGTTCGCTGGGGGCCGATGTTCTGAAAGGTGCCCACACACCCAAGACCCTGCTTTGATGAAATTTTCAAGGTACAAGAGGATCACCGACAGAGGGACCTACCACAGTGATTTCTGCCCCAGCCCTGGTTGGGAGTTAAGCAGAGAGGAGAGAAAGGGTACTAGAAGCACAGGAAGAGGACGCCCAAGTGCACAGAGATGGAAATGACAGTGGTGCCTGGACCACCACAAGACATTCCACAATGCTGATGGGCAGGCGTTCTAGAGCCTGGTGTCTGTTCAGCCACTCACGTTAGAACAGAAGCTCTCTGAGGGTAAGAATCCTCTCATTTGGTTCGTGACTATAATGCTTGACACAGAGTGGCTGCTCAATAAATGTGTTACGTGAATGTGTCCACAGATCTCCTCTATGTTGACAATACACTCCACGAGAGAGTTAACACTGGACAGGACACAGGTCCCGTTCTCCAGGTGCTCAGGTTCTGGGGGCGGGGATTACAGATAAGGAAATGGGCGATTGCCATACAATGTGATAAAAACTAAGCTTCCCTGGTGGCTCAGAGGTTAAAGCGTCTGCCTCCAATGCGGGAGACCCGGGTTCAATCCCTGGGTCGTGAAGATCCCCTGGAGAAGGAAACGGTAACCCACTCCAGTATTCTTGCCTGGAGAATCCCATGGACGGAGAAGCCTGGTAGGCTACAGTCCACGGGGTCGCATAGAGTCGGACACGACTGAGCAACGGAACAGAACGGAACGGATGGAAGCCGCCCGGGTGGATGGTTTGGTGAATGAAATAAGAATCCTGGAGAGAGTAACATCTCAGCAGGGTTAACCAGAAGCGAGGGGACAGGAAGAGGCACTCAAGGCAGCGGGATCAGCACAGACAAAGGTTTAGGGGTGAGAAAAAGCAGGAGAGGACGTGACCAATGGAGACAGACAGCCATCAGGTGTAGATGTCACGGAGAAAAGTCAGCGAATCAGAACACAGAAGATAGACGGATGGATAGATCATTAGATAGATGAAAAGAAAGAATGATGGATGGGTGGATTGGATGGATGGATAGAAAGTTAGGTAAATAGACAGACAGATAATAAGAAGGATGGATGGATGGGTAGATGGATGGATGAATGGTCAGAGAAGTGAATGGATGGATAAATGGGTTGATGGATAGAAAGGTAGGTAGGTAGGTAGATAGAGAAAGGGCAAGACTGACAATAAAATTCAATCACTATTAACAGTTCAACTCCAATAACCAAATCTCTAATAACCAAGTGAACCAGATCCCTAGGTGTTCTTGCTTAATAAGGACCTTTAAGAATCACTTACTGTGTACCAGACCCTGCACTATGAAGGTATTTACTTTTCAGCGCTAAACTGTGGGTCCAACTTTTCTCCCCAGTGTGCAGGTAAGCCAACTGAGGTTCCATGGGACTAACTTTGAACAGGGTTCACAGGACCCACGCACACAGACAACTGAGATGTGAACCCAGGCCCATGAGAGAAACAGGTATCTTGTAGCGCAAGAGGGCAGGCAAAGAAAGGAACAGAGGAAAGTGAGTCTCTTTATCCACAAGCACGTCTTCCTGGCTCATTAATGCAAATGAAGTCTGGGATGGAAACCCCACTAGTAATTAAGGTGGAATGAAGATGGGAATAGTGGAACAATGGGGCCCATGCTTCATAACTTGAGGTAGGGTGGTTGCCATGGAGAAATATCAAGGTGATGGGACCAGAGCTTAAAGGCCTCCCCACCATCTTCTCCTCTGTTGGAGTTGAAGGATCAACTGTCGTACCTCCTGGAGAACCAGAGAACTCAGCTAGATACCCCAGGTAGAGGACCATCTCTGAGCGTCTATTTCTGAAGCTGGGACATAAGGTAAGGCTGAAAGGGGAGTGTTTGTGTCCTTCGATGATTACTCCTGTTTTGTTTTCCTGTGTGTGCAGCCTGTCTTGGGCTTCAGGATCTTAGTTCCTGATTAGGGATTGAACCTGTACCCTCAGCAAAATGATTGCTGTTTACCACCTTAATTTTCTTTATACCAAGCTCTCAAAAGCTTCAACAATGGATGCAAAACAGATATGCACTTGAAGGAAAATTCCCCTCCTATTAATCAAAGCCTCTGATAATTAATTTTTTCTAAAAAGACACACAAGGAATTGAAAGCTTTTCTTGCCCCTTGGGAGATCAAGTCTTTCTGGACAAGGGAAGGAAGGTGTCTTCACTGTATACCCTTTAATATGCTCTGATTTCTTGTTTCATTTAAAACCATACATAAGCTATATAAAAATATGTATTATACACATAAAATCTAACCATCTCTTAAATTGGCGACTATGTCTCTTACAGAACTTTTTTTCTCTTTGTATATAGAAACATAGATACATCACCTATACAATTGTTCAATGATTCAAATCTGTCTCATTCTTTTTAAAGGTTTGGCGGAATTCCTTAAGAGCATGATCTGTTTTAATCTATTTCCTTTCTATAAAAGAGAGAGGATTGAAACGTGGCTGTTCGGGTTGCATGTTTCTACACGGGTCATTCCAGACTGAAAGGAAGCACAGTACCTCCCTGGGAACTTCAACACGAGGCCAGCTCAAGGCTCGAACGTTTGGACAACTGTGTCAGGGGGCCTATGATGTGGCACACAGAGGTAAAAAAAAAAAAAAAAAAAAGCTCTTTTCTTTGGCCACGCTACATAACATGTGGAATCTTAATTCCCCAACCAGAGACCAAATCCCCTTGGAAGTGTGGCGTCCTAACCACTGGACCACCAGAGAAGTCCCCAGGAGCTCTTTAATCAGACCCCTGGGCTTGAATCCAGACTCAGTCCTTTACCATCACGGGATGTCAGGATAAATCTCAATGTTCTGATCTCTTAAGAGGGCATCATTGCGTCCCCCTCATAGAATATTCCGTGAGAAGTAAATGAAAGACCCATACAGAGCAACCAGGCTGTGGCCTGGTCAAGAGAACCCAAGCACCAGGAAAATGATGCATGTGAGTGTCATTGTCATTAGCATATTATTACCTCCTCCGGGATGACTATTGGCTAAGCGCCCTCTCCTCCAGCCACTCACTCAACACGTGTTAATTGAGTGTCTAGCGTGTGTCCAGCTGGGGTCCACCCAGCACAAGGAGAAAGGCACACATCAAAGGGAAAACTTGAGTCAACTTTGGCTCCAGAGCCCAGGATTTCACTTTACACCTCTGATCTGGGGCTGTCCTAAATCAGCAGGGCCCTTCCAAAGAGAAAAGAAAAATAATAATAATAATTGTACCTAGAGTTCAAAGTCACTAATGTGGTTCCAGAATATTAGGACATGGTCTTTGTTTCCAGGGCTCTGAACAGGGATATTTCAAGAGAAAATTTAAGGGAACACTTCCAGAATGCATTTTGCTCACACTCACTTCTAAACCAATGAACCTGCAGAGGGAAATCAGAGCAGGGCCCAGGTTTAAGTTAAATTATAATAATATTGATAGTAGTTGTACTAATATTAGCCCTTATTAGGAGTTTGCTATGTACCAGACCCTGTGCTAAGAGTTTTCCAGGCCATCATCTCATTTTATTTTCAAAAGAAGCCAAGAGCGGGGCTTCCCTGGTGGCCCAGTGGATAAGACTTTGCGCTCTCAATGCAGGGGGCCTGGGTTCGATCCCTGGCCAGGGAACTAAGACCCCGTATACCGCAACTAAGCCCGTGTGACACCACTAAAGATGCCCACATGACTCAACAAAGATCTAGAGCAGCCACAAGTTTTAAAAAAGTAAATAAACCAAAAGATATGAAGTGTTAAGATCTACAATATACAGATGAGCCATCAGAGGCTCAGAGAGGTCAAGGGGCTTGCCTGAGGTCACGCAGCAAGTAAATGGTCAGATCAGGATCCTGACCCTGAATTCCATGCTCCAGAGAGCTCTCTGCCACTCCAAAGTCAAAGAGTAAAGACTCCTCAACTTTGAGGGAGATTTGAACTTCTCTTCCCTTTTCTAAAACCCTACAAGAGGCATCACAAAGAACATTGATGGAAACAATTGACTACTAGAAAGTGAACCCTGAATATTCATTGGAAGGACTGATGCCAAAGCTCTAATACTTTGGCCACCTGATGCAAAGAGCCAACTCATTGGCTGGGAAAGATTGAGCGCAGGAGGAGAAGAGGGCAACCAAGGATGAGATAGCTGGATGGCATCACCAACTCAATGGGCATGAGTTTGAGCAAGTTCCAGGATATGGTTAAGGGCAGGGAAGCCTGGCGTTCTGCAGTCCACACAGTCACGAAAAGTCAGACATGACTCAGCGAATGAACAACAAGAAAGCTAACAGAAAGCTCGGTGGTAAATTCCCCTCTGGGTGTACTCTGGGGCTGGACACACAGGCTACAAAAGAAAGGTGACAAAAACCGGGATCTTTTAGCACAAGGCCTGGGAGACAATGCATGACATTGTAGGCTGAGGCAGCTGAACCTGAGAACCCTGGGGACCTGCCGCATCTCTCTAATCGGATCTGAAAACCACATTCCTACGGTTCCCCCAGGTTGCGGCAAATTCCTTCGTCTTATTAAGCAGGTACGACCTGCCTTTTTTGATATAAAAACAATAGACTGTGTGCCTGGCCGGGCTGAGACCTAACAGAAAATAAAAAGTCAGCAGCACAAAGCCTATCACCTCCAACACACATCTGGAATGAATTTTCTATTGATATAAAAATGGATGTGTGGATAATGCATATGTGTATTTATGAATCTGGTGTATTAATCACAAAGGTCACAGTGAGAAAAGGCCATTCTGAAGCCAAAACCAGCCCCCATGATGAGCTTTCAGATGACTTTGGGGTTGACTTATCCCAACCGAGGCCAAAGCCTCATACACACACCCTCTTCCTCACCAAGCAGGTCTCCAACACCCAACCAGACTAACAATGGGCATGTTTTCTCTGGTGTTTTGGATCAGATACATTAAAAAACAGAATATGCTTGTGAGATCTGCTGATTCTAGCCACTTCGAATGACAGCTCTTAATTAACCGAAAGCTGGTTTTCTTGGAAAACTACATTTTACAAGACAACTGGTGGACTTCTTTATTTCATTTATTCAGTCAAGAAATATATTTTAAGCACTTACTATGCGCCAATAATGTTTCCAGGTGCTGGAGATAGAGTCACCAACAAGACACATAAAGTCCTGTACTCTTGGAGGTTCCTAACTAGTGGGACATATAATATACCAATAAATGAAGAAATACAGAATATAATTGTGACGGACAGATTCCCCCTTCCATCATTCCTGCTACCCAGTGTTCACAGCTTTGTGAAATTCCCTCCACTTTAGTATGAATGGGACTTGGGACTTGTTTTTGTTTTTTTTTTTTCCTTTTAATTTTTTTTTAAAGTTCATTTGTTTTATTTAAGGCTGTTCTGGGTCTTCACTGCTGTGTGTGGGTTTTCTCTAGTTACAGAGCAGGGGCTACTCTTCCTTACCGTGTGTGGATGTCTTGCAGTCGCTTCTCTTGTTGAGGAGTACAGGTTCTAGGCAGGTGGGCTCAATAGTTATGGTACATGGGCTTATTTGCTCTGAAGCATGTGGGGTCCCCCGAGACCAGAGATGGAACCCACATCCCCAGGGAAGTCCCACAACTTGCTTCTAGCCAATAAAATGTGGCAGTAGTGGTGGGCTGTTATTTCTGTGCCTTCACATAAGACGATCTTTCTAGCTGACTCACTATGAAGGCTGTCCTGCCTGGTGTGATGAAGGGAGCAGTTGTGTCAGTCAACTTACAGGCAGCCTCTAGGAGCTGGGTGGCCTCCAGCTGACACTAAGTAATAATCCCAGGGCTTCTGTCCCTATGACTAGAAGGAAATTAATAATTCCAATAACCATAGTGAGCTTGGAAGTGGATCCTTACCCAGTCAAGCCCCCAGATGAGAATGCAGCCCAGACAACACACTGATAGCAGCCTTTTGAGACCCAAAGAAGAAGACTCAGACTCTTGACACAAAGAAACTATGAACTAAGAAATGTGTGTTTTTTAAAAATATTTATTTATCTGACTGTGCCAGGTCTCAGGTGTGACATGCAAGATCTTCAGTCTTCTTTGAAGCATGTAGGATCTTTAGTTGCAGCATGTGAACTCTCAGTTGTGACATGTGAGATCTAGTTTCCTGACCAACGATCAAACCCTGAATCCTCTGCATTGAGAGCACAGAGTCTTAGCCACTTGACCATCAGGGAAGTGAAGTAAAGTGTTAGTCTCTCATTATGTCTGACTCTTTGCAACCCCGCGGACTGTAGCCTACCAGGCTCCTCTCTCCAAGGGATTCTCCAGGCAAGAATACTGCAGTAGGCAGCCATTCCCTTCTCCAAGAGATCTTCCCAACCCAGGGCTTCTTTACCATCTGAGCCACCAGGGAAACCCACTTGACCATCAGGAAAGTCCCTAAATGTGTGCTGCTTTAAGCCACTCGATAAGTGGTGATTTTTTTTTTCATACAATAGAACATTTATGGAACAATTATATAAAGGAATAAGGGCTCTGGAAAAAAATTAATAAAGGCATAGAGTGAAGGTCGAGGATCCTTTTGTGAAGTAGTCCAGAGATAGTCTCTCTGATGATTAGGTGACATTTGAGCAGAGACCATCAAGAAGCCATGTGGAAAATCTAAGGGAACAGTGCTAGGGGGAAAAAGAAGGGCAAATACATGGTTTCATGGAAGAAGAGAGGAGTTTGTGTATTTGAGAAATAAGGAGGCAAAGTGGTCAGAGTCAAGGTCAAGAAAAGAGAGATAGGAGCCAGTGAGTCAGTGGTCAGATTATCCAGTGCTCTGTGGTTCATGGAAAGGACTTTGGATTATAGGCTAAGAATACTGGGAGGCAATTCAGTTCAGTCGCTCAGTCGTGTCCGACTCTCTGTGACCCCATGAATCACAGCACGCCAGGCCTCCCTGTCCATCACCAACTCCCAGAGTTCACTCAAACTCATGTCCACAGAGTCGGTGATGCCATCCAGCCATCTCATTCTCGGTCGTCCCCTTCTCCTCCCACCCCCAACCTTTCCCAGCATTGGATTCTTTTCCAGTAAGTCAACTCGTCGCATGAGGTGGCCAAAGTATTGCAGTTTCAGCTTTAGCATCAGTCCTTCCAATGAACACCCAGGATTAATCTCCTTTAGAATGGACTGGTTGGATCTCCTTGCAGTCCAAGGGACTCTCAAGAGTCTTCTCCAGCCCCACAGTTCAAAAGCATCAATTCTTCGGCGATCAGCCTTCTTCACAGTCCAACTCTCACATCCATACATGACCACGGGAAAAACCATAGCCTTGACTAGACGGTACTTTGTTGGCAAAGTAATGTCTCTATTTTTTAATATACTATCAAGGTTGGTCATAACTTTCCTTCCACTGTTTTTCCATCCATTTCCCATGAAGTGATGGGACCAGATGCCATGATCTTTGTTTTCTGAATGTTGAGCTTCAAGCCAACCTTTTCACTCTCCTCTTTCACTTTCATCAAGAGGCCTTTGAGTTCCTCTTCACTTTCTGCCATAAGGGTAGTGTCATCTGCATATCTGAGGTTATTGATATTTCTCCCAGTAATCTTGATTCCAGCTTATGCTTCTTCCAGCCCAGCGTTCCTCATGATGTACTCTGCATAGAAGTTAAATAAGCAAGGTGACAATATACAGCCTTGACGTACCCCTCTTCCTATTTGGAACCAGTCTGTTGTTCCATGTACAGTTCTGACTGTTGCTTCCTGACCTGCATACAGGTTTCTCAAGAGGCAGGTCAGGTGGTCTGGGATTCCCATCTCTTTCAGAATTTTCCACAGTGTATTGTGATCCACACAGTCAAAGGCTTTGGCATAGTCAATGAAGCAGAAATAGATGTTTTTCTGGAACTCTCTTGCTTTCTCCATGATCCAGCGGATGTTGGCAATTTGATCTCTGGTGCCTCTTCCTTTTCTAAAACCTGCTTGAATATCTGTGAGTTCATGGTTCACATATTGCTGAGGCCTGGCTTGGAGAATTTTGAGCATGACTTTACTAGCGTGTGAGATGAGTGCAATTGTGTGGTAGTTTGAGCAATTAGTAGGATATAATAAGATTCAAGGTTGATTTGTTTTGTTTCACTTGGCTGTGCCATAGCATGTGGAATCTTAGTTCCCAGACCAGGGATCAAGCCTGTGCCCCCTGGTCTGAGAGTGCAAAGTCTAAACCACGAATCAGCAGGGAAATCCCAAGATTCCTGTTTTTATTTAAAGAGGCCTCTGGCTGCACTGCACTGAGAAAACTTGAAAAGGAGGAGAGATGGAATCACAAAGACCATCAGGAGGCTGCGGTCATTGTCTTTGTAAAATACCAATGGCTTGTAAAATGAAGAGAAGCCATCAGATTTGGGGCTCATGTCTCTGTGGTTCCCTCCTTTCTACAATATGCTTCTCAGCTTCCAGCCACTTTGGAAGTCTGAAAAGTCTAACCTCTTGAATCCTCAGCCCAGCAAGATGGGCAGTTTCTGCTCATTTTCTATTCCATAAATAACCATGGAATTAGCAAAGTCTTCAGGAAAAAGGCTAGGATCAACTTAAGAATCTCCTTTACTTCTCCCTAGCATTTCATATTCCCACCAATTCTGTCTGTGCTGGTGCATTCCAATTCTTATAAACAGTTGTTACATGTATTTATGTCAGCGTTTCTCAACATTTCGTGAGGAAAGATATTTTAATGCAAGCTACAATGGAACTGACTTTTTCGCTGACGTCGTTCCCAATGTCTGATTCAAATCAATCACTTTACTGTAGGTGTTATGAACCCAAGACTGCCTGGATTAAAATCCCAATTCTGATACCTTCCAGCTCTGAGTCTGAGATGAATCTCTCAACCTCTCTGTGCCTCAGTTTTCTCATCTGCAAAACTGGAAGAAAAATAGTTCCTGTCTCAGGAATTGTGGGCAGTAAGTAGGATGATACACATAGTGAGTATTTATATTCTTTACTCTTACTTAGTCCATAGCTGGGAAAGGAAGACCCACCTTGATAGCTGGCAAGTTACTGGCACAACCTAAAACTCAGATCTCAGGACTTCCATGGTGGTCCGGTGGCTAAGACTCTGCAGTCCCAATGTAGGGGGCCTGGGTTTGAGCCCCGGTCAGGGAACTAAGATCCCACATGCCACAACTATTTTTACTTTTATTTACAAAAATAAAACTCGGGTCTCCCAAATTTTAGTCCATATATATAGAAAAATATCAGCATGGAGATAATACCTGTAGGAATATGGATTTCCTCTGGAACACCCATCAATATTATTAACATAAAGTACTTTGATAACCATTCTCCTGGAGAGTAGAGTATTGATGGTATGGGAAGTCAGACAGGTAAGTTCTGCTAGAGAAGAGATAAAGGAAAATCTGGAGCATAGGAATTAGGTCTATGGAGGTACTCTGATGAGCCAGGCATACAAAAGCCAGTTCTGCATCTGGTTCCCATCATGTCATGGTCTACACTGGGATTCGGGCTTTCCAGGTTGCAGAAGTGGTAAAGAACCCGCCTGCCAATGCAGGAGATGTAAGAGATTCAGGTTAGATCCCTGGGTCTGAAAGATCCCCTGGAGGAGGGCATGGCAACCTGCTCCAGTATTCTTGCCTGGAAAACCCCATGGATGTAGTCGGGTGGGCTACAGTCCATAGGGTTGCAAAGAGATGCAACTGAAGTGACGTAGCATGCACCCACTGTATTGGGAGAGTTCATATACTCAGGCTTTGTAAAGTTTACACTTAAGCCTTGACTTAGACCTGGAACCCTGGAGGAAAGCTGGGTCCAGGTGCAGTCCCATTTCTGTACAACCTCGCTGGCGCCCAGCTCCCACAATCCTCTGAAAATTGGAGGACACCCTCTAAGGCAGTCTGTCCTGCTTCCCATCTAATTCCGCTCCTCTGCCCACCACAGGGAGACAGCAGGCCTCCCGGCCAGAAACTCAGAGGATGCCAATGCCATTCTGGCACCACTCACAGCTCGCTCCATGGTCCTGGGAAAACGACGGAATTCCCCAGCACACTCATCGCCTCGTTGCCAGAAGAGAAACAATAAAATCCGCTTCCCAGAGAGCCGAGGGAATTAATGACTTGAGTGTTTATTAAGTGCTTTGAAGATGCAATGTGTGAAGTGTTCAGTTTTTCCCTCCCTTGCCTGCAGGTTTTCCAAAGGAGGACAAGGAGTCACTAAGAGCCAAGTCCCCGGCATGCATGGAAAGTTCAGGACGCTTCCTAAGGGCACAAGTAGCATATTAACTCTCACTCCAGTTTCAGCCTGGGAAGCACAGGAGATGCACTGAGTCTGCAGTAACTCTCACAGATTGGCTGAATTCCCCTCCAAAAGCACATCTGAAATGTTCTCTCTTTTTTTAATATTTATTTGGTTCTGCTGGATCTTAGGACTTCCCAGGTGGCTCAGATGGTAAAGAATCTGCCTGCAGTGTAGGAGATTCAGGTTCAATCCCTGTGTCAGGAAGATCCCCTGGAGAAGGGAATGGCTACCCACTCTCGTACTCTTGCCGGGAGAATGTCATGGGTGGAGGAGCCTGGTGGGCTACAGTCCATGGGGTCACAAAGAGTTAGACATGACTGAGCGATGAAGCACAGCAGCACAACCAGATCTTATTTGCAGCTTGCGGGATCTATTTCCCTAAGGAGGTATCGAACCCAGGGATCCCCGCTTTGGGAACTCACAGAGTCTCAGCCACTAGACCATCAGGGAAGTCCTGGAAAATCTGAAACTTTCACAGAGCTGCATCCATATCTTCATTCATTTATTCAACCAATTAAAAAAATATTTTTTATATTGGAATGTAGTTTATTTACATGGTGTTAGTTTCAGAAGTACAGCAAAAGTGAGTTCAGCTCAGTTCAGTCACTCAGTCATGTCCGACTGTTTGCGACCCCATGAATCACAGCACACCAGGCCTTCCTGTCCATCACCAACTCCCGGAGTTTACTCAAACTCATGTCCATCGAGTCGGTGATGCCATCCAACCATCTCATCCTCTGTCCTCCCCTTCTCCTCCTGCCCCCAATCCCTCCCAGCATCAGAGTCTTTTCCAGTGAGTCAACTCGTCGCATGAGGTGGCCAAAGCTTTGGAGTTGCAGCTTCAACATCAGTCCTTCCAATGAACACCCAGGACTGATCTCCTTTAGGATGGACTGGTTGGATCTCCTTGCAGTACAAGGGACTCTCAAGAGTCTTCTCCAACACCACAGTTCAAAAGCATCAATTCTTCAGCGATCAGCTTTCTTCACAGTCCAACTCTCACATCCATACATGACCACAGGAAAAACCATAGCCTTGACTAGACAGACCTTTGTTGGCAAAGTAATTTCTCTGCTTTTTAATATGCTGTCTAGGTAGGTCATAACTTTCCTTCCAAGGAGTGTCTTTTAATTTCCTGGTTGCAATCAGCATCTGCAGTGATTTTGGAGCCCAAAAAAATAAAGTCTGACACTGTTTCCACTGTTTTCCCATCTATTTCCCATGAAGTGATGGGACCGGATGCCAGGATCTTAGTTCCTTTTCACTCTCCTCTTTCACTTCCATCAAGAGGCTTTTTAGTTCCTCTTCACTTTATACATATTCATATATCTCTTCTTTTCCAGATTCATTCCCATACAGGTTATCACAGAGTATTGAGTAGTACCCTGTGCTACAGAGTAGGGCCTTGTTGATTATCTATTTTATACATACATAATATATATATATATATAATGAATACATGCTCATCTTCCAGGGAAGAAGCCCTGGAGAAGGGAAAGGCTACCTACTCCAGTGTTCTGGGTCCACAGACTGTATAATCCATGGGGTCACAAAGAGTCAGACACAACTGAGGGACTTTCACTTACTCAGATAGAGATACAGATAGTTATATTCCACAAATATTTATCAAACACGTTCTGTGTGGCAGGGAGTCTCTGGGACACCACAATAAACTAAACTTCAAAAATCTCTTCACTGTAGAATGTATATTCCACTGGGAGGTTGTGGGATGGGAGTGGAAGGCAGGCAATAAAACAAGAAAGATAAGTAATACAGAGTCTGTGAGATGGTGAAATGTGTTAAGAAGGAAAATAAGGGAGAGAGATGAAGAGGGGGTGCCATTTGATGAAAGGCGGACAGGGGAGGTGACATTTGAGTAAAAACGCGGGAGGAGGAAGGGAGGCAGCCGGGGGGACAGGTAAGGATAGAGTGTTCCATGAAGAGGGAACATCACGAGTGAAGGTGCGGAGGCGGGACTTCTCTGGAGAACAGCATGGCAAGCTGTGTGTCCAGAGTAGAGGAAACTAGGACAAGAGGAGAGGGAGACAAACAGACGGGCAACAGGGGAGGGGTGTTCTGCAAGTCACAGGACATCTCATAGGTCATTAATACTCTGACTTTCATCTGAGCATAGTATAAACACACTGGTAGTAAATGGATGGATGGCTAGATGTTGGATATACTGGATGAGTGGGTGGGTGATGCTTGGATAGACATTTGAATGGATGGATGGTTGGATGGATAGATGGATGGATGTTGGATATATTGGATGGTTTGGATGGATGCATGGATAGATGGATGGATGATGGATATATTGGATGGTTTGGATGGATAGACGGATAGATGACATTTAGATAGATATTTGGATGGATGAGTGGATGGGTGGATGGATGGATAATGTTTGGATGGATATGGTTGCCAAATTCTCTCTCTCTCTTTTTTTTTAGTACTTATTTATTTAGGCTGTGCCAGACCTCAGATGCGGAGAAGGCAATGGCAACCCACTCCAGTGTTCTTGCCTGGAAAATCCCATGGATGGATGAGCCTGGTGGGCTGCCACCTATGGGGTCGCACAGAGTCAGACACAACTGAAGCGACACAGCAGCAGCAGCAGGCCTGAGATGTGGCATATGGGATCTTTACTTGTACCTGCCAGATTCTTGATTGCAAACAACTGACCCTAAGTGAGGGGGAAAATAAGTGTTCAGGAGACCAGGTAACTAAGAATCTACATGAAAAATCTGAGAGGAAAAGTGATGTTGTTGTGCTCAGTGTCTTCTGTCTGGCCGTCCAGATCTACCCTCTGCCTTTCTCCCACCTGCTCTGTGCCCAGGAGGCTGACCCGTATGGGCCAACTCAGTGTTTTCTCTGGCTCTGGCATGAGATCAGAGGGAGGGCGGTGTGTGTGGACAAGGTGTTTATCCTCTGGTCCTTTCCATGCCAGGTCATCACAGGTTGCCTGTGTCCCTCACTCAAGGCCACAGCTGCTGCCAGGAAGCCTCTCTACACACTGTCTCTGGACTCTGAAAACGCCTTGCCTCCCCTCACCCCTTCATGCCTAGGAGTGGTAATATGTCCCGTTCCAGGGTACCAAACCATTCCTTTTCCTAAACGTAGCCTTTGTTCACTGTTCCTTTGTGAAATTCTCTCTTCAAATTCCCTTGTTTAAATAGGGCATCCGTTTGCTGCTACTTCCTGTTACTGTTGGTTTATTCACCTTTGCACCTTTGCATAACCCTAGTGCCTAGCTCACTGTCTGCTGTGTTAGAGCAACGGATGAATAACTGGTGGATGGATGGGGAGACAGATGGAGACAGGCAAGGATTTGACGAGAGTGGTCAGGATTCTTGGTTCCAAACAACTAACTTCAACTGAAGCGGAAAATAAATATTCAGGATAGTGGGTCACTCATAGAATCTGCAGGAAGCCTGGCGGGCAGGAGACAAGGGAGGCTAGGAGGCTGAAATTCCAGCGCTTCAGCACAGCAAGAGCCCTACTCTCCACATCACCACCACTGCTCACTGCCCCCAGGACAACTGCTAAACAGTTTCAATGTTCCTCCAAGACTTTTGTCCTAGGCAGATATCTATTAGGCCCAGCACTAACCTCTTGGCACATCCCAGTTTCTAGGGAATGGAAAGAGGACATCCTCTCCCGGTGATTTTGTAGAGGGAGACAGGAGCTATTTCCCACCTATTTTGGAATTTCTCCAAAGAAGAAAGATATTTTGATAATACGTGGCTATGGATCAAATGACAGATCAAAGATGGATGGATATGTAGATAGGCATACCACATAGTGAATAGGAGCATTGAACTTGACTCACTGAAGACATATTTAATAAGTGGTTTTGGGAGCTGTCTGGTAGTTCAGTGGTTAAGACTCTGAGTTTCCACTACATGGGGCAAGCCCTGATCGGGGAAACAAGACCCCACATGCTGTGTGACACAGCAAAAAAAAAAAACAAAAACAAAAAGTGGTTTTGTGAACAAATAGCCCTGTGTTGTAGCATCAATACAACAGGATTATGAGACTTCCTGAGTCTCAGCAAGTTTTTGTACTGGTGGATAAAAAAAGTGTAAAGACAAAAGAAATAGGCATTACAGATTTAAAGAAACCTGACAAGGCAGAATTTCCAAAAATGGACATTTATGAACCTAGTGCTTTTTCGTACTCTACGAGGGAGCGACATGCTCCATGATCAACCCTGCCTTCTTGATACCCCCTTAGAGATTCACAGGAGGCATGAGCACAGTAAAGTCCCCAAAAAGTCTTGTAAAAATTGTCTAAATGTGTTGTATTTTCTTTATCATTCCAACATGATTCACCACGGAATCATTTTCCACGTAACAGCCTGGAGATTGAGGTGTCTGTGAAAGGAAAGCTCTTATCAGATGTTGGGAATAATATGGATGGGGTGTCAGGCTGGAGCTCTGTTGAAGAAAACTTCATTTTGGAACATGACCTCTCACTGTCAGGGAGGGATGGGGGTGGCAGAACCATAACCTGAGATCTGGGTTGATAAGGACATTCATATTCGAGATGCAAAGAGGGAGACCAGGACATCCTGGAACAGGACTATGCGAGGTAACTGCACCTTCCTTCTTGAGCCTAGATGTTCTTTGCAGTTGGTGGTGAGTTTGAGGGGTCTGGGGAGAGACTGAGATCCCCAAGGTCAGTCTATTCCCTGTGGAAAATGCAGGCAAAAGACTCAACCAACTACAGTGCAACTGCTCCTGGAACCTCAGGTGGTTCAAACCTAAAGAATGCTCTAGACAAATCCAGAGAATCTCTAAGCCAGAGTGCTATAAGATTTCAGAATTCTGTCAGCATTGATTCTATCTGTCCCATCACTGGAGTAACAGTGACTTAAAAAATCAAACAGGGTTCGGATGGCCCAGCAGTAAAGAATCCACATGCCAATGCGTGCCAAAGCAGGAGACATGGGTTTGATCCCTGGGTCAGGAAGGTCCCCTGGAGAAGGAAATGGCAGCCCACTCCAGTATTCTTGCCTGGGAAATCCCATGGACAGAGGAGCCTGGTGGGCTACAGTCCACGGGGTAGTAGAGTCAGACACAACTGAGTGACTAAACAACAACCTTAACTACAGCATCTCTCAGAGCCTTTAACACACAAATGATCTTCATCAATCTTCAGTGAGGGAATAGAGGATGCACTGTTTTGCTCAATATATGAGACCAACAACCTCCTCCTTTTTTTGATGGAGTATCTACCAGAATAAGCATTCCATAAAACACACTTAAGAAAACCAATGATGACCCAATTCCTTCATTTTACAGATGGAGGAACTGAGATCCAGGGAGGAAAATGAACCTGAGAAAACCAATGATGACCCATTGACCTAGGGAGGAAAATGAACCTGCCTAAAGTCAAACACCAAGCAACGATAACGCCAGAATTTGCGAATCCCATCTCTTTCCACCATGCTGCATGGCAGAGAGGTGTTTGGTCAATGACCTTGGAGATCGGCTCCAAGAAATGAAAGGTGAAGAAGATATTTTTTATTTTTCATTAAATGCCTATGGTTTAGGTACCTGAAAAGTACACACAAAATATACTTTTTGAGAGACAATGAAATTTGGAAAAGTTTCCAACCATTGTTTAAAAATCCAGCATGAAAGTGGAAAGAAGAAGTGATGTGAGCAAGTGGCTACTGAGACGAGGCAAGTGTGGACCTCCACTTGGGGAGAATGATGAAAGTTTCATGAAGGTTGCAGACAACCGGTTAGTTTTTGTTTGCTTGTTAAGTTTATTTATTTCTTTACTTTTGGCTGCCCTGGGTCTTTGTTGCTGCATGAGAACTTTCTCTAGTTGCGGTGAACAGGGGCTACTCTTCCTTGCGCTGTGCAGGCTTCTCGTTGCGATGGCTTCTCTTGTTGCCGAGCATGGGCTCTAGAGCATGGGGGCTTCAGTAGTTTCGGCACGCAGGCTTGGTTTCTGCTCAGCATATGGAATCTTCCTAAACCAGGAATCAAACCCTTGTCCCCGGCATTAGCAAGCAGATTCTTAATCACTGAAACACCAGGGAGGTCCCTCCTCCACACCTTTAGATCGTCTTTATGATCTGCCCAGGATGAGCGCCTCTGTCTCATTGGAGAACTCATCCTTCACTGCCCATCTCCTCCTTGAAGCCTCTCCATGGTCAATGGGTTGGCCCGGAGCAAGCTCTATATGACATTGATTTGTTTATGAATCCGGGAACTCATTAAATACCTGTTATGTGCTGGTCACTGTTCCAGGTATGGAGGCACCCAGAGGTAAACAAGAGAAATGAGGTCCCTGATCTCATGAAATTTTACTTTACTTTTGATATTTATGTTTATTTATTTGGTCGCAGTGGGTCTTCATTGCACTGTGCAAGATCTTTCCTTGGGGTGCACGGTCTCTCTGGTTGTGGCTCCCTGGCTTCAGTAGTTGCACCGTGGGGGCTTTGTTCCCCCAAGGTCTGTGGGATCTTAGTTCCCCAGCCAGGGATCGAACCCAAGTCTCCTGCATTGCAAGGTGGATTCTTAACCACTGGACCACTAGGAAAGCCCCTCTCATGGAATTTTGTATCTACCATAAGGACAAAGATCAATCAACAGGTAAGCAATTAATTAAGTCATTTCAACCTCTTAAAAAAAAAAAAAAGTCATCACGATGTGTGTAGCTGATGTATGTACCAAAAATGGGCAATTGGTTGCCTAACCAAGTCACTTCTCCCAGGAGGGCACCTATGAGTTAGATTAGCTGCCTTGGTATCCAAAGAGCAGATCCGAGAGGGGCTAGACTCTGTTTATAAGTCCCCTTCTTCTCTGGTGCCACAGTTTCTCCCCTGGGGCAGAAAAAAAAAAAAAATTAAGGTTAACAACATGGTCCCTAAACCACAGGCTCAGGCAGGGCTGGAGACAGAGACCATGATTATTAAGTTCTGCCTGATGCCAGGATGAAAGGTAATCTATAAAAAAAAAAAAAAGAACTAGTACTATTAGGGCAGAGGTGGGTCAGCTCCTGGCTTTAGCCAGTGGCTGGAGAAAGCCTGAGGATTCTTCAACATGAAAGTGTTGCCGTAAAGACAAGCTGTGATTAGTACTGTCATTAGTCCTTCCATTACCAGCTGGCTGGGCCTTCACCGAGAGCATGGCTCTTAAAAGCACCCTCTGCTGCACCCTAAAGAAAATCTCATGGTCATAACCACTAATGCCCCCAACCCTGCCCACCATCCCAATGTCCCTGGACTAGCTGAAGTTATATACCTACTACTTGCCGAAAACTTCCCCCACTTGGTATGTAATATACTGAGTTTTTTTTTTTCCCTTCCAGTTTTATTGAGATATAATTGACTTAAGTGCTATATAAGTTTAAGGTGTACAGCACATTTTGACATTACATACTCTATGAAATAATCATCACCATAATGTTTAGTGAAGGTCCATCATTTCATATGGATACAAAATTAAAGAAATTTAAAAAAAAAATTTTTTCCCTTGTGATGAGAACTCTTAGGATTTACTCTCTTAACTTTCATATGGAATACACAGTAGTATTAATTATATTTATCTATTGTACGTGTAATATACATCTTTCTGTATGAATGTGAGAGTTGGACCATAAAGAAGGTTGAGAGCTGAAGAACTGGTGCTTTCGAACTGTGGTGCTGGTGAAGACTCTTGAGAATCCCGTGGACAGCAAGGAGATCAAACCAGTCAACCCTAAAGGAAATCTGAATATTCAACCTGAATATCCATTGGGAGGACTGATGCTAAAGCTGAAGCTCCAGTATTTTGGCCACCAGATGCAAAGAGCCAACTCATTGGGAAAGACCCTGATGCTGGGGAAGATTGAGGGCAGGAGGAGAAGGAGACAACAGAGGATGAGATGGTTGGATGGCATCATTGACTCAAAGGACAAGAATATGGGCAAACTCCAGGAGATACTGAAGGACAGGGAAGCCTGGTGTGCTGCAGTCCTTGGGGTCACAAAGAATCAGCCATGAATTAGGGACAGAACAACAACAATGTGTAATATACCGTTATAGTAACCACTCTGCAGATTCAACACTATTGCCTCATTCTTTTTTTGCTTTTCTTTTTTTGGCTGTACTATAAGACACATGGAACTTCCCTGACCAGGAATCGAACCTATGCCCCCTACAGTGGAAGCACAGAGTCTTAAACACTGGACCACCAGGAAAGTTCTTTCGCTATTTTTTGGTGGGGGTAGGGGGAGGAGCAGGGTGGGGAGTGGAATTCTTGCCTTGTTCTTGACCTACGGGTCAAGAAACTAAAGCTCAGCTTTGGGGGTGACCAAGTCAGAACTGAGACATCAAGTCTCAAGTTGCTTCTACCATGTAACACACCTTCTGGCCCCATCCTCACACACCATCTCCTGACCCGTGAAGATTCCCGAGCAGCAGCTGAGGTCAAGAAAGGGCAGAAAAAACACCACTAGGGAATCTTGTCCTCCTAGGCCCTTCCCTCCTCTCTTGCTCTCTTTAATGGGTTCAACTCTTCGGCTTCTCGAAGGACCTTCCAGCTTCTACCTGCTATAGAGACACCACACATTTTTCTCAAGGACACGGTGTGATCAGATTTTATCAGCCCTAAGAGAAACAGCATTTTCGAGGACGTGAGGGCTGAAAAGAAGGTGTCTTGGTATAGATTCAGCAAATACTGGCAATTTTCTTCCAGTTTTGATTGTTCTCAACTACAAATTCATCTATCACTTGTCCCAAGGCTGCCACGTCTGTTGGGAACATTCTATGTTAAGAGTGGCACTGCTGGGACCACCCTGGTGGTCCAGAGGTAAAGACCCTGAGTTTCCACTCCGGAGGGGTTTGGGTTCCATCCCTGGTTGGGGAACTAAGATCCCGTGTGGAGCCGTACTGTCTGGAGTTGTTAAGGAAGACCTCCCACCTCCTGAGAACTATAACTCAGTTTTCCCATCTATAGAATGGAAACATCTAACTTCCTTAAGATTAAGAACATAAGAAAATGCTTCCTTCTCTGTTAGTTTTTTAATTGCCTCAAGCTGGAGGTATTCAGCCATGGCTAAGACTCTGGGCTCCCAGCGCAGGGCCCCCAGGTTTGATCCCTGATCAAGGAACTAGATCCCACATACTGTAACTAAAGATCCCATATGCCACAACTAAGACCCAGTGCAGTCAAATAAATGGATTCTTAAAAATAAGAAGAGTAAGATCAATCTATATATCTGAGTCTAGAGGACCCCTAGCTTCCTCCAGGTTCTCCAAGAGCTCTGTGAACCAAACAGCTGCAGTAAATCCTTTCTGGTCCAGAGGCATTACAGGTTCCTGGGCCATCCTCCTCCTGCCTCTATTTCCCCATCTATAAAGTGGGATTAACGATAAACACCCCCCCCCCCGAGGATAATATCAGATTAATCCAATGAAGAGACCCAGGTGCTTTGAGCTCCCTGTGAAAGGGAGGATTCAGGCACTGTAGAGGCTGAGACTTGTCTACTGCCTGCAAGGATGTGACTTTCCCTCCTGTTCCTGGGAGTCCACAAAATCTAAGAGGACTCTCCTGGACCCTGGGGAGAAGCCTGAACAGGCGCTGGAAAGGGACAGGGTCCCAGAGTTACAGACCGAAGTGGGAGAGGGACCACGCACATGTGTTTACCTCCGGGTCACTGGTTCCAATGCAGGCTGGCAGATCTCAACTGAAAGTTACTGCCATCTGCTCCATGACCTCAATCCATTCGCTACCGTGCACATTGCAACTGGCAGCCCCAGCGGGCAGGCTGGCACTGGCCGTAGCTGAAAAATGGGTCACTCCCAAGAGTCCCAAGGGCTGGCCTGGGCCCTGGATTGGGGCAGGGGGTGAGCAGGGAGGGGCCTGGAACTTCCATCTAAAAGAATAGTTGGAAGAGTGGCATGGGTGAAGGTCTCGTCCACTAGGAAGCTCTCTAGACTCCACCTTCCCTCTGCTCTGGATCCCAACAAGCCATGACATGTCACCCAGCCCCTACTATGTGTAGGACCCGGATGTCAGGTAAACCACAGCAAAGCAGGATGGGATATCTAATCAATTTCACATGACAATAGGAGCTATTTTTCAAGAACCTACAGTATGCCAAGGAAGAAGTTGGGCATATGAGCTGTACCACCTCATGCAATCGTCAGTCCATATCTGAGAGCTTGCTTTCAATTTACAGTGGGAAAACAGAGGCCCAGAGAGGCAAAAAAAACTGCCCAGAGTCACTCAGCCATAGGTGTTGGCTCAGGATTTGAACTCAAAAAGTCATTGTTTAATGAATACAGAGTTTCAGGGTGGGGTGATTTAAAAAAAAGTCCTGGAAATGGACGGTTACATGTGAGGGTACTTATTGCCATTGAACTGTATACTTAAAAATAAGTTAAATGGTAAATTCTGCTCTGCGCATTTTACTACAATATAATTACTTACATGACCATCCTTAGGGGGAGGCCTAAATGGGATTATTCATTCCATGGAACTCTATACAGCAGCAAAAACATGACAAGTCTGCATTACTAATACGGAAAATTTCTTAGGGATATTGTTAAGCAAAAAAATAAAGTTACATAGTTATACATCTAATATGAATCAATTTATGCAAACACACCCGCACACACTCAAAAAGCTCCATTTATTTTCTCTCTGTGTGTAGCCAGTTGTGCTTGTTTTGAAAACATAAATTTGTTCCATCGTGATTGATATATTTGGGAACAATCTGAGCATAACCAAATTTTGTGTTTGCTCATGCATGATTTCATCCACAAGAAACACTGGGTCAATGCAGAAAATTGCACCCAGCTGAACTGACCACACAGGAACACACCAAACAGACACCCCACAACCTCTTCCAGCTGCCTCCATGTACAGTGTGTGTTGTGAGCCATACCTACCCACACCTGGGTTACAAATTTCTGATTTCAGACAACCTCTTTCTCCCCATTCACAAGAATTCACAAACTGCAGCCTTTCTGGCACCACTTCCACGAGACAAGTTCAGGACTTTGCCAAAGTCGAATTCCATAGTTATTATAGCATTTAGGTATTTCTTTTTTTTTAAGGTATTTCTTAACCATTTAACATGTGTAAAACTGTTCTACTGTTTTTATTAGTTTCCTTTCTTTTTTTAATGTGTTACTGACAAAGTTTAGAGTGTTGCCTCCTTAGTTTTATTTTTCTCATAAGCTCTCGGGGTTTTATTGTGTGATTTTTCTCATAGTGCAAGATTTTAGGACTGCATATGCCACATTATAGCAGAATTAACTGCATATACATCTTTTTCTAAAGATATACATGTATGCACACACATGTATTCACGTGTGTATAGATAAATAAGTGAAAATTTATAAACTGATAACAGTGAACTTATCATTGGGGTGGGGAGGTTGGGGGAAGTAGCTAGAAGGACTTTAGTCATATGTATTGGTTTAATTTTAAGGAAGTGTTGTTAATTTTATTAACTGTGTAGCTAAATTTTTAATTGAAAAAAAAAAGACTTCACAGTTTCCAGACCCATGTTCATAGCAACACTATTATTCACAACAGCCAAGATATGGAAGCAGCCCAAATGTCCACGGATGGATAAATGGACAAACAAAATGTGGTCATTCCATAGAATAGAATATGACTCAGCCTTTAAAATAAGGAAATCGTGTCATGTGGTACACCGTGGATGAACCTTGAGGACATTGTGCTCAGTGAAACAAACCAGACACAAAAGGACAAGTACTGTATGATTCCCTTTATATGAGGTTCCTGCTGCTGCTGCTGCTGCTGCTGCTAAGTCACTTCAGTCGTGTCCGACTCTGTGTGACCCCATAGACGGCAGCCCACCAGGCTCCCCCGTCCCTGGGTTTCTCCAGGCAAGAACACGAGGTTCCTGGTGTACTCTAATTCATGGAGGTAGAAAGGTGGGTGCCAGGGGTTGGTGGGGGAAGGGTGGGGTCAAGAAACTGAAAGCTAGTGACTAATGAGAATAGAGTTTCATTTTGCAAGAGGGAAAGAGTTTTGGAGCACTGTGGCACAACAAAGTGAATGTACTGAACTCCACTGAAAATGGTTAAGGTGATAAAATTTAACACACTTAACAATGGTTAAGAGCACAAATTTTAGGTTACAATTTTTTACCATCATTACATTAAAAAAATAATAATTAGGGATTTCCCTGGGATCCAGTGGTTAAGAATCCACCTTCCAATGCAGAGGACAACAGGTTCAGAGCAACTAAGATCCTGCAAGGGTCAACTAAGACCCAGTGAAGCCGAATAAATAAATATTTTTTAAAAAAGTTTTAAGATCCATAATAATGGGCATAATTATATCACCTTGCTGCACACCTGTAACTAACATATCATTGTTAATTAACTCTGCTGGGATCTAGAATAAAAATTTTTTAATAAAAATTCCAAAATAACAAAACCCATGAAAATTTCCACCAGTAAAGCAACAGACACTCAGGCTACCCAAAAAGATACAGGACAGCCTATTTCCTGAAGCTTCTAGAATATACGAACCCCGCGTAAAACTAGCAGATTGACTCTGGTTTATCAGCTCCTCGGGCCGGCTGGTTGACTGACTGGCGGAGGCCTGGTGCCCCACCCAGAAGCTTAATATGAGACCGGAGTCAGGAGGGCGCCATAAATAACACGTTAACCACCGACTCTTCACAGGGCCAGGCATCCAGCAAAGCACCGCGTGGATTTGTCCCTCCAAATGTTCTGTGAAACCAGATCCTGCCTGCCCTCCACCAAGAAGGTGCCCAGAAAATCTACGACCGGGCACACCGGCAGCAGGAGGAGCGCCGGGCCCCAGGGTGACGGGTCAGCCAAGGCCTCCAGACTCCGTCCCACGGGCCACCCGCAAATGCCCCGGTGGCCCTGCCAGCTGCTTCCAGAGAGAGAGGGGCCCCGGAGATGAAATAGCACGCCTGCGTGCGTGTGTGCTGCATAGCGGGAGGACGGCCTTGGCAGGCCTGTGTGGGAAGCTTTCGGAACACCTGCCTCTAGGATTGCGGGGGTGGGCGGCAGACCCTCTGCCAGGGCCCCCCGCTTTCTCGGGGCCCTGAGTGATCCTCGGACGTGCCCTGGGCCACCGCCACCGCCTTCAGCGGCAATCAGAATAATGGGCCGCATCTGCCCTCACTGACGAGCGGGTGGGTACAGGAGACAGGATTTCCAACCATCTGTGTTTCCAGCATCTCTGAGCCGCCAGGGGAAGGAAAGGGCACTCCAGCCAGCTCCGCCCCCTGCCAAGGGCACTGGGAAGTGTTGTCTCTTCGCTGGGATATACCATTCCCACCTCTGGCCCTCCTGGTTCTCAGGCAACCTTCCAGATTCAGCTAGTGCCTCCTCCTCCAGGAAGCCTCTCTAGCCCCATCTCTCCCACCTTTGGCCCCTGGCGGATAGAATCCCTTTCGACCAGATCGCTCATGCCCAGCCCAGTGCCTGGCACAGAGAAGGCTGGTTAAAGGAAGCTACACAAGATGAGAAGGAAGTTGAGGTCTTCTCAGAGGTGGGGATCAAGAATGGGAGGATCTTAAAGCTGGAAGAGATTTTAGAGGGACCGAGGGAAGTCATCCTTTTCTTGGCTTCCCCAGTGGTTCAGATCGTAAAGAATCTCATGTAATGCAGGAGATACAGGTTTGATCCCTAGGCCAAGAAAACCCCTGGAGAAGGGAATGGCAATCCACTCCAGTATTCTTACCTGGAGAATTCCATGGACAGAGGGGCCTGGCAGGCTACAGTTCATGGGGTCACAAAGAGTCAGACACAACTAAGCAACTAACACTACTTTTTATTGAGAATCTGTTCAAAAGCCATCTTCTTAAACGCATAGGCTCAAACACATGAACAAAACATTCAAGGGTTATTTTCACAAAGTTAAACGAAGTTACCACACGATGCAGCAATTTCATTCCTAGGTATGCATCCCCAAGAGAAATGAAGACAAATGCAAACACAAAAACTTGTGCATGGGACTTCCCTGGAGGTCCAGTGGTTGGGAATTTGCCTTCCAATTCAAGGAGTGCAGGTCTGATCTCTGGTAAGGGAGCTGGGATTCCACACGCCTCGTGTCCAAAAGGCCAAGAGAACAGAAGTGGTACTGTAACAAATTCAACAAAGACTTTAGAAATGGCCCTCATCAAAAAAAAACCAAAAACCCATGCATGAATGTCTATAGCTGAATTATTCACAGTAGCCAAAGGTGGAAACAATCCAAATGGCCACCAAGTGATGAATGGATTAACAGAAGGTATATCCATACAATAGAATATTATTCAGTCATAAAAGAAATAAAGTCCTGATATGTACTACATCGTGGGGGGAGCTTGAAAACATGATGCTTCGGGGAAGAAGCCGACCACAAAAAGTCATATACCGTATGATTCTATTTCTAAGAAACAACCAGAGTCAGTAAATCCATAGAGACAGAAGCAGACTGATGTTTGCCAGAGGCTGGGGGGAGGGGAGAGGGGGGGCATGGCTGCTTGAAAATATTTGCTATGAAAGTATCTGGAACTAGATCAAGGTTATGGTTGCACAACATTGTGAATGGACTCAATGTCACCACATTGTCTGCTTGAAAATGGTCAATTTTAGGGACTTTCTCGGTGGTCCAGCAATTAAGAATCTGCCTTCCAATGCAGGGAACACAGGTTTGATCTCTGTCCTGGGAGGATCCCACATGCCACAGGGTAACTTAAGTCCATGGACCACAACTACTGGGCCTGAGCGCTGAAGTCTGTGTCCCATAACTAGAGAGTCTGCGAGCTGCGATGAAAGGTCCCCTGGCGCAACTAAGACCCAACACAGCCAAATACATAAATCATTTTTTTAGATGGCTCATTTTATGTTATGTGAATCTTACCTGGATTAAAAAACTAATTCCAGGGACTTCATTCCTAGGTACCCCAACTCTTGCTGGACCCCCAGATGAAGAACCCAAAGTAACACCATTCTTTCTCTTTCGTAGATAAGTCCAGAGAGGAAACAGAATTTGCTTCTACTTTTAGATCTGGAGTCAGTGGCCCGTGACTCCCCATCCAGTGCTCTTTTTACATCTTTCCAGGATGCTTCTTAGCCCTTGTGTGTGTGTATTAGTCACTCAGTCATGTCCGACTCTTTGCAACCCCATGGACAGGCTTCCCTGTGCACAGGATTCACCAGGCAAGAATCCTGAAATGGGTTGCTATTCCCTTCTCCAGATCTTCCCGACCTAGGGATCAAACCTGGGTCTCCTGCATTGCAGGCAGATTCTTTTACCATCTGAGCCACAAGAGAAGTCCCACTTCTTGGCCATACATGGTCTCAGACAGCTGTGTCCCGCCCCCCACCCCCTGTATATGTTTCCTTTCTCTGAACCTCAGTTTCTCCAATACAATTGGAGATTTGGGAAGACATGACACCTGTGATCATATGATTTATGGTAGGTATCTGAATGAGCAGTAATTCATTTTTATGCATTCATTGTTATTTTAACATGTTCTGGAAAAAAAAAAATACAAGGAGCAAATCAAGCCATAAGTGATAGAGATGAAAGGATGTGTGTATAAATGTTTTCCTTTTTTTCAAGTTTTCACTAATGCTTTGTTTTCCTTAAAAAAAAAAAAAAAGCTCACATTTGCCACACAAAAGCCAGAGGGCTTGAATTCATCTGTATCCTTTCTTGGTGAGGGGAAACTCACGCTTGTTAGACTTAAAAATAGATGTTTATTTTTTATTTTTTCAAGTGAGTCAGTTTAGAGGAAAATATTCAGAAAATAATCCTACAGGTGGTGTAATCATGGAACAAAAGGGGAGGAAAGAACGTGACTAATTGGAGTTCAAGACCGGCTGAATGGCAGCTGTGACATTTTGCGACCCCATGACAAGTTCTGGGCTTCCCCGGCTCCTGGCCTGACTATTTAGGGTTCCAGCCTGAAACACATCAGTCAGGATTGGCAAGGAGACAGGTGGGACCTTCAGAGGGCCTCTCTCTGGGACAAACGTGTGAAGCTTTGTCTCCAAACGGCCCCAGACTCCATACATTGGTTGACCAGCAGCCTTGGGACCCATCCCTGACTGCCCCCCTCACCTCTGGTGACCACCCTGCTCACCTCCCAGGATATCTGCACCCTGAAACCACCCTCCAATGCCAAGCAGTGAGCCAGCTGCCCTGCTAGGAGGGGGCTTTTAAGAGAAGGGCATAGATGAATCCTTTCTGGGGGAAGTGTCTATGCTTAAAGCCTGACCCCAAAAATTCTTTCCTTGAAGCCCAGAGTCATACCTCTCTGCTGGTGGAATTTGAGGCCATGTGACAGGTGGTGGGGGGAGACATTTTTGAGTGGTGGGGGCCTTGCCAACCTCTCCCAAGCACACCCCCGAGGCAGCTGCCAGCTTGTCCCACATTTGGACAAGCACGTGGTCCCTTTCCTGGACAGATTCACCTCGGGGGTGGACAAGTCCAGCCTAGCTGAGTTGGCTGACCGCTCCCCGAGTCCTCCAAAAGTTACCTTGTCACACACCCTCTCTCATCACAAGTTCAACCGAGTACTTGATAGTAGCTGGAAGAACACAGACCTGGAGCCAGACAGATCCGGGGTGAAGTTTGAGCTCACTCGTGGGCCGTGGGGTTGTGTGGCTCTCGGTGCACCCCTTCACCTCTCTGAGCCTCGGGACTCCTCACCTCCAACCTAGAGTGAATCATTCCAACCTGGCAAGGCGAGGCTTAGCACACAGTAGGTGCTCGATAAGCAGTAAGTGTTAGTTTAAGGAAAATGTGAATCCTTTTTTAGACAAAACTCATCGAACTCTATGGCTTGGGAACTAAAAACAGACCTAGACCAACAAAACATAATCTGTGTGTGTATGTGTGTGTATGTTTGGGGTGCTGAGAGATGGGGGGGGGGGGAAATGGATGGACTGGAAAAGAAAAAAGAACATCTCTCCAAATACTTGTTTTATACTTTGGGTTACTGAACCAGGCGATAGTATTACTTACTCCAAAAATTAAATTCAAAGCTATACATCACGTGGCCTAATGCCCAGGTCACCTCTCCCCAGAGCATGTCCCCACCCCCACCCCTGATCACAAACAAGGGCATCTCTTTGTCCCTCCTCTGAATTCCGTTTGCAAAAGAGCCCAAGTGAGAAGCGAAAAGGAGGGCAGCTCTCAAACAGGCTGTTAGATTTAGCCAAGCAACTGGTCTCCCCATCGCTAATTAAGTTAATCCGGTGGGTTTGTCTTTTCTTTTTCTTGCCTGATTTCCTCCCGTGGAATCAGCAGGGACATTAGAGAGGAATGTGCCTGGTAACCCACCAAGCAGGCCTTACTCTTCAGCTGACAAAATGTATTAACGCCACAGAAGAGGAAAAACGTTCCCCACCCCACCCCCAATACATGCACACACAACGCAACTCATAAAAGACCGATTTTGTTTTCAGCTGACCCTCCAGTGCATGCGCCAGGGTAAATAGATCTACTTTCTGTGGCTTTAATCCCCCTTTTCCCCACCGTCTCCACCTCCCCCACCCCATGTTTGAACCGCTCAGATCTGTCATAACATTGTGTCTGTTTATCCAAAATATTTCCACTCAAAACGCTTGTTTCTTCCACCCAACTGACATGTTGACATAGCTCCTGACAGCTGAGTGACTCTGATTGAAATAAAATGGAAAGCAAACACATTTGCATACAGTTTATAGACAGCCCGGGTCTGAGGAAGTTAGGGAGATTGAAATCGGAATTTCTTATCTTGCATCCTGCCCCCCCTCCCTCAGGGTCCTTCCCTTGTCTTTTTCCTAGCTCTCTGCCCCTGGAACGTGTAGGAGTTAAGCATGGCCCCATCATTGGGGTGGGCAAAACTTCCTTTATGGTTTCTGCCCAATCTTCTCCTTTCTTCTGCTGGGGCATTCAAAACTCTCGGTGATTTTCTTCTGAAACGTCGTCTCCCATGTTTTCTGAGATCTGAGAGCCTGAGGGTATCTAAACAAATGAGCTCTGTGCATTTTGAATGGAAACCATCCCTTTTTTGAAATCATTTCCATAAAATCAGGGAGTTGCACTAATATTCATCTTCCATGTGTACTTTCTCAGATAGTCATGAATACTGCTCTTGGGAAATCCCTGGCAGTCCAGTGGTTAAGACTCCACACTTTCATTGCTGAGGGCACAGGTTCAATCCCTGGTCTGGGAACTAAGATCCCGCAAGTGGCGTGGTGCAACCAAAAAAAACCCCCAAACTGCTCTTAATCATTGAGATAGCTTGGGACACCAAAAGTGAAGTCACTCAGTCATGTCCGACTCTTTGCGACCCCATGGACTATAGCCTACCAGGTTCCTCTGTCCATGGGATTTTCCAGGCAAGAGTACTGGAGTGGGTTGCCATTTCCTTCTTCAGGAGATCTTCCCGACCCAGGAATTGAACCCAGGTCTCCCGCATGGTAGGCAGATACGTTACTGTCTGAGCCACCAGGGAAGTCCACTGAGCTTCAATACTTTCTTTTTGGCTGCTCCATGCAGCATGTTGGGATCTTAGTTCCCTGACAGGGTATTGAACCTGTGCTCCCTGTAGGGGGAGCACAAAGGCTTAACCACTGAACCACCAGGGAAGTCCAGAGCTTCACTTCTTATCTCCCCTACGTCCTTAGGAAATGCAACTCCATCTAACTCCCCGCTCCTTTCTGTTCTCATAAAGGAATTACAAAGGAGCACTCAGAAAATCCAGGGACAGCTGCTGCCTCCGTCACATGCCCATGGTGGGCACATTAACTGAATAGATCACTTTTTCTCATTCAATCTCACACAGCCTCAGAATCCTACTCAATACAGCCCTCTGGGTGCCCACCACAAGTTGATCCGAATTGGCCTGCAAGACGCCACCTGCTTCCAACCTCTCATCTAACGCAGTTCTCAAAGCAGGGTCCCAAGAAGAACAGTAACCCAGTAACCCAAGTTGAATAGGGAACTTGTTAGACAGACAAATTCTCAGGTCCCACCCCAGACCTACTGAGTCAGAAACCTGGGGGCTATGGCCAGTGGAGCCAGTGTGCACTGGATCACAAGAGCCACAGTGGGGATATTTATACCACAGGAATTGGCTACTGATCTGGACTTCTTCCTGACCCCATACCCATCCCAGAGAGCAAGCTATTAAACACTGGCCAGTCCACCACTGGCTGGGGCCCAGAGGTTGTATTTAAAGATGTTCCCCAACTTTTTCTGAAGCACGAAAATGTTTAAGAACCACAGTTCTAAGTAAAAATCAGAGACCTTCAACTGGAATTACCTGGGGAGCTTTTTATTCTTTTATTAATATTTATTTTTATTTATTTGGCCAGGTCTTAGTTGCGGCTGGCAGGATCTCTGATCTTCCTTGCGGCATGCGGGATCTTCGGTTGCACCCTGAGAACTCTTAGTTACGGCATGTGGGATCTTAGTTCCCAGAACAGGAATTGAACCCAGGCACCCTGCATTGGCAGTGTGGGGTCTTAGCCCCTGGACCACCAGGGAAATCCCTTTTAGAGCTTTTTAAATATACTCATATTAGGGCATCATTTCAGACCAATGACATCAGAATCTTTGGGGCAGGACCTGAGCGTTGGTATACTTTTAAAGTCCTTTGTGGATTTCTAAATCCACAGTGAAGTCCGAGGTCCACCAGTCCACCCTGTGCTTCTCAAACTTTAGTATTTGCCCCCAACTCTTGGGAATCTTGTTGAAAAGCAGATTCTGATTCCCCAGGTGGCTATTGCTACTGGGCTAAGGACCACACTTTGAGTAGTCAGGCTTAAACACCCTTGGCCTTGCCCTTTCTCCAAATGGAGTCATCCTCTCCAGTGCTCATCTACCGATCCATCCTGACCCTGCATTCTCCTCGGAAGAGCCCGTCCCTGACTCACCTGCCTACCACATGGGGGCATCGAAATGGATATTTGCATAGCCTGTAAAGAAAGTGGGTATCAAAGCACAGCATTTGCCTAGAGAAACCAAAAGGCTGCAAAAAGCCTGAAAGAGAGGCGCAGGCAAATCTTTTTGCATACAGTTGATAGGCCTTCACCAGGGCCCAAACTGACCTCCAGGTGAGCAAAGCCACAGTTATAACTCACCCTGGAGGCTGGCGGAGGTTGGCAAGGGTCAGGGGGCACCTCACAAAGGCAGAGCCTAATCAGCTAACCTCTCTTCCTGCTTCCCGTCCGAGGCTCTCTGATCATAGGAGGGGTTGGGGTGCAGGAATTTTTTTTCCCAGGCTCTTGCCTCTTCTCATGGGACCAGCAGAATGGGCAGTCAAGAACTGGTTTGACCATCACACCACCAGCCAGAAACCTCTCTCTTCGGAAAGGTGGGTGAAGGCAGCCTCAGACCCTGTCAGCAACACCAGATGAGAAGGCAGAGAAGGGACGTCTGCAGAAGCATTCTAAAATGATTTGGGGGCTTCCTTGCTGGTCCAGCGGTTAAGAATCCACCTTCCGATGCAGGAGACATGGGTCTGATCCCTGGTGGGGAACTAAATTCCATATACTGTGGGGCAGCTAAGCCTAAGCGCCACAACTAGAGAAGCCCCTGAGTGCTGCAGCAAAGACCCAACAGAGACAAAAATTATAAATAAGACAATTTCATCACAGTATCAGGAAGGCAGCCTGTGGGCACACCTCCTGACTTTCTCCCGTGCTGTTCCCTGCACTCAAGATGCCACCCCAATTCTTCTCCTGCACCATAATCACCATCCTCCTCATCACCGTCCTCCCCATCACCCTCTTCCTCATCACCATCCTCATCATCACCATACCAAATGTATTCCAAGCTCCTGAAATGGGCCACAGGCTGGGGTAAGGATTTTTCACTGATGAGCTTACAACAATGCCGCTTGGAATTACTGTTGGCCCTCATGTATATGTGTATTCTTTTTCTATTATTATTAATTTCTACAAGAAATCACCTCTGAATATTCACTGGAAAGACTGATGCTGAGGCCAGGGCTCCAATATTTTGGCCACCTGATGCAAAGAACCGGCTCTTTGGAAAAGACCCTGATGCTGGGAAAGACTGAGGGCAGGAGGAGAAGGGGCGACAGAGGATGAGATGGTTGGAGGGCATCACTGACTTGATGGACCTGAGTCTGAGCAAACTCCGGGAGAAAGTGAAAGACAGGGAAGACTAGCAGGCTGCTGTCCATGGGGTCGCAAAGAGTCAGATATGACTTAGCAACTGAACAACAGCACAGCTGCTTTACAGTGCTGTGTTAGTTTCACCATTCATCAAAGTTAATCAGCTAAGTGTATGCATATAAACACCCTCTTTGGGGGGTTTCCTTCCTATTTAGGTCACACGGAGTGCTGAGTATAGTTCCCTGTGTACACAGTGCATGCCTGCTCAATTGCTCAGTCACGTCCAACTCTTTGTGACCCCAAGGACTGTAGCCTTCCAGGTTCTTCTGTCCATGGAATTTTCCCAGGGAAGAATACTGGAGTGAGTTGCCATTTCCTTCTCCAAGGGATCTTCCCAACCCACGGATCAAACTTATGCAATTCCTGCACTGGCAGGTGGATTCTTTATCACTGCACCCCCCGGGAAGACCACGCCATACGGTAGTTCTCATCAGTTACCTATTTTATACACAGAATCAATAATGTATATTGTTGACCCTCTTCAACAGGTCAGGAAGCAGAGATGTGGAAAGGAAAAGTGGCTAATCCAAAGCTACATCATAAGAAGCAGAGGCAGGATTTGAACCCAGGTCAATCGGATTCAAAAGCCAATGTTCTTATTCCAGTCCTGGAGGGTTTGTTGCATGCATCTCTGTTTTGAGTTCTCCCATGGTTGCTACTGCTGCTGCTAAGTCGCTTCAGTCGTGTCCAGCTCTGTGCGACCCCATGGACAGCAGCCCACCAGGCTCTCCCATCCCTGGGATTCTCCAGGCAAGAACACTGGAGTGGGTGGCCATTTCCTTCTCCAATGCATGAAAGGGAAAAGTGAGAGTGAAGTCGCCCAGTCGTGTCCGACCTTTAGCGACCCCGTGGACTGCAGCCCACCAGGCTCCTCTGACCGTGGGGTTTTCCAGGCAAGAGTACTGGAGTGGGGTGCCACTGCCTTCTCCCATGGTTACCAACTCGTGAACACATGGCCCTCCCGTCTGTTCCCATGGTATGGCACATCTATCACAGCACTGCTGCACTATCCTACCTCCCACCTCAGGGCCTTTTCACCTGCTGTTCTTTCCACCTAGAATGGAATGCTCTTCCCCAGTGAATCTCAGGGATTCACCTCATTCAAATCTGTATTCATTTCCCATGGCTGCTGTCACAAATTACTACAAACTTAGTAGCTTAAAGGGTTTCCGTGGTGACTCAGATGGGAAAGAATGTACCTGCCAATGCAGGAGACTTGGGTTCAATCCCTTGGTCAGGAAGATCCCCTGGAGAAGGGACTGGCAACCTACTCCAGTATTCTTGCCTGGGAAATCCCATGGACAGAGGAGCCTGGCAGGAAACAGTCCATGGAGTCTCAAAGAGTCGGAAACAACTTAGCAACTAAACAGCAGCAGCAGTGGCTTAAAACCACACAAACATATTACCTTCCTGTTCTAGAGCTCAGAGGTCTACAATGAGTTGCCCAGGCTGCGTTTCTTCTAGAGGCTACTAGAAAGGATTTGTTTCCTGGCCTTTTCTGGCCTATAGAGACCACCCACACTCCTTGGCTCATGACTCTGCATCACTTGGACTTGCTTCCGTTGTCACATCTCCTCTGATTCTCATCCTCCTGTTCTTTTCTTATGAGGATCTTAAGTTTACACTGGGCCCTCTCTCTTGGATAATCTAAGATGATCCTCCATCCTACTTTATCTTAATCACTTTTGCAAAGTCCCTTTTACCCCATAAGATGACACAGTCAAAGGTTCTAGGGCTTAGGGTGTGGACATATTTAAAGATGCATCGTTCTACCAACGAGAAGTTTCCTACTTGTGATGCAAACTAGCATCTTCCTTCTCTCACCCATATCCTCCTCTCCTCGTATCCCCTCAGAGCACGTGCCACCATCAGATAACATCCTGTAGCTCTTTGTTGGCTGTCAGTCTCCCTCCCAGAAAAAGAATTCAGAAGGCTGGGACCAGGGATTTCCTTGGTGGTCCAGTGGCTAAGGCTCTGCTGCCAGTGCAGGGAGTCTGGGTTCAGCCTCTGGTTCGGGAACTAGATCCCACGTGCTGCAACTACCCGGTGCAGCCAGATAAATAAATGTGTGTGTGTGTGTGTGTGTGTGTGTAGTAGTGTGAGTCACTCAGTCGTGCCTGACTCTGCAACCCCATGGACTGTAACCCACCAGGCTCCTCTGTCCATAGGATTCTTCAGGCAGGAATACTGGAGTGGGTTGCCATTCCCTTCTCCAGGGGATCTTCCTGACCCAGGGATTGAACCCCAGCTTCCTGCATTGAGATTCTTTACCATCTGAGCTACAGAGAAGCTCCTATATATATATATGAAGGCAGGGACCTTATTTGTTCACTCCTCAGTACTCAGAACTATGCAGGCATATAGTAGGTGATCAATAAAGGCTTGCCAACTAATAATAGCTGATGTCACCAAGGACAGTCCAGCCCATTTCCCTCACTGGACGGGGGAAACTGAGGCCAGGAGACCAGGGCAGAGGTCCTGACTGATGGCCCCGTCCTGATGGGGATCAATGCTCAGATGTTAAACGGAAAAACCTGCCCCTTCAGCCCCAGCCTCCTGCCTCCTCCCGCCCCCTCCTGCCCCTGGGGCAATAGAAGCAACCCGGGCCTCTGTGTGCACTTCAAATGCACACACTAAAATCCACACAGCTGAGGCGTGTCCCAACACCCTGGGGGCTCCTAGAGGAGAAACTATAAACAGGCAGAGGAAAATGGGGTGTTGGTGACATCACTCTCTCCCCATCGAGCCCGTCCGACCAGACTGCGCTGTCCAAGTCCCAGTCCTTTCCCAGCCTCGTCAAACAGCCCAGTGATTTAGCAAGAGAGCAGTTCTCATCAAGTTCATCTGCATACCTCCTAAATATCCATGTCCAAGCACGTGAGGGGAAATGAAACCCTTCCAAGAATACTGAAATGATTTTTTTCTGCCCTCCAATTCCTATCTACCTAATTCCACCATTCCCCAACCCAGAGTTGCTGCTTGAAAATGCTGTGGGAGAAAGTGAAGGTAAGAAGGAATGAAATCTGACTGTCTTGTGTCTCTGCCCAAAGCCCTCCGGTAGGTTGTTCGTGGCTTTGTCTCTTGCTAGCTGTGTGTTCTCAGAAAAGTTGCTTAACCTCTCTGTGCTGCACTGTGTGCCAAGCAGTTTCAGTGTGTGCAGTGGTGCATGCGTGCTAAGTCATTTCAGTAGCGTCTGACTCTTTGCAACCTCAGAGACGGTAACCCAACAGGCACCTCTGTCCACGGGATTCTCCAGGCAAGAATCCTGGAGTGGGTTGCCATCCCTTACTCCAGGGGATCAACCTGACCCAGGGATCAAACCCATATCTCCTGCAGCTCCTGCTCTGCAGGTGGATTCTTTACCCCTGAACCACAGGGGAAGCCCAGATAACCTAGCAATTCCACTCTCAGGTAAATACCCAAGACTAGTGAAAGTAAATGTCCACACATTTACATGACTGTTCATACAGCATTATTCACAATAGCCAAAATGTGGGACCAACCCAAATGTCCATCAGTGGGTGAATGGATAAACAACGTGCAGTATATATCCAAACAACAGGATAGCATTCATCCATAAAAAGGAACGAAACACTGATCCATGCTCCAACACGGATGAAGCTGAAAACATGATGATGAGTGAAAGAAGCCAAGCACAAAATGTCGCGTATTGTACAATTCCATTTATATGAACTATTCAAAACAGGCAAATCAGGGACTTCACCGGCAGTCCAGTGGTTAGGACTCTGCACTTCCACTGCAGGGGGCAGCGCGAGTTAGATCCCTGGTCAGGGATCTAAGATCCCACTAGCTACACAATGAAAAAAATAAACAAAGTTGTAAATGTACTAAATGTCACTAAATTCTACAGTTACAAATCATTCAAATGGTAAATTTATGCTATGTTCATTTCACCACAATTTCTGGAAGTGAAAAAAAGAACCTATATTACCACGGTCCTCTGAAGGTCTGAAACCAAATGCATTCATGCCAGCCCCATGCCAACAGATTGCCCAGTGGGCAGAGAGGAGAAAAAGAGGCAAACAAGGTTCCCTCCTCCAGTTGGCCGAATAGATCCATGTCTCCCAGAGCACTCTGGGTTCAGCCAAGCCCCAAACACGTTTTGCCTGCAGCACTTCATTCCGTCTGTAATGAAATTACGTGTGTGCACTTACAGGGAAAGGGAGCGGGTATGGTTTTAATTTATTTACGCTCAGTGTCTCAGAACGCAGTAGGGAAGTTGCTGTTTGATGTTGGAGGCATTCTGCAAGGCCTCTGCATAAGCCTCGGTTCTCTTCGGTAACAAGAAACCAAGGTTAGCTCAGACTAAATTGTCTTGAAAGTCTGAGTGGAGAAGGGATTCCAAACATCGAGCTTGCCAAGGAAACACATTCCCTCATCCAAAGTAGGCATGAAATAAGGATCTGGTTCCTGGGACCCAGGGGTTTCCCACAGAATTCAGAAACTCAGACGTTCCCCAAAATCTCAAGAGCATTGTGGTTCAGAGTCATTTAGGAAGAAAAAATAGAGAGAGAGAAAAAAAAAAAAACCTTTATCAAGAATCTACTGTGATGGCAGGGATTTGACAGATGTTCTTTCTATCAAGCTCCATTTTCGTGATGAGAAAACTAGGCCCTGAGAAGTAATTCGAATGGATTAAGATGTCAAGGGTAGCCTGAACTTGGATAGGACTGCTCCAGTGTCTGGTTATTACAGTTTAACCACCTGTTACAGTTACCATGGCTGTGTAACAAATCACCCCAACCTGTGATGTCAAACAACCACCATTTGACTATGTTTACAGACTCTATGGGGCTTCCCTTAAGGCTCAGCTGGTAGAGAATCTGCCTGCAATGCAGAGACCTGGTTAGATCCCTAAGTTGGGAAGATCCCCTGGAGAAGGAAAAGGCTACCCACTCCAGTATTCTGGCCTGGAGAATTCCATGGACTGTATAGTCCATGGAGTCGCAAAGAGTCGGACACAACTGAGCGAATTTCACTTTCACTTCACTTTCTTTCACAGACTCTATGAGTCAGAAATATAGAAAAGGTAAAGAGGGTGTTATGAGTTGAATCGTGACCCCTCCCCTCCCCCCCCAAAAAATAAGATATGTTGAGTCCTTAACCCCCAGTATCTCAGAATGTGGCCTGATTTGGAAATACTGTCTTTACAGAGGTGATCAGGTTAACGTAAGCTCCTTAAAAGTGAAAATGTTAGTCATTCAGTCATGTCCAATGACTTGCAACCCCACAGACTGTAGCCTACCAGGCTCTTCTATCCATAGAATTCTCCAGGCAAGAATACTGAAGTGGGTAGCCTTCCCTTCTACAGGGGATCTTCCTGACCCAGGGATCAGACCTGGGTCTCCTGCATTTCAGGCAGATTCTTTACTATCTGAGCCACCAGGGAAACCCAAGGTCCTTAGGGACACCTAATCTAATATGCCTGGTGTAATTATAGAAAAAGGAAATTTGGTACACTTTTGGTGGGATTGTAAATTGGGATAGCTGCTATGGAAAACAGTATGGAGGGTCCTCAAAAGTTAAAAATAGAACTACCATATGACCCAGAAATTTCACTTCTGTGTATCTACACAAAGACAACAAAAACACTAAGTTGAGAAGATATATGCACACCCATTTGCATAGCAACATTGTTTACAATAGCCAAGATATGGAAGCAACTTAGGTGTCCACGGATGGATGAATGGATAAAGAAAATGTGGTGGATATACCTATATAAATATGGATGAAGAAATATTACTCAGCAAAAAAAAGAAAAATTAAATCTTACCATTTGCAACAACATGGATAAGTCTAGAGGGTATTACAGCAAGTGAAACACATCAGACCGAGAAAGAAAAATACTGTATGATGTCACTGACACATAGAACTTAAAAAGCAAAACAAGTAACAAGCAAAACAAAAACAGAAGGACTTCCCTGAGGGTCCAGTAGTTAAGAATCTGCCTTCCAATGCAGGGGACACAGGCTCTAGCTCACAGGCCAGGGAGTGAATAAGATCCCTCATGCTGCAGAGCAACTAAGTCCAAGCACTGCAGATTCTGAGCCCGCGTGCCACAACTAGAGAGCCCTCTGGCCCCACTGAAGATCCTGCACGCCACAACTAAGACCCAAGGTGGCCCAAATAATAATAACAATAAATTTAAATAAAAAAGACTCAGATGCATAGAACAAACGGGGTGGAGGGGGGGGTTGCCAGAGGGGAGGGGCTGGAGTAGGATGGATGCAACAGAGAAAAGGATGAAGAGGTACAACCCCCAGCTTTAAAACGAGTCATGGGATGTAATATACAGCATAAGGAATATAGTCACTGATATTGCAGTAACTTTGTATGGGAGCAGATCACTAGACTCATCACGGTGATAAATCCATAATGTATGCAAAAGTCAAATCACTTTGCAGGCCACCTGAAACTAACATTATAGTATCCATCAAATTATATCTCAGCTTTTAAGGAAAGGAAATTTTGAAACAGACATGCACAGAGGAAAGACCATGTAAGGAGACGCAGCAAGAAGGCCACGCAAAGACAGACTCTAGGAATGACGCTGCCACAGTCATAGGATGCCGAAGATGCCAACAAAGGACCCGCAGCTGAAGAGGTGATAAAGGATTCTTCCCCTCCAGTTCTCAGAGGGAGCATGCCCCTGCCAACACCTCGATCTGGGATTTCTGGCTTCCAGAACTGTGAGACGAGGATGGTCTGCTGTGCTAAGCCCCCCAGTTTGTGGTGCCTTGTGTCCATAGCCCTAGGAATGTAACACGCTAACTAGAGACGTCCTTAGTGGTCCAGGTTAAGACTCTACCTATCCCAGGCAGGAGGTACAGGTTCGATCCCTGGCTGGGGAATTTCCATATGCCTTCAGGCCAAAAAGAAAAAAATAAAGTTAAAAAAATATATATGTATATAGGATTTCCCTGGTGGTCCAGTGGTAAAGAATCCACCTGCCAAAGAAGGGGACTCGGGTTCCATTCCTGGTCCGGGAAGATCCCACATGCCTTGGGGCCTCTAAGCCAGTGCACCATAAGTACTGAGCTAGAGCTCTAGAGCCCAAGCTCCACCGCAGTGAGAACCCGTGCCCTGCTACTAGCCCCGGCTTAACCACAGCTAGGGAAAAGCCAGCACGAAGCAATGAAGACCCAGCACAGCCACATACAGATAAATAATAACACAAAATAACACCCCGACTAGGGCAGTGTGTGTGTGCTCAGTTGTGTTCAACTCTCCGCGACCCCGTGGACTGTAGCCTGCCAAGCTACTCTGTCCATGGGATTTTCCAAGCAAGAATACTGGAGTGGGTTTCCATTTTCTTCACCGAGGTATATCTTCCTGACCCAGGGATCGAACCTGAGTCTCCTGCGGCTCCTGCACGGGCAGGGAGATTCAGCAGAGGTCAACACAAAGTTGAGTGTTGGGGTACCAGTTCATCACTGGTACCTGGCATCCAGCCCCCGTCTCCTCTGAGCTGCTTTGCATATGGGATTTCTGCACCTGTTTGCTTTTGAAAAGAGCTTTCCCTGCTTATAAGAGCACTTTCATTTTACGAGAGGGGGGATGGAAGCCGAGGTCCAGAGAGAAGTGGGACCTGCCGGAGGTCACCTGGTGACTCAGCAGCCGTCCTAAGACAGGAAGGCAAGTGGTTGGGCAGCCGATCCTTTTTTTTTTTCTCCCCTGTCACCACTCATTTGTGGTGAAGGCCCAGGAGGCTGGGGTACAAGCTGCATTCACAGTGTCATTTCGTGTGGCTCCACTTCAAAAGTTTCTTGCCCCCAGTTGGGCCCTCTTTTCCTTGCTGACTCTGAGACTACAAAGATGGTGCCCTTATTGCATCAAGCACCGAGGCTCCAAGGCCAACCGGGCACGAGGGCTGGGCCGCTCCCCCCTCCCCAGCCCTGACCTTACCGGACGCCCTCTGCAGAGGTGAGCGACGGGTGGGAGCTGGCAAAGCAGGCCCAGGGCACAGGGTTAGGCCCTGATAACCCGAGATCAAAGCAGCCTGTCAGCAGTGTCAGCTGAGAGGCCGCCAAGACAAGCGACGCGGGCAGCTTTATCTCCCCGCTGGCCCGAGAGCCAGGGCCGGGAGAGGACCACAGTTCCCGGAAACTATTTCTGGAAGGCCAGGAGGGAGCCGATGGGGCCCTCGCTCGTGGCACGCTGGCTCCGGGTCTGTCTCCTGCAATCTTACGCACCCCGCCTGGTTTCCGCTGTCCCACGTTTGAGTTCCTTCCTGCTCTTTCATCCACGATTTTCCGTCTTCATAGATCGGTGTGTGCACACACAATAAAGATGGTTTTTCTCTGCCGGGCAGTTCCCTCTCTCCACTCTTCTCTTTCACACAGAGAAGATGGTCATTGCCCTCAGCTCCCTGCCAACACACACACACAAATCTGCCTCTCTCACTGCAGGCCATTTCCACGCTCGCATTCACAGACAACCAGCTTTCTTCCACCTTCTTTTATATTAATACCAAGTGCATTCTTGTGAGCGCACATATACATGCACACGCACACACACACACACACTCACACCTGCCCGGGTTACAAACTCCAAACCTGCTTCAACCGGAATCATCCATAGACAGCTGCCAATGAAAACAATTAAAAAAAAAAAAAACTTGCCTTCCTCTCCATGATTATGAACTCTGGGACCATTTCCACCAGCTGATGCCTAGGCTTTTTTTTTCCCTTCAAGGTGTTGACCCTTTCGTTTGCAGCTGGAAGAAACCCAGCCACTGTTCTTGCTCCAGCTGTGGCCTCTGTCAGCTGGGTAGCCCACAGCTGGCCGGTTTCAAATGTATCCATGGGAGCCCAACGATCTTGACACTTTTAGAAAGGAAGATGGGGGGAAGGAAGCCACGTTCCCAATATTATCTGAGAGATTCCAGAAACGTCTGCACCCCGAAACTTTGAATTTCCCTCTCTGCCCTTAAACTAGCACCTGATCTCTTGACCAGGTGTCTAGCCTAGCCTCAGGAAGAGAGAGAGACGGGGATGTGGTGGATGTACTGACTACTTTCTGCCACCAGCACCTGTAGATTTCAGCAGACTAGCTGGGCTGGGAATTCCCTGGAGCTCCCCACGCTTCCACTGCAGGGGACACCGGTTCAATCCGTAGTCAAGGAACTAAGACCCTGCAAGCCTTAAGTTTCAACCACGAATAAGTAAATAAATATTTTAAAAGATTTTTTTTAAAAAAAAGCAAAAACATATAACTCAGATGGAAGAGAAGCACAGGGCAAGGCATGTGGGAAGGGGCACAGCCTTAACCTGAGGGTGCCATTCTCCTCAGATATCCATGGGTTCACCATCCTGGAAGGTCTTGGAACCTCCTCATTTTGGGGTTTTGATGGAGGTTTAATTACACAACCATGACTTTTTTCCACATTCTTTCTGTTTGTGTTTTGATGTGAACCGTTTTAAAAGTCTTTATTGAATATGTTACAATATTGCTTCCATTTTATGTTTTGGTTTTTTGGCCACCAGGCATGTGTGATCTTACCTCCCCAGCTAAGAGTTGAACCCACATCCCCTGCATTGGAAGACAAAACCTTAACCACTGGACTGCCAGGGAAGTCCCCACAGGCGTGACTGATTAAATGATCAACCACTGGAGACTGGTATTGCTCTCCAGCCCCTCCCTACTCCTCCAGAGGTTGAGGGGTGGGACTGCAAGTTCCAACCCTCTAATCCCCTGACTGGATCTCTGGGCAATCAGCCCCCATCCTTAGGTGGTTCCAAGTCACTTCATTCACATAACAAAAGACATTTATCGGCTCTCAGCACTTTGGAAATTCCAAGGGTTTTAGGAGCTCTGGGCCAGAAACAGGAACTTGGAGACCAGATAGGTGTTTCTTATCATGAATCACAACATCACAATCACCACTGCCCCACCTTGCCTCACCAAGCCCTCATCTCACTGGCGGTATGTAGCTCTCCTTTCCAAGATCTTAGAAGGCCAGGAATGTAATGACTTCTGTGGCTCAAAAGTCTACCTGTGGGTTCTAGCCCTGGGCAGAGCTGGATCTAAACACTCCAGCCTTTGCCTCCTCAACTCTCACCCTCAGGTCTCGTTCAGTTGACTTTCTTCCAGGCAGGCTCTCAACTCTCCTTAGCCAAGAAGACCCTCAGAAGTTCCAAGCTAACATCTTACTAAAATAGCAACCGCAGCCAAGAAGATGCTCCCATTTTTCCCCTATCCTCATTAAGAGTCCCAGGAACGCATCTCATTGTCCTTCCTGGTCCAGGTCGGTCATACGGACATCCACAAGCCATGGACTCTGGCCAAGAGTCAGAATGCTCAGATTGGTCCGGCCTTGGTCATGCACCCATTCCCAGACCTTGGGTCAGCCTCACCTGAATTATCTGGACACAGAGCAGAGGAGGCACAATTTCCAAAGGGGAAAAAAAAAAAAATCAAGGTGATTTACAGAAAAGGAAAAGCAGGCAAAACTGTCAATGGCCATTCTGTATGTCCTGTTGGTTCACAGTGGCTGTATACAGCTCATTGCACAGATCTGGGTCACACATACCTGGATCTGAAGGCTGCCTCCATCACTTTCCAGAACTTGGGTAAATGGTAATCTCTCTAAGCATCAATCTTCTCATTTGTAAAGTGGACAGAAAACAAGTTTCAGCTCACAGATTTATAAAATTTATAAAGGCCACAAAGATGATAATAATAATAGTAAATGTTGTTACTTTGAAAAAAAAAAAAACAATGCCCATAATTATCCTAGTTCCCGGCTTCTAGACAGGAGTCTTTTGTCTTTCTCTGTCCTCTTTCTTCCTGTTATTTGATGCTTTGCTTTTTCCTTCCTTGCAAAGATTAAATACACGCACACATGCAAACAGGAGTCCAACCCAAATAACCCACTCATATCAACTAGAGGAGAAAGAGAAAATATGTGGAATTCATTTATATTGAACCACAGGCAACCAGAGACTTGTGTAGTGGAAAATATACATAAGGCTTAAAGGAGGAAAAGGGATATTAAAATAGTAATTTTCCCAATCATATCGAGACAGTTCTTTCAGCCCTAATAACAGGATGCATAACACATCTGTCGAAAACAGTGCTACATCTCCAAGCAGAAACCAAATGAATTGAGTTTCTGCTCAGGGACAAGGTAGGCTGAGACTGTCATCAGCTTTGTTCCTTTTTTTCTTTTTGCCTTTTTTCTCTCCAAGGCATTTTGGTATTGCTTCTATCTTTGTGAGATTGGCTCCTGTTTTCTCCCCCATTCTTCTTCCTTCCACATGAGTTGAATAGGACCTGAGTCTGCATGTACCAGGAAGTCCACTGAACAGCTTCCAGTGGTTTCACACAGGTCACAGGAGGCAGTATCAAATCTAATGATCAAGTCCTGAGGGTCCCATCTGGTGGCTGACTTCCCCCAAAGACCCCATATCTACTCCTTTTTCTAGTGGCTGACGTGGAAGGCCACGATGGGACAGATAGAGAAAGGCTGTGATCTGGTCTCCCAAGTGGTCTGAACTTGAACTAACATTAGCCAGTGGTGGACAAAGGGCTGAAGACGTCTACGGCCAATGGGTGAGAAGGCCATGATTGCAGGGATAAATCTGGGCACTACTTTGGGTCCTAAGAACCTAATTTAGTTGTGAGTTGGTCCCTAGAATTTCCTCTGACATCAGTGGAGCTCTACTAATGGAAGATCAGGAGCATCGGGGCTGACTATCTCTTTTTTGTTGTTGTTTTGTTTTTATTTACTTATTTATTTTTATTTTGACTGTGCCATGCAGCCTGTGAGATCTTAGTTCCCTGACTAGGGGTTGAACCCATGGCCCCAGCAGTGGAAGGCAGAATATTAGCCACTGAACCACCAGGGAAGTTCCTTTGGCTGGATTTCTTGGTGGCACTCCACCATGCTAGAACCCAGGTCATCTCACCCATGTACCTTAAGGTGTGGCTCTCCTTCCTACCTTCCAGGGCAACACCAGGGCACCAGACCCAGAGAGATAAGGGAAGGCAAATTCCGGAGATGTAATTAACACACGGAAGTCTCACATCCTTGAATGGATGGGGCATTCAAGAGGGAAAATCTGAAACTGAGTCAGAGGGACTAGGATCAATTAAATGCAAGGAAGAGATAGCTGAGGAACTCTTGAAAATATTTTCCAAGCCAGTGGCAAGAGAATGAGCTTGGAGAGGGAGACATGGCCAGATCTGAAAGGACTTGAGCATCACCCCAGGCACACAGGGGATCCATGACAGGGCTGAGCGCAGGACAGTAGTGATCAGAATCACATTTCAGATCAGTTGGGCTGCAGAAAAAGTGGATGTACAGCGGGAAGAGTGGAAACAGCTGACAGAAGGCTCCTGTGGAAACGTAGAGAAGACAGGAAGGTAGCCAGATCCAAGACTTTAGGTAGAGAGTGGAGACAAATCAACAGCTCCAAGAACAAATCAAGAAATAGGATTAGAGGGACCTACTTCCTGGTCCAGTGGTTAAGAATCTGTGCTTCCACCACAGGGGGCCTGGGTTCGATCCCTGGTCAGGGAACTAAGATCTCATATGCTGTGCCCTGCAGCAGAAAAAAAAAAAGGCAAGAAATAGGGTTAGAAAGGAAGACATTTTTAGGCACAAGAGGCAATGGGTGAACACCTAAAAGCTTTCACCCTAAGGAGAGTTAGTCTGAACCAGTCACCCTAGTCTATCACAAGTTAGAAATCTTGTTTTTTTTCTTTCAAATTGTGCTTGTGGACCTCTGAGTCATCTGCCTCCATCCCTGTGCAGAATGCATGATCTAGCAGGCTCTGAAATTGGCTGCCCCGATGTGGTGTTGGTGGTGGTTTAGTCAGTCAGTCATGTCTAACTCTTGCGACCCCATGGACTGTAGCCCACCAGGTTCCACAGTCCATGAGATTTCCAAGGCAAGAATACTGGAATGGGTTGCCATTTCCTTCTCCAGTCCGGGTGTGGTTCTATTATTTAAAGTCTTCATTAGAAGCTGGTAGAGACTGGATGCATTAATAGTCCTCTTTGACGATCTAGTTAGTAGCTGAGAAGAGTTAAAGGGATGAGGTTTTGAAGGCTCCAGCACATTTAGCAAGCCAACATCTTGATCCAAATTCAAGAAATTGTGATTTCAATGCAGCTCTTAGCAACACAGTTGGAAAAGCAAAGCTGTGTTGGAGAGACATTGTTTTATATAGAGAAGAGAAAAAATACTTTCAGGCACTCAACACTTGGAGCTAGGTACTTCTTTGGTGGTCCAGTGATTGAGAATCCACCTTCCAATGCAACGGACCCCTGCTCAGAGAACTAAGATCCCACACACCGCAGGGTAACTAAATTGATATTGAAGAACCACTGGATGGTCCCCAGCCCTCTAGCAAAAGGCACACATACCCACCAGCCTGTCCTCAAATACCAGCTAATCAGCAATAAAAGTTGCTATGATTGTTCATCCCAGTGGATCTTATCCAAACAGATTGTCCTAAAGCTGACCAGGGCAGAACTAAAGGAGTAACCAGGGTGGGTAAACTCACCATCTTAGAGTCAGTTAAGCTCTCACTACTCAATCCAGATCACAAACGGAAACATTCTACATGGACATTGACCATCCTTCATGAGTAAGATAAGAGACTATTCCAGTTCAAATAGAGCAAGTCCCAGGCAAAGTCAGAAGAGTTGGCCATCCTACTGCTGAGCAATGATGTTCTTTTCTAAGGTGATTTGAGAAAATATATGGACCAATATATGGTCCATTCTATCGGGAAGGAAAGAGAATCCATTTGCTCAGTTGCATGTATTTCAGTCATCTTTTCCAATGGAAAGGAAATTGCTCCAGCCACAGTGGTGCGTGCAGGCTCTGAAATCAGATTGCAATGGGCTTAAATCCTTGCTTTCCTCTATGAAATGGGAACATTCCTAAGTCATTCTTCTGATGCAAGAAAATGTATGGAAAGTGCTGAACACAGTGTCTGGCTTGTAGTAAACATTCAAAGCTTTGAGCTGTTTTTTTATTATTAGAACTTTCCATCTAACCCCACCCCAACCCCAATCCCCTTGATGGAAAGCTACTTAGAGCTTTTAATCTCTCTCTTGGCATTTCCCATTTGACCTAGGCTTTGAGGAGCTTCTGTAATTCATCCCCTTTCCTGGGGCCTTAACTGCTAGAGTCCAGTTACCAGGTTCCTCTTTGCAAATTTGTAACCTAGAAGATTTAGGAAACCTTTGACTAAAGTGACTAACATGATTGAATATGAAAGGGAAGCATAACAATCGTGTCTTTCCTTGGGAAGGAATGAGTTATCTCTAGGAGGAAGGGAGTTTTTTCTAAGCCCCCAAGATGTTTGTTAACAGAGATAAAGTGTCTAAAAAGCTTAACACAGTGGTCAAAACAATGCCATCATCAAATTACTATCTTTAACCTGAACAATTGGTGGTGTCCTCCAAGCTGGACTAGTTTCTGCCTTTTCGCCCAAGAGTCTGTTCATTTTATTTGACTTTATTTTATTCTAATTTTAGGGGGCACAGTTTGCAGGATCTCAGTTTTCCAGCCAGGGACTGAACCTGGGCCAAGGCAGTGAAAGAATCAAATCCTAACCGCTGGGCTACTAGGGAATTTCCTAAAGGAGTCTTTTTAAAATATAAGGCAGCTACCCTGGTGTCTATTAACAGGAGAAAGGATCAATTGCAGTATATCCACACACAAAAAAATACCACCCCACTATATGAGGATGACAGAGGACAAGGTAGTTGGATGGCATCACTGAGTCAATGGACAAGAGTTTGAGCAAATTCTGGTTAATGGTGAAGGACAGGGAAACCTGGCATGCTGCAGTCCATGGGGTCACAAACAGACCGACACAACTCAACAACAACATCAACCCCACATTTTGTGTGTGCGTTTGTGTGTGTATGTGTGTTAGTCACTCAGTCATGTCTGACTCTCTGACCCCGTGAACTATAACCTAACAGGCTCCCCGTCCATGGAATTCTCCGGGGAAGAATACTAGAATGGGTTGCCGTTTCCTTCTCCAGGGGATCTTCCCAACCCAAGGATCAAACCCAGGTCTCCTGCATTGCAGGTGGATGCTTTACCATCTGAGCTACTACTGAGATGCATATATATATATATATATATGTGGGCAGTTATAGCCTGGATGAATTGCTAATATTGGGTTGGGCGAAAAGTTCAAGTTTTTCCTAACATCCTATGGAAAACCCGAACAATCTTTTTGGCCTACATAATATATTACACTGAGTGAAAGAAGCATGATTCCATTTATATAAAGTTCTAGAATAGTTCTAGAATAGGTCGGACACGACTGAGCGACTTCACTTTCACTTTTCACTTTCACACATTGGAGAAGGAAATGGCAACCCACTCCAGTGTTCTTGCCTGGAGAATCCCAGGGACGGGGGAGCCTGGTTGGCTGTCATCTATGGGGTCACACAGAGTCGGACACGACTGAAGTGACTTAGCAGCAGAATAGGCAAAACTCACCTGGTGAGAAAAATCAGGACAGTGGTTGCCTGGGGGCAGGGCAGGAGGGAGGGGCAGGGTGATAATACTCTCTAGCTTGATAGGGGCTGGGCCTGCACAAGTATGCCAAAAATTGTCAAAATTCAAAGAACGATGCACTTTAGATGTGTGCATTTCACTGTATGTAAATTTTCTCTTTAAAAACAAATATTGACCTCTGCTCAGTGATAGGCAAGCCGAAGTGTTTGGGGATGAGGTCACAGGAGGTCTGCAACTTTGGAAATGCAACAAAACAAAAAGATGAATCAATAGATGGAGAAAGGGATGAAGACAGGGGTAGGTGTGCGATGAAGCAAACAGATGGAACTGTGAAGTGGAGAATCCACTCTCTGGGTATGTGGCTGCTCCCTGTATAATTTTTCATCTTCTCTATATGCTTGTAATTTTTCATAAAATAAAAAGGGAGGGAATTCCCTGGGAGCTCATTGATTAGGACTGAAGGGGGCCTGGGTTCAATCCCTGGTCAGGGAACTAAGATCCTACAAGCTGTGCAATGGCATGGCTCCTAAACAATTAAAAATAGAAAAATTAAAAATAAATGTGAAAATAATTTAAAGCAGGGTGAGTGGGGAAAGGGAGATATGTCAATCCTTTTCAAGACAGCTTCTGTTTTCTTCATCCGCAAAGCCAAAGCACTTGCCCTGGGAGGGTCTACAGGATCTGGCTCCTCCCAACTCCCAACTCTCTGGTCTCATCTCTTGCCACCATCTCAACAATTTTTAATGATGACTGAAGCCTCTCGGACCACTTTCCTTCCAGTAACGGCAGCCTCCTTGTTCATCCTCCAACATCCCAACATTGTCCTGGTGTCAGAGACTTTGCACCTTCTGTTGCTTCCACTATTCCCCCAAATTTCACAGCCTGGATTCCCTGACTTCTTCAGCCTCCGCCCCAGAGTCTCCTCATGACCACACTATGAAACAGCAGCTCCTGCCCTCACTCTCCGTCCCTTCGCCCGTTTCTGGTTTTCATCACCTGCTGCACGAAACTCACTTGTTTAGCACCACCCTCAGCAATAAAGGCACTTTACTCTGTTCCCTGTGGTGTATTGGCTCCTAGAGTGACACCAGCAAGATGTTCCATGAATACTTGTTTAATAAACACGAGAATGAATGAGTATGATACTGACACTACCAATAATTATCTTTACTGAGTACTTGGTAAGTGCCGGCCCCAAGCTAAGCCACTGACTCCCATGTTCATTCTTAAATGGTGTCTAGTCGTTAAGTCGTGTCCAACTCTTTCGTGACCCCATGGCCTGTAGCCTGCCAGGCTCCATCCATGGGATTTCCCAGGCAAGAATAATGGAGAGGGTTGTCATTGACTTCTCTAGGGGGACCTTCCTGGTGCAGGGATCAAGCTTACATCTCCTGCATTGGCAGACGGGTTATTTACCACTAAGATACCAGGAAAGCCCATGCTCTCAAATAGTCTATGGCTATTTTGACAACTGAGAAAAATTGGAGTTTAGGAAGACTGATTTATCCAAAGACCAGACTGAAAAAGGGCAACCCATCTGCTTGATGCTTTCCCCCTTGCCACAGGGCAAGAAGGGTCTAGAAGAGGGAGTCCTGTGGGAGAGAAAGTGGGAGGATGTCATCAGGACTGCTCTACTGGCAGATGTAAAGTCCCAGGTGCCCATACATCTGAGGACATCAGACTCTTCACTGTCAAAATTCCAATGACACCTAATGCCCCAAGTCTACCAGGATCAATGGGCCAACCAGCATTACCACTGGGCTTCCAACTTGATCAGCTCTTCTACATCATGGTCTGTGTTCTTTTGGTTTTGTTTCAGTTTTGGCCATGTTGCATGGCATACGAAACCTTAGTTCCCCAACCAGGGATTGAACCCAGGCCCCGGCAGTGAAAGCACAGAGTCCTAACCACCAGACCAGGAGGAAAGTCCTTGGTCTGTATTGATAAACTGCCTTTCAGTTGCAAAGGTGACGTTAACCCCCACGTCAAACATCTTTCTTCCATATCCTGTTATACACAGCCTGTATCTATTGACCTTCACACAGCGATTTTTTTAAGTGTTGAAAAATGTTAGTTTTCTCCACGATTAACTAGTCCATATCGGATGATCAAGTTTAACATATGGAAAAAAATGTCAAGAACGTTTCCAGTTATTCATAGATAATCTGTCGGTGAATAGACATTCGAGAAGTGAGGGGAACCTCAGCTGTAGCTCCACGTGTGTGCTGAGCACCTGCTATGCGCCAGGTTCCGCATCAGACACCAGCGGATGAGGAAGTGGGGACTGGACGCTGCAGAGCTCAGTCAGTCCCCGTGTGACCTGGCCAAGCTACTCAAGTACTTTGAGCCTCAGCTGCATCTTCTGAAAAAGGGAGATAATTATACCTCCTTGAAAGCGCTGTTGTGTGGAACGCAGGAGATAATGTACATTACAGGGCCTAACACAGTGGCCAGGGCGTGATAGCCGAGGGAAGACATGCTGGTTCTGTGCCCACATCTTCCTCTCCTGCTCCCTCCCGCTTCAAGGAGACCCTGAGACATACTCGGGTAATTCTGACGTCTCAGCAGACCAAGTGCTCCGGGTGAGGAACTGACTGCCGACGAGTATTTAATTCTGTGCCTCAGTTCAGTTCAGTCGCTCAGTCGTGTCCGACTCTCCGCGACCCCATGAACCACAGCACGCCAGGCCTCCCTGTCCATCACCAACTCCCGGAGTTCACTCAAACTCATGTCCACAGAGTCGGTGATGCCATCCAGCCATCTCATTCTCGGTCGTCCCCTTCTCCTCCCGCCCCCAACCTTTCCCAGCATCAGAGTCTTTTCCAGTGAGTCAACTCTTCACATTAGGTGGCCAAAGTATTGGAGTTTCAGCTTCAGCATCAGTCCTTCCAATGAACACCCAGGATTGATCTCCTTTAGAATGGACTGGTTGGATCTCCTTGCAGTCCAAGGGACTCTCAAGAGTCTTCTCCAGCACCACACTTCAAAAGCATCAATTCTTCAGTGATCAGCTTTCTTCACAGTCCAACTCTCACATCCATACATGACCACGGGAAAAACCATAGCCTTGACTAGACGGACCTTGGTTGGCAAAGTAATGTCTCTGCTTTCTAATATGCTATCTAGGTTGGTCATAACTTTCCTTCCAAAGAGTAAGCGTCTTTTAATTTCCTGGCTGCAATCAGCATCTGCAGTGATTTTGGAGCCCAAGAAAAGAAAGTCTGACTAGGGATACTCAAAAAAGAAGGTATTTTTGTCCCCACGACACAGATGGGAAAACCAAAGTTCAGAGAGAATAAAAAACTTGGCCAAAGAGAATATGGTTTTTAAGTTTTAGAAGGTTCCTAGTTCTTGTCTTGTTCATCTCATGGAAGAGAGATTCCAACTAGCTATGGAAATCCAGAAGGGCTGCTTGGAGGAGGTAGCCATTTCAAGAGTCTATTGGGACTTCCTTAGTGGTTCAGTGGCTAAGACTACGAGCTCCTAATGCAGGGGACCTGGGTTCAATCCCTGGTTCAAGAACTAGATCCCACATGCCAACTAAAGAATTTATCTCTGCAGTATGAAGATCTGCTTTTCTCTCATACCAAACTAAGCATTTCTCTAGGTGGCTGCAGCCTGGATTCAACCAGAGCTTTGCCACTTTCCTTCCGTCTTTGGCTTTAGCCCAAGTGGGCAGCAGCACAGATTTCCTCCCCTGAACACCAGTAAAACATTCAGAATCACAGAGACCTCCGCAGGATACCACCCATCTCCTTCCCCCAGTGGTCTCCACATCTAAAGAGATTTGAGAAAGACTCTTTGAGACTCTGCTCATAATCTCTTTGAAAACTCCCTCCCACTGGTTGGTTATGTCAGATCTACTTTTTTGTCACTTGGTGACGGGGTTTTTTTAAGTGGAAGGGGAAACCCAGCAAATACTAACATCATCTTCAGGATGGAGGATCCTGCTACCACTAAAAATATGTGTATTCTGGTTATTTACAATGACCCATTTGTTTGGGAAGGACTTTTTTCTCTTCCTTGCATGTCCCTTAGCTGTGTATACAGTGGAAAAGGATGGGGCTGGGCCTGTAAGACTTTTTCCCCCCTCGGCTGTGTTTATCCACCCAAGAAAGTATTTTAAGTACTTTGTTTCCATTATGCTATTCTGAGCCCATTACTTGGTGGGGTGATTAAAGATTGCTTTTGGCAAGAGAAGAGAAAGCAAAGTGTTTGTTACTTCCATGACTGTTAGCCTTTCCCAGGCAGTCTTCAAAGGGGAAAGCATAAACACATGGCATTCAAAACACATATTGGCTTCATACTAGGAGTCCTGGTGAACGTCTGGCACTTCACCTTCGCCTAGAATCTGAGGAGCTGGGACAGGAAGCATGAAAAAGACTCTTTCCAGAGCATCTTGGAGGCAACTGACCTCTCTGGGTTCTTCTCCCCACCTGTGTGGTCCTTGATTCTTTCCCTTGGGGACTTCATGGGTTGCTCCGTGCTCTTCCAGGGCTTCCCTGGCAGCTCAGTTAGTAAAGAACCCACCTGTAATGCAGGAGACCCTGGTTCAATACCTGGGTTGAGAAGATCTGCTGGAGAAGGGATAGGCTACCCACTCCAGTATTCTTGGGCTTCCTTGGTGGCTCAGCTGGTAAAGAATCCGCCTGCAGTGTGGGAGACCTGGGTTCGATCCTTGGGTTGGGACAATCCCCTAGAGAAGGGAATAGCTACCCACTGCAGTATTCTGGCATAGAGAATTCCATGGACTGTATAGTCCATGGGGGTCTCAAAGAGTTGGACATGACTGACAAGCTTTCACTTTCACTGCTCTTTCAATCGTGTTTGGATCCAGCCATGGACAAGACAAATGAGCTCTTTGTGTTCATGGGGCTTAGAGTCTTCTGGCATGGTCCACAGACCTTAACCAAAATAATTCCACAAGTGAGTTTCCAAGAGGTGATATATTTCAGGATGGAGGACAGGGTGTGTCATGGGCCCGAGAGTAGAGAGTAGGATTCTGAATTTTTCTTGGGGTCAGAGAGGACTTCCTTGCATGTGCAAATCTGAAAGATAAGCCCGAGCTGGGTAGAAAGAGGTCTCCTAAGCAAAGGCAGCAGGGAGAAGGGGGTTTTTTTCCAAAGGAGGGAAAGAGGGAGTTCCCTGGCAGTCCAGTGGTTAAGACTCCGAGTTTCCATTTCAGGGGGTGCGGGTTCATCCCCGGTAGGTGAGCAAATATTCCGTACACTACGTGGTGCAGCCAAAAAATAATAAATATTATTTTCAAAAGAAGAAGAAGGGAAAGAAGGTGAGGGTGGGCTGGAATCCAGAGGACAAGGGCAAGGTGATGAAACAGGTCAGAGAGGTCTTGGGTACCTCCTCCCAGTATAACCGCATGCTGCTACTGCTTATTACTTCAGTCGTGTCTGATTCTGTGCAACCCCATGGATAGCCCACCAGGCTCTTCTGTCCATGGGATTTTCCAAGAAAGATAGCAGGTGCTAAATACAAGGTAATGAAACTAGGAGTGGAAGGAGGAAGTGTCAGCTAGAATAGAAGGGGCCAATCCCTGCTTTCTTATCTTAACAGCTGGGTGGCCCCTGGGCAAGATGTTTCGCTGCCTCAATTTCCAGTTATACGAGTAGCATTCGCCTGACCTCACAGGGCACATGGTACATAGTTGTAACTCAACTTTAATGATACCCCTTTCCTTGTTTCCCTGAGCATCTTGGGAGACTTGCATGAAGCCACAAAACCCCCATCATCATCTCTGATCAATTGCTCCTTTGAATGAAAGCCCAAGACCTGTCAGTCCGGCTGGCCAGGGGACCTCACTGCTTGCAAAGTTGCTGTAATCACTCATCCTCCATCCCTCCGATCCGAAGGCGTTGACTCTTTGAAGTCAACAGCTAATCTCTCCTGGGGATCTTGGGGACATTGGTATCTCCCTGGCCTATCTCCCAAACTATTGGAACAAGCCATGAGATAAAGGATGGGTGGGGTCTTCGGAGGACTCCCATTCCCCTCCCTGGGCTGCGGAGGAAATCTGCATCGGTCAAGATAGGGTTACACGTTAGACAAAAGCATTTTCTGTGAACTCACACCCGTAAGTCAAGGGCTTCTCGAAAATTCAAAATGGCATCTGCAAGTCTGGGCATGTCTGGAGCGCTGAAAACGTCTGAGAATCTCTCTCTTCTGAAGCCAAGAGGGCAGCTTCAGAAACTCAGAGACTCCAACTTTTCAGGCAGAGTGAAGGCACAGGCTGGGCCAGCCCGTGTGCTTCTCAGCTCACAAGCTCTTGGGTGCCAGCCCCACATCAGGGGCCTCTCTTCACCCCTCCTCATGTCCTGGTCTCCACAGTCCGATGGGATGGGGCTGTGCTAAGTCGCTTCAGCTGTGTCCCACTCTGTAGCCCGCCAGACTCCTCTGCCCATAGAATTCTCCAGGCAAGAATACTGGAGTGGGTTGCCATGCCTTCCTCCAGGAGATCTTCCCAACCCAGGGATAGAACCCACGTCTCTTACATCTCCTGCACTGGCAAGCAGGTTCTTTACCACTAGGGGGTAAGCCTTCTCATTTTTGACAGATTTGATCAAGTGACAAGTTCCGCTACTTGCCCATAGTCTCAGTAAAGAAATGAAAACAGAGCTCCTGATCCCGAATACACAAAGGTCGTTAGTCTTCAATGCTGTCTTTTATATATATATATATATATTTTTTATTATTATTATTATTTATTTTATTTATTTGGCTGCTCCAGGTCTTGGTTTTGGCATGCAGGATCTTTAGTGGCAGCATTTGAACTCTTATTAGTTGCAGCATGTGAGATCTAGTTCCCTGACCAGGGATGGAACCTGGGCCCCTTACATTGGCAAGCAGAGTCTTAATCACTGCAACACCAGGGAAGTCCCTTCAAAGCTGTCTGGATGGCCTGACCCTGCTCCCCGCTCCCCGCTCCATCCAAAAATTAGATAACCTGGGACCCAAGGAAATCCTTGAAGAATGCTCAGGTGGACGGAGGCCTCCAGGTGAGGGGTCTTTGCTTTGAACGTTAAACCTGGATTCTTGGAGACTCCCATACTACTGGTAGATCGCTGACATCTTCCATTCTTTGAGTCCTCTTCCAATCTCGGCTCCTCTGCTAACCTCGCTGGAGTTCTAGAAGGTGCAAGCACAATCATAATAATCATAATTGGCCCCGTTTATTAAACACTCACTAAGTGCTAGATACCGAGCCAAGAGGTATGATATATATTCCTCATGGGATGAACTTAAGAACCTGATAAATGATGTATAATGCGTGTGTGCACGCGGGCATGTTCAATCATGTTCAACTCTTTGTGACCCCATGGACTGCAGCCCGCCAGGCTCGTCTGTCCTTGGGATTTCCCAGGCAAGAATACTGGAGTAGGTTGCCATTTCCTCCTCCAGGGGATCTCCCCAACCCAGGGGTCGAACCCACGTCTCCTGCATTGGCAGGCAGATTCTTTACCACTGAGTCACCTGGGAAGCCCCAAATTATATACAGCAGGTGCAGACAAACACTGTTTGATTCCACTTATAAAACGTACTTAGCATAGTCAAATTCATAGAGTCAGAAAGCACACTGGTGGATGCCAGGGGCCAGGGAGTGGGGGTGAGAAGGAGGAATGGGGAAGTAGTGTTTAATGAAGACAGAGTTTCAGCTTGGGAAGGTAAAAATTCTGTAAGATGGATGATGAGGAGAGTTTCACAACAATGTGAGTGTACTTAGTGCCACTGAACTGTACAGTTACATATGACTAAAATAGTATGTTTTGTATTATGTGACTTTTACCCACAACAACAACAAAAAATTAATGGAAAAAAAAAAAAAAGAACCTGGTAAATGGCTGTACCATCATCCTCATTTCACAGATGAGCAGAGTAAGCCTCAAGGGGGAAAAAGTCTTCACCCAAGGTCACAGCTACTAACTGGTGGAGTCAAATCTGAAATTCCATCTGGCTGATTCCAAGCTTACAACCACCTCAATACTGCGTGCTTTTCTGCCTTCACACTTCAACCATGGTGAAAAAGATAACACTCAAATCCACTGAAATCCTGCCTGAGGTGCCCTGAGGCCCATCCCAGTTGGCCCTATCCTCTCCACCTCCACCCAAGGCATCAAGGTCCCATAGAGTGTCCCCACACGCGATTGCGCACATGTGTGTGTGTGTGTGTGTGTTCAGTTGTTCAGTCACATCCGACTCTTTGCAACCCCATGGACTGTAGCCCACCAGGCTCCTCTGTCCATGGGATTCTCCAGGCAAGAATACTGGAGTGGGCTGCCATTTCCTCCTCCAGGGGACCTTCCTCACCCAGGGATTGAACCCACATCTCTTGCATCTCCTCCACTGGGAAGCGGGTTCTTTACCCCTAACACCACCTCTGTCCCCGGGTCTTACTCAAATCCTGACAACTGCAACTCAACACAGAAGCAGCATCCGCACATCCTCAGCCCCATCCCTGTGCTTAGGAGATTTCCCTCTTCAACGGGCGATAGGTGAGGGTGTCCATAACTCACCCTGTTTCTCTTGCTGACTTCCAAAGAGGAAGGAAGCTGACTGAAGTTATAGCTGGGCTCCTTTTGGGCCCCACGGCCACACACCCTGGGCTTTCCCTCAGGCTATTCCCATTCTGGGAGCTTAACTTGGCCTTTCTCATGCCTGGAATTCTCCTTCACTGACTAGAGTGGATATCCTGCAGTTGGAATCTAGTCTTGCCTGCCAAGACTTAGCCCCATCTCACTGTGAGCTTTCAGAAGGGGTAGACCCAAGCCTTTAGGGCCAAAGAGAGCTGGATTCATATCCCAGAACTGCCAGAAACCAGCTATACTGTCCTTGACCCTGTGAACGACACTTAGTGGGTTCAACATTTGTAAAGGTTCTACTGTGTGTTAGGGACTTTGTTACAGGGTACAGTGTTGAATAGAGAAACAAGATCTCTGCCTTGTCAGAGCCTTCTTTCTAGTTGGAAGAGAGGGGAGGTAAATAGTGAGCAAGTACATAGGAGATTTTCAGAGGTAAAAAGGGGACTTCCCTGGTGGTCCAGTGGCCAAGACGCCACACTCTCAGTGAAGGGACTCATGGTTCAATCCCTGGTCAGGGAACTAGGTCCCACCTGCCTCAACTACGACCCAGCACAACCAAATAACTACATTTTTTAAAAAGAACAAAAATGTAAAACGATAAGACATGGCAGATGGCAGGAGGACTTTTAATTTTTACATTCTTTTTTCAGTCAGTCAGTTCAGTTCAGTCACTCAGTCGTGTTCTCCTCAACCCCATGAATCACAGCACGCCAGGCCTCCCTGTCCATCACCAACTCCCGGAGTTCACTCAAACTCATGTCCACAGAGTCGGTGATGCCATCCAGCCATCTCATTCTCGGTCATCCCCTTCTCCTCCCGCCCCCAACCTTTCTTTTTTTTAATTTAAACTTTTTATTTTCTATTGGGGTATAGCTGAGTAACAGTATTGTAATAGTCTCAGGTGAAAAGAGAAGGGACTCAGTCATACATATACATGTATCCATTCTCTCCCCAAACTCCCCTCACATCCAGGCTGCCACATAATTCTAAGCAGAGTTCCATGTAGGGAGACCATTTTTAATGCACAGCAAAGATCTTTCTAAGGAGAAGACGTCTGTGTGGAGACTTGATCAAGGAGACCACCACATAAAGGGCCAGGGAAAGAGTATGCAGGCAAAAGGAATAGCAAAGGAGTTTGCTCTGCCTCAAGGTCAGAATAAAGGTCAATGTGGCAGAAAGGGAGTAACTTGAAGGAGAGAATGCAAGATGAGGTTGAAGGATGGCAGGAGCCGGACTATAGAAGGCTTTATAGATCACAGCACAAAGTTTGGATTTTATTTTAGTGCAATGGGGAGCACTGCGAGGACTTTAAGAATCTTTTTCAGTCTTTCACAAAGGAGTTTAAAAAGTCTGTTAAACTCTTCCAAAGTGGCTGTACCATTCTGTGTTCCCATTGGGCATTCCAGTTGCTCCACATCTTTGTCAACACTTGGCATGGTCAGTCCTCAATTTCAGCCTTTGTGTTGGGTGTATAACAATATCTTGTTACTGTTTTCATTTTCCTCATGACTAATGGTGCTGAGTACTTTTGTATGTGTTTTTTGATGGTTCATACATCTTCTTTGGCCCATTTTTAAACTGGATCATTTGTCTTCTTATTTAATGAGTCATAGAACTTCTTTTAATATTCTCAATACATGTCCTTTGTCAGATAAATGATTTACAGATGATATTTTCTCCTGCCTTTTCATTTTCTCAACAAAGTCTTTCAAAGAGCAGAGATTTTAAATCTTCATAAAATCCAATTTATCATTTATTTTTATTTTATGGTTTATGTTTTTGTGTGTCCTAACTAAGAAGTCTGAGCTTGCTCCAAGGTCAAAAAGATTTCTTAATATGTTCTCTTCTTTTAGAATTTATATAGCTTTAGCTCTTAGGTTTCATTTATATTGTTTATGTTAAAAAGCATACACATACCATATATCTCAGCAATTCAACTCAGATATCTACCCAAGGCAAAGAATCCTATGTCCACAAAAACACTTATACTTGGCTGTTAATATCAGCATTTTTCATAATAGCTAAAAACTAGAAATAACCCAAATATCCATCCTCGAGTGAACAGACATACTGCAACACACCCATGTGATGGAATGCTTCTCATCAATAAAGAGGAAACAACTGATTCACGAAACAACACAAATGGATCTCAAAACGCAGTCCCAAGCAAAGAAGGCAGACCCCCCCCCCAAACAAAAAATCCATACTGGATGATTCCATTGACATAAAACTCTGAAATGATCAAGTTCTTCTACATTGACAGGAAGTAGATCAGTGGTCAACCTGGGACAGAGAGTATGGGTGAAGGTGGGGAAGTGACTGAGGAGGTGCTGTAGGGAACTCTGGAAATGAAGAAGAATGTTCTATACCTTGACTGGACTAATGGTTACACAAATGCATATATTTACCAAAATGCATTGAACCATACACTTGAAAGGGATGCATTTATTTTGTGTAAATTATACCTCAATAAAGTGAAATTTTGAAAACTAAGAGCAAAACAGAGACTATGTCCAGGGCAGGAACCAGGGAGGAGACTTAGACCACTAAGTCATCCAAATGAGAGAGAGAAAGGTGGCTTGGTCCACGGTGGAGAAATCAGGAAGCAGTATTGTCTGGTACAGGTATTATTACGTTGTTGTTGCTTTTCTGCCTTGTTTTCCCATGAGCCAAGGACAGGCTGTCATCTGTAGATGAACTGACTGTTGCACTCTCTCCACTGCCTGCCCTCTTTTCTGCTGAGTCATCTCTCAAGGTTATCATGGGGAACCAAGCTCTTTCATCTGGACCCTGCACAGCTGACACACACAATCAGGAAACCATGTCACTGGTCAAGGTAACCAAGATCACCTGTGGTGTCACCCCCAGGCTCCCAAGCCACTCCTCATTCTAAAAACGGCCTCTAGTCTTGCCCCCACTCTATCTCTGTAAACAGAAAGACTTGGGTTTGTTTGTTTTTTTCTTTTTGCTAATGAAATTCCCTTACCTAAAATTTTTCAGCGACTCCCCATTTACCCTGAGAATGAATGAGAAATTCCCTACATAATCTGAGCCCAGCCAAATTCCATCCTCATCTCTCCCTGCTCCTTTCCCCAAGATAATACCTACTTATCTTTCAGAATTCAGCTTAGATGTTGCTTCCTCCAGGAAGTCTTCTTGGCCTGCCCCTCAGGTGTGAATCAGGTTTTCCTAGTCAGTACCCTGAGAACACTTTTTCTGTCATCAGAGCACTTAAGCACAGTGCATTTTTATTGCCTGTCAACTTGTCTATTGCCTCCAGATGGCAGGGGATATGCACAGGGGTTGGCACACTTGTGGTTCATATTTGTTAAATGTCATAGGCCATATGACCTTCAATGCAGGAAGGAAAGCCAGGATTAGAAGCCACTACTGACTGACTCCAGGGACTGTGTTCTGTCTGTTGCTCACACAGATGCCAGAGGAGGCACAAGAGTCTGGACTAGCAGGCCTCAAAAAGCCTAGGGCCCAAATGTGCAAGGACCTGGAATAGCAAACATGCCTCAACTGTCCTCTCCCACATCTGTAACAGACATTACTAATGGATCACAACATTCACTGAGCCCAGGCTCAGATCCAGGCCCTAGCCAGTCTCTACCAATCGATCCAAGCCAGCACCAATATGTAATATAAATACATGTGATTTATTGTCCTACATCCCCCTTTAGCAGGCAAGGAGGATGAGGCTGGAGAGGGAACTGGTTTCCCAATACACATGCAAGTTCATGTGAAAGCAGGGACAGGATCTCTCCTCTCCCAGTTCCATGCTGTTCTCCTACGCCTCCTGGCCTCTGAAGATCAGCTCCTCATTTTGTGTAGTCAGCCTACCCTCAGGATGTCTGGAGAAAGAAGTCTATCTGTGAAATTAGACCAGGTGACTCACAGAAGGCTTTGAAGACAAGAATAACTTAGAATGGCCCAGGGGACTGTCTTTCCTTTTGTAAAGTTGTTCAGAGGCAACTCCAGCCTTTCTCTCTTTCCTGTGAGTCTAGCCAGCTCCCTGCAGGTCACGTGCTCTTCACCATCATGGAAATCCAGTACCTGAGTACACGGACTGTGAATGAAGAAAACTGGAAGACTTCCCAAGACACACACTGAAACACAATGCCCCACTTTCTCCTTTTCCAAAAAGAAACTTTTTGCTTTGTGATGATTTCAGATTGGCAGACACGTTGCAAAGATGATATAGAAAGCAACTACACTCCAATAGAAATTAACTTAAATAAATACATAAAATTAAAAAAAAAAAAGATGATAAAAGAATCCCCATTTACTCTTCACCAAGCTTCCCCTAATGTTACTACCTTGTCTTACCATGGGTCCCCAAAGTGAAGGAACTGATATAGGGACATTATAATGAACTAAACTCCAGAATTTATTTAGATTTCACCCACTTTTTTCTGTCCCAGGATCCAGTCCGGGAGACCCCACGGCTTTGAGCACTTTCCTTTTTTTGATAAATCCCCTCCCTGACTTTCTCCCCTTATCCTTGCACTCAGAAACGGATGTTTGCTTGTTGCTTTGCTCTGTTTCATTTTACGAATTATGGTTTAGGGGTAGGCTTCACCCAATTATTTCTAATATTGTAAATGACCCTTCTTCAGCACATTCGTTTTTCCTCTTTTGGTTTTAAAGTCTAGTTCACATCATCAAAATGGCCACTGGCACTTCCTGGAAAACTTGGCAGAGTATTTTACTGTATTTCTTAAAAAAAAAAAAAAAAAAATTCTCTTTTTTTCCAGTCCCCACTCCCCACCCCAAACTTCGTTTGTTCTTTTATGACTAAGGATATTTATCTCTTGCCTGCTTTAGAAGTTTATGGGCAGCTTTTCCTTTGAATTCCAGGCCAAGGTCAGTAGCCTTTTGACTGTGATGTCACAGTGTGTTGCCTCGGTTACCACTGTGACATCATCAGACAAAACCTGGGGGCCCAATGGAGTGGTGGGGAAAGGCTTTTTGAAACAAACTGTCTTTCATCTGCAGTTTGAGAAGAAACTGCCAATGCTTTTGGAAAAAGTTTTGAGAAACTGTGAGAAGTTAAAGGAAAGAGTTAATAAGATTTACTACCTTCCCCCCAAATGCCACAGACCCCTAAAAAAGTCAGGCCACAATCAAAGGCTGCAGACTTTTGAAGGGGAAAAAGTTAAGGGAACAAATACATTCCTAGAAACCGGAACCCCGTGTCTGTAAAAAGAACATCGGCCAGAAGAAGAAACACACACACATGCACACATGCACGTACACACACAAAGTGACTATCAACCGAATTGCCCCAAGATGGAATGTATTTCACGAGGTGTCTCCAGGTCTTTAATCTAATCTAATCTGTCTCTCCCTCGGCATAAAAGCGAAAGTAAAGAAAGGAATTACAAGTCAGGAATGCTTGGTTTAAAAGGCTTTTTCATAAAAGGAGAAAAGAAAAAGAACAAAAGCGGAGTGAACACTCAGCAGACAGTTTTCATGCCATTAAAACAGCATCTTGAAAAATGTTCATCTTTTTTCCCTTAGGGTCAGGGGAAGCAAAGAAAAAAAAATGTGTTTTTATTGTGAACATGTGTCAAGAGGACTCTGTCGCATAAGCTCGGTACCCACAATATGTATATTTGTGTAGTAATTAATGCGAGATCAGAGACGTACATTTTGCCAAAAGGCCATTGTCAGCATGGGGTGTATTATGTGGGTCAATAATCTAGTTTTCCGAATGCAGTGTACAAGCCCGTTCCTTGTAATTAAGCGCTCTGTCATCTAACGACAAAGCAAGCAAAAGTGACTCCCAGACCGGATTATACCTAAAACACAGTTTCCAAATGTTTCTTCTTGGCAAATCTTTTAAGGAAACTCTATGCAGAAGGAATGTCAAGACATCTGTAATTAGATCTTGGAGAAAAGGCTGGAAGACTGGGGGCCGGTTTTTATTTTGTCTCTCCAAGAAACCCCATGTAATTCTGTCTTGGCTGTCACCAGGCTTATCCGTCATGGGTCCTTGATAGTCTGTCTTGGCCTTGCCTGTCTCCTGGGGTCTCCAGGAGCACTCTCGTGACACCCAGTTCCCCTTGCAAAGTTGACTGAAGCAGCTGTGAAGACAGAAATGGGGGCATTCAGTCTTGGACTAGGACCAGGCTTCGAACCCAGGGAGATGCTGTTTCTGAGGGTTTCTGCTTTCTGAGGGGTCTGGACGTCTGATGAAGAAAGCAGGATGGAGTGCGTTCTGTGGGCCCCAGGGCTGCATTTTGGAAGACACTTGTATGGCAAGGAAAACCCATTCATTTAAGCTTCTCGGTGGGGCTGCAGGGAGGTTTGTGCGTGGTGGAGCCTGGGTGCATACTCCCATCCCGTTCTGATATGAGACATGGGTCTGCGCCTGTCTCTGGTTTTACATGGTTTTATGTGTTGCATATGAACACGTTTCCGCACGCCTGTGGGTCTCAGGCATGTGTGGCAAGCATGTCATGCTTCTCTGTGCATGCGATGGGGCATTGTGGGGGGGCTGTCTCCGAGCTTGTCACCCAGTGTCTTTCAGTGGCTCCTACGTGTCACCCCAGGCAAGGGGGAGGGGGTTTAGAACCGTGAAATAGCCTGCATTCACCATACATCATATTCTCTTTTTCCAACCAACAGACTATCTGCAGACCTCTCAGCTCTTTATCACCCAAATACGATCTTAGGGTGTTCGAAAAGCAAAACATATCATAAATCTCCAGGCTGGGTAGAACCTGGAGACTTTTAAAAAGAAAGAGAGAGGGAAGCAGGGGAGGGAGGCCGGAGGGGGCGAGAGTGGCCAAGGGGGCATTTTGATGAAGCACTTCTCCTTCACTCCAACATAGAAGCAATTTTCTCTTGGCACTATGTGGGTTCGGTCCTAGTGTTTGGGGTTTCTGCTCTCCCCCAACACCCTCCCCTCCTCCATGCTAACAGTCAACAGCAGATGTGTTCCGCTTTATAAACGCTGGCCAGCTGGGGAGGCCGCGGCCAGCGTCCACACGCCTCTTCCAAAATGCTGGTGCCCAACGAGGCCTCTGGGAGGAGGAGGACTTGGGGGAGGGTGGTCTCTCAGACACATCTTGAGGCCTGCTTGTTTCCAGAAACTTCCTTGGGGTTCCCTGAAAGGGGAACGTTCAAGGACCTAGAGAACACCTACCGCCTCTGTTTGTAGCATCCCCGTGGCTGTGTGGCTTTTCCCTAAGCCCTGGAAACGGAGCCTTCCCTGGTGACTCAGTGGTAAGGAATCCGCTGGCCAATGCAGGAGACACAGGTTCAATCCCTGGTTCAAAAAGAGCCAGCAACCAAATGCATGCACCGTAACTACGGAGTCTGTGCTCTATAGAGCCCAGGAGTCGCAACCACTGAGCCCACATGGCACAACTAGTGAAGCCCACACGGCCTAGAGACCATGCTCTGCAACAAGAGGAGTCACCGCAACGAGAAGCCCTCGCACCGCAACCAGAGAAATGCTCGCACAGTGACAAAGACCCAGCAGGGCCAAAAGTAAACAAATCTTTAAATTGTTTTTAAAGTAGTAGGAGAAAAAAAGGCCTGGAAATGCCAGAAGGATCGTAATCTGGGGTCCTCTGGATGGAGACAGGGCTGGTGTAGGCAACAAGGATTTCGGAAAGAGGTTTAAGAACAAGCCTTGAAACGGGTGCAAAGAAGGGAGCCTGATCATTGCTTGTGTAAATGACTTTGCTTTCCCCTCCAGAAGATTTGCTATTTGTTTTTAGAAGTCTCAACTGGGCCTATTGGTTCATTTCACATATCAGTTTTCAGTGTGTTCCCCTCCGCAGGGCTGCCCCGGAGAACACAAAGGCAGGAAATTCGATTCAACACAGGCCCAGTGACATCTCTGGGGTGCGTGTGTGTGTGTGTGTGTGTGTGTGTTTGTACAGAAGCTGACAACAGTGTGTTGTCCTCAATCTGATCATTGCCTTGCAGAGTTGTTGTTTCTGCAGCTTTAGAAACAGATGGAAGGATCCCGTAAGAATCCTTTAAATAAAGCTGCTCATAAACCGTCCACTACAGGGTTTGGAAAGGAGATGAAACCTGTCCCATCTGGATTTTTTTTTCCCTAAGAAACTCTTCTCTAATTCTCCAAATGTGTTCACTTAATATGTTTCCCCATCAACACACACACTTTCCGATTCAGGTGTAAAAATACACAGAGAAAAGCACGTATATCATAAGTGCACCCAGCATCTAGATTTAAAAAAAATTCCCCAGAAGTCTCCATGGCGTTCGTTTCCAGTCTCTGTTTCCCACTCCTCAAAGGGCAACCACCTACCCTGTTTAGCGCTGCCTGGCGTTTGCACCTTATTGAAGTGGAATCCCACGGTCTCACACTTGAACCCAGCTTCTTTGGTTGAAAAAGAAGTGAGGTGAATCCTGCTGCTCAGTGTATCTGTAGATCAATGATTATCAACCAGGCAGTGTTATGCCTCCAGGGGACTTGGGGCTGTGGATGTTCTTGGTTGTCAGCACTGGGGTGCAGCTAGCAGACCTGAGTCAGGGATGCTGCTGAACACCCTACAATACACAGGACAGTCCCCCACATCAGAGGATCATCTGGCCCAGAAGGCCAATGGGGATGAGGTTAAAACCTCCAGTCTAGAGCAACCACATTCATGACTGTTCTTTGATTCCTCGGAAATACCAGTTTTAAAGCTTCCTGGATGTTCACGCAGGCACAGCGGAGTTAGCCTAAACTAAACTCCAAGTTCAAAGCCTCAACTCAGAGGCAGACCTCTAGCTCTGTGGCCAAGGTGGGGGCAGGGAGAGGAGTGAGGGACTGGGGGCAGAGACAGGAACTCAGCCCCCATGTGTGTGCTCAGTCACCTAAGTCACCTCCCACCCTCTCTGACACCATAGACTGTAGCCCGCCAGGCTCCTCCGTCCATGGGATTCTCCAGGCAAGAAGACTGGAGTGGGTTGCCATTTCCTCCTTCAGGGGATCTTCCCCACCCAGGGATCGAATCCATGTCTTCTGTGTCTCCTGCATTGCAGGCAGATTCTTTATACCACTGAGCCACCTAAGAAGCCCCCATGATGCCTTAACATTGCCTGGTGACGAATTCAACCTTGGAAGGTCTTCACAAGTCACCCGTGCTTCTTTGGCAAGCCGGGGAAGGAAACGACAGAAGCCTTCTGATGAGCAGAATCCCACGGAGGCACACAGACATAAACAGACAGCCGCACAAGTCCCAACATACACCCACCACGGCTCTGAACACACACACACAACTCACCAACAGGCCCACTCTCGGACGGAGAAAAAGACTAAAGCTGTTTTTAAAGGGACCCCTCTCCAAGTCCAACTGCTTAAAGAAATAGTTGGGGAGTAAGCTGGGAAGAAGGCAATGGCAACCCACTCCAGTACTCTTGCCTGGAAAATCCCATGGGCGGAGGAGCCTGGCAGGCTGCAGTCCATGGGGTCGCTAAGAGTTGGACACGACTGAGCGACTTCACTTTCACTTTTCACTTTCATGCATTGGAGAAGGAAATGGCAACCCACTCCAGTGTTCTTGCCTGGAGAATCCCAGAGACGGGGGAGCCTGGTGGGCTGCCGTCTATGGGGTCGCACAGAGTCGGACACGACTGAAGTGACTTAGCAGCAGCAGTAGCAGCAGTAAGCTGGGAGAAGGGAGATAAACTGGAAAATTGGGATTGACATACACACACTAATCTACATAAAATAGCAACTAAGAAGGACCTACTGTGTAGCCCAGGGACCTCTCCTAAATACTCTGTGATAGTCTATATGAAAAAAAAGAGTGGATATATGCATAAATGATTCACTTTGCTGTACTAACACAACATTACTAACACAACCTGACACTAACACAACATTATAAATCAATTATACCCAACAAAAACTAAAAAAAAAAATGATGATGACTGCATTCAAGGAAACCTAGTCAAGACAGGGACCTCGTCTGTCTATCCCCGGGGCCTCAGCTAGGTTTCTCAGCCCCAGCCCTACTGTTGTTTTGAACTGGATAATTCCATGCTACAGAAGCTGTCATAAGCATTTCAAGATGGTTTTGGCCACTACAAACTAGAGGCACCCCACCTCATGGTGTGTCTAGATATTATCCCATGGCCCGTGAGGACATTGCCCCCAGTTGAGAATCCCTAATGTAGCCCAGTGCTGGACTCACAGAAGAAGTGAAGTGAAGTGAAGTCGCTCAGTCGTGTCCGACTCTTTGCGATCCCATGGACTGTAGCCTACCAGGCTCCTCCGTCTGTGGGATTCTCCAGGCAAGAGTACTGGAGTGGGTTGTCATTTTGAAGCAGCCCTCAAATAAAGTGTTTGTTGATTGAACAAGTGAACCACTTCTACTCTTTCTGAAAATAAGTGAATGCTCGTGGAAACTCAGCCAACCTCTCCTCTTCAAAAACCACGTGTGTGTGTGTATGTTTGCCTACTGTTTTTTTGTTGTTTTTTAAGATTTTTTTTTAATTGGACCATTTTTAAAGTCTTGAATTTGTTACACTATTACTTCTCAGAAACAACAAAGTTCTGCAAAGTAATTATTCTTCAGTTAAAAAATAAACTAATGAAAACATTTTTTTTTAATAAAAAAAGAAAGCTGAAAAAAAAAAAAAAACACTGCTTCTGTTTTATGTTTTGGATTTTTGGCCCTGAGGCATGTGGGATCTTAGCTCCCCAACCAGGGATCCAACCTGTGCCCTTTGCTTTGGAAGGCAAAGTCTTCACCACTGGCGCACCAGGGAGGTCCCTACCTACAGTTAAAAACGTAAATACAGACTTCCCTGGTGGTCCAATGGTTAGCACTTTCACTGCAAGGGACGCCGGTTCGATCCCTGATTGGGGACTCAAGATCCCACAAGCCCCATGGTGCGGCCAACAACAAACAAAACAGAGATGGCCCAGGGCTTCATCCTAGGCCAGGGACACCTGGTCTCTGAGGTTCAGGCTTAGGCGGGATAACGAGGGTCCTCTGGGGTGGGGGTCCTCACTGCCATCACGACAGCCCTTGAAGGAGGGGTCCCCAGGGAGATGCCTATGCCACATGTGGTCTGTTGTTTGACAGGGACATTTAAGCATTTTTCCAGACCCTGATTGGGTTTTAATTGTGTTTGGAATATTGTACTTCCACACACACCAGCTGAATTCAGAACTGTTTTCACATTTCCCTTCTCTTTTCTCTGGCTTGTCTGCGGAGCTGCAGTTGGTTGTGGAAGGTAGAGGGGAGTAGAGAGGAGTGATCTGCACCAGAAAGTGCATCTATGGAATTTTCCACACGTTAGCCCACCAGAGGCTTCCTTTAAGCTCTGAATTTCCCAGGATTCGTGGGCGTGTGACGAGGCTGGGATGTGGGACTTCTGGCAGACTTAGGTGTAGGCTAAGATGTCTACTGTCTGCAAGGAGAAGACAGTAATTCAAGATTATACATTCATTCGGCGAACATTCTCCAAGTACCCAGCACTGAGTATAAAAGATAATAAAAGGGAGGAGTGGGGTGGGGGGAAGATAATAAAAGATATTTCTCATCTTCAAGTAGCAAGAGAAAGGGTAACAGCTCATTCATCATTTATTAAGTGCCAGGCATTGTTTTCTTCCAATTTGTAAATATTCACTTGAAGAGCCTTCAAAGTAACTCACCAAGGTAGGTCCTATTACTCCTCCCAACTTACAAGTGAGGAAACTGAGGCTCCAAAAGATTCAGAGCGTGTGTGTGTGTGTACACGCGCCATTTTTAAAAGTCTTTACTGAAGTTGTTACAGTACTGCTTCTGTTCATGGTTTGGTTTTTTTGACTCCGAGGCACGTGCGATCTCAGCTCCCAGACCAGAAATCAAACCTGCACCCCATGCATTAGAAGACAGTCTCAACCACTGGATCATCGAGGAAGTCCCCAAAAGGACATGATTCTGAAGCGACAGAGCCAGGACCTAAATTCAAGTGGAGTCTAGCAAAGATTCTCAACCAGGGGCAATGTGGGCCCCCAAGGTTCATTGGCAAGTGGAGGGAGGGGAGGCTTCCCAGGTACTGCAGCAGTAAAGAATCCACCGGCTAATGCAGGAGACACAAGAGACACAGGTTTAATCCCTGGGTCAAAAAGATCCCCTGGAGTAGGAAATGGCAACCCGCTCCAGTATTCTTGCCTGGAAAGTTCCATGGACAGAGAAGCCTAGCAGGCTACAGTCCATGGGGTTGCAAAGAGCTAGACACGACAGAGCACACACGCACGCACAAACACAAAAGGCACACTGGGTCAGGGGCATTGTTGGTTGTCACCACCTGGGGACGGGGCGGTTATGCCATCTAGAGAGTGGAGGCCAGGGATGCTGCCAGACATCCTACAATGCCCAGCACAGCCCCCACAACAAAGAATCATCCAACCCCAATGTCAGTAATCCTGGGCTAGCGGATTGGTGTTCTAACCACTGTGCTTCAGCCCAAGGTTGTGTCTGCGGTGTCCTAAGAACACATTTAGCCAATGAGAGGAGCTCTGACAAGCACTCTGGAATGGACCCGTGGCCAGTAGCTCAAAGTGAGGACACGGCTGTTGTAATGGATGAGGGTGGAACCACACTGGCTTAAGTCCCTATCTTCACTGTGCCCTTTTAAGTTAGGTGACCTTGCGTGAGTTATTTAGCCTCAGTTTCCTCATCTGTTACATGGGAATATTAATCCTTCCCTCAGAGAAGTATTGTGATGATTGTAACCAGAATAAAGAACCCCAGGCTCTGCGGAACACCTCATAAGCACTCAATCCATGTAAGCTATTATCCAGCAGGACTGAGAAGGATATATTCCCAGTCCATGGAAGAGATCTAAAAGCATCTTCAAATTAGGGAGACACTCCATATGAAGGTCCTCAGTAAAAATCAAGTGCTAGGAGCATATCAGTTGTTACCTTCAAAACCTAGATTGACCTCTGAGTCCATTGTAGTTGATGAGAGTTTCTGCTAAAAGGCTAAGAGCTGGACTGATTGACCTCTCAAAACCAGGATTACCCCACTCTGAGAGGAATCACCCAATTTTGCCAATATGTACCCAGCTGACTACACTGCGACTGCTGGTATGCTCAGTCCAATAGCCTAGAGCCTCCCAGCAAGGAGTCAGTTTCTCCCTCAGTAAATAGCTTAGGTTGCACTGAACCTAAGCTGTTAATAATCTCTTAACCAGAAATGGAAGGATTGATGCTGAAGCTGAAGCTTCAATACTTCTGCCACCTGATGCCAAGAGCATCAACGGAGAAGTCCCTGATGCTGGGAAAGATTGAGGGCAAACGAAGAAGGGTGAGACAGAGGAAGAGATGATTGGATGGCATCATCGACTCAATGGACATGAGTTTGAGCAACCTCCTGGAGATGGTGAAGGACAGGAAACCCTGGCATGCTGCAGTCCACGGGGTCACGAAGAGTCGGACACAACTTAGGGGCTGAACAACGACAATGACAAACCAGAAATGATCTTATTTCTTCCTGTTACACCAATAAATCCATAATTTCATATGCAGTCCTCTGCATTTTCTCGATTCCATAACCGTCAGCTCCATCCTGGCCCTGCATCATATTTTTGTGTGCTATCTTGGATGGATCATCCACCTCTTCTGGCCTCACTTTTCTGTCTGTAAAATTGTATTTAATTATATCTACCTCCGGCACTTTGGGGCTTCCCAGGTGGCTCAGTGATAAAGAAACCATCTGCCAACGCAGGAGATCCCAGAGCCTCAGGTTTGATCCTTGGGTCGGGAAGATCTCCTGGTAAAGAATCCACCTACCAATGCAGGAGACCCCGGAGACTCAGGTTCAATCCCTGGGTCAGGAAGATCTCCTGGAGAAAGACATGACAACCCACTCCAGTATTCTGGCCTGGAAATCCCATGGACAGAGGAGCCTGGCAGGCTACAGTTCACGGGGTTGCGAAGAGTCGGACACGACTGAGAGACTAAACATTGCACAATGCAATCATATCCAGAACCCTATATCAAGTGACCATTGCAAGGATTAAGTTAGCTAGTAGATGGCAGATGCCCTCCCTCGGGTCATGGCACACAATACCCTCACAAAGGATGCTAATTCTTCTCCTTTTTATACTTCTGTTTTATGACCTCACTTCTTCCCCCAACTCCCACCCTTGCCCCAGTTTTATTTGGCAAATAAACCTGGGAGGATAGGTTCCTCTAGCTATTTCCATCCTGTCTAGACCATGGATTCACTTTGGTAAACAAAATCATGAAACAATCCTCATGGATCCAGATCTGGCTGAGCTGCAGAGTCACAGAAAACCTGACCACAGACTCTCCAAACAGCGTTATATTTCACCTAAGGATCTTTGGGGTTGCAGAGTAAAAAATGAAATAAAATCCTCCCAAGAGAAAATGGAGTGTGTTCCATCCACCTCAGTGGTATTCCATGAAGCAGAATTCTCAAAGATGCAGGATCTTTTTTGTTCTTGTTGATTTATTTAATTCACTTTATTCATTTGTTTATTTTTGGCTGCTGTGGGTCTTCAATGCTACGAGCAGGTTTTCTCTAGTTGAGGCGCGAGAGCACGCCTCTCTAGTTACGGTGCTTGGGCTTCTCATAGCAGTGGTTTCCCTTGTGGTAGCACTCGGGCTTTAGTAGCCACAACACACAAGACTAGGAGCCCTGCAGCATGTGGAATCTTACCAAAGCAGAGATCAAATCCATGTCACTTGCACAGGCAGGTGGATACTTAATCTCTGGACCACCAGGGAAGTCCAAAGATGCAGGATCTTAATGCCATAGAATGTCTCCTCTTGGGAAAAGTACCCCAAATCAAGAATCAAGCACAGGCCACCGAAGAGATGCCCCCTGGAAAAATCTCACTCAGGCCATTCTTTATCAGCTCTGATTCTATCACGTCTGTGGAATCACTATGATTTCAAAGACGCCCCACTGTCCACCCTCTATTTGGATTTCACAAGCACGAATTACGCCAAGTGCCTCGGCTGGAGGCTGGGAATTCAGAGAAGGAATTCCTGGCCCCAGAACTACAGAGCCCAGCACTGAATCCATCTTCACACAAGCAAGTCCTTCCAACAACCCAGCACTTAACAGACTAGAGAGCATCTCGCTAACACAGGGAAAGTTGAGTGAAAAGTCAAGTCCAGCATGCTGTGTGTTGTTTTAGTCGCTAAGTCATCTCCGACTCTTTTGTGACCCCAAGGACTGTAGCCCGCCAGGCTCTTCTGTCAATGGGATTTCCCAGGCAAGAATACTGGAGTGGGTTGCCATTTCTTCCTCCAGGGGATCTTCCCAACCCAGGGATCGAACCCGGGTCTCCTGCAGCTCCTGCATTACAGGCAGATTCTTTACCACTGAGCCACCTGGGAAACCCTAGTCCAGTATGGGGAAGTCTAAATGTGTCTCCCAACCAAGAGGCCAGACAAAATGAGAAGAGTTGGGAGCAGGGATTGGAGGTGGTAAGAGGCAGATGAGATGCAGGAAGTCAGAGTAAATGGGTGGGGGGTGGTTAAGTGGAGGCAATGACCCCAAACAAGGCTATTCCCAACAGGCTTCTCCCCTTCCTGCCTCTTACATGTGCATGTTCAGTTTAAAAAAGACAAGATTCACCTTTCTGGCTTCTTGGTAGTCCATGGGGCACAGTTTGGGCTAGAAATTGTAAGCAGAGGTCTGCCGGGAGGATTTGCGGAGAGTTTCGATTTCTCATCAAGGAGAAAGGCTCAAGAAGAAAGCTTTCTGACGCCATCCCTTTCTCTTTCCTGTCTGAATGCAGATGTGATGCCTGGAGCTGAGGCTGCCATGTTTGAACATGAAGAAGACAGGCACAAGCAAAAAGGCCAAATGCTAAAGATGGTGGACTGATAAAAGTCAAAACCAGATCCTGATGATCTCATAAGGCAGTCCACCTCGGAACTATTCACATATGAGGAAAACAACAACAAACACCCTCGCCTTGTTTAAAGGACTTTCCAGTCAGGCTTTCTGCAACCAAGGTCGTCTTAGGGGATTCAAATTTCTTTCTTGCTATATAGGGCTGTGGGTGTGGTACACCTTTGTTTAATGGGCTGTGAGGGACACATATTCCACCTGATAAGGTGTTTGCAACACATCAACTAATCTTTGTGAACAACTAGAAATAATCTAACTGCCCAGTGGCAGGGATTGTCATTGTTCAGTCACTAAGCGGTGTCCAACTATTTTTGACCCCATGAACTGCAGCACACCAGGCTTCCCTGTCCTTCACTGTTTCTCTGAGTTTGCTCAAACTCATGTCCACTGAGTCAGTGATGTCATCCAACCATCTCATTCTCTGGCACCCCCTTCCCCGCCTGTCTTCAATCTTTCCCAACATCAGGGTCTTTTCCATTGAGTCGGCTCTTCGCATCAGGTGGTCAAAGTAGTAGAGCTTCAGCTTCAGCATCAGTCCTTCCAATGAATATTCAGGGTTGATTTCCTTCCCATTAACTGGTTTGATTTCCTTGCAGTCCAAGGGACTCTCACGAGTTTCTTCTCCAGCACCACAATTCAAAAGCATCAATTCTTCAGCACTCAGCCTTCTTTATATATTAGCTAAACCTTGGTGCATCTTTATAAAGGAACACAATTCTACCCCTAAGAAATAATGGTGTAGAGACAAATTTATTGGCAGGGAGAAGTGAATTCTATGTTAAGATTTTTTTTAATTGTGCCAAATAGCAATTTTTTTTTTTTTTGCTGCACCGGGCAGCTGGTGGGATCTTAGTTCCCAAACAAGGGATCAAACCAGAGTCCCCAGCAGTGGAAGTGAATAATCCTAACCACTGGACCACCAGAGAATTTCCTATATTAAGAATTTTTAAAGCAGTTATCAAACAATATGGGAAAAAGTATCTAGAAAGATATTCACCTGAAGGTAGACAGTGGTTGCAATGTGAGCTTTTGTTGGTGGTGGTTTTGTTCTTTTCTATATTACTTGAATATTTTACAATAGGTATATATAATTTTTGTGACTAAAAGCTGTCATTAGCAACATATGCAATCTCTTTATTTTCATTTAGAATGCATATACCATACCCAGAAGACTGGAAAGATATATGGTACTATATGAATACTAAGCCCCATGGGGTGGGATTACAGGTAATTTTTTTTCCTTATCTGTCTTTTCTACTTCTTTCCAGTAATGAATATATATTACTTGCTTAATTTTTCAAGTTTTGTTTTTGAAAAGCTACTCCTCTCATTATCTTTGCCAAAGCCTCCAAACCTCCCCTTGGGAAATATTTTAATCCAATCAAGATCTTCTGGTCCCAACAACAAACTCCAGGACTGGTGTCCTGTGATTTTAAATAACAAGGAGGATGTAAAATTAGGAGACGGTGGAGTCCTCAATTCCTGGTCATCGTCAACTTTCTGAAGCTGGAGCCTCAAGAACTCCCTGAATTGCTTAATCCAACCCGTTGGTGTTGCGTTTAAAACCCCAAAGCAAAAGACACAGGGTGATAAGAGGGAAATCCCACCTCCTGATACCAGAGATAAGAAATTCTCCATCCCTTCTCCTCGGAGATAAATCATGCTGACCCACTCTCTACGGATCCCCTCTTGGAAGAAGTATCATAAAAATATGGCAGGCCAAAGCATTTGGGCAAGTTTGATGGAATGACAGAATGTCGGGAAAATATACGATCAATTGAGCAGAGGTGCCTGTCAGTTTGGGGGCTCTCTGGAGTTCAAGCATGCCCATAAAAGAACTCAACATCCCAATGACTCCCCCGGGAAGAAAGAGATCTCCCTTCAGATCCAGCCTGTCACCTAACATCGGTGAGCCGGGGTCCCCCGGGGGAGCCGGGATTGGTTTTATCTGCGCCTGAAAGAGCCAGAAATGGAAGAAAGGAAGGCCAGAGGGGTAGACAGAGGGGTCTTCTTAAATGATTTAAGGCTCCAGATCTTCCCCCCCGACCCAAGTCCCTTTGGTGCCCTAGGAGTCCCGGAAAAGTCAGCCCAGAGAAGAGCAACCATGGAAAACAAGATTCCCCAGGCCTGAGGTGGGAAGGAAGATGGAGGGCCCAGTTGCCGCTGTCTCACAGGACTCACACACAAGGCCCCCAACATGTGTGACCTCGGGTTCACATCAGCGCTGCTGATCAAAAGAGACAGCTCATCGCGCCCTGCCCAGGCTTCCCCATCCTGGGAGGATTCAAAGCCACTGGGCTTCGCAGCTGGTGTGGCTTCCATTAACCCAGAGGCTGGCGCTGCAGAGACTTCTCCAACAGTTGAGCATCAAACGTAATGAATCATGAGAAACCAAGAGCTCGGGCCAGCCCAGTGACCTTTAAAGCAAGATAATACTATTCAAAGGGAACATAGCTGTAGCTCCATGAAGACAAACAGGATCGGTGCATGCACCCTTCAATTTCCACAGCAGACGACAGTCTGCGCTGATCTAGAGACAGGAGTCCCTCATCCCCTCCCCTGCTTGCTCCAGCCTCCAGCTTCCTCACTGGGCCAAGCACACTTCTTTCTCAGATGAACAGGCTGGATGATGCTACATGACAAAGAGCATGCTCAGGGCTCAGTCACTTAGTTGTGTGCAACTCTTTTTTGACCCCATGGACTATAGCCCGCCAGGCTCCTATGTCCATGGGATTTCCCAGGCAAGCATAGTGGAGCAGACTGTCATTTCCTCCTCCAAGATATCTTCCCAACCCAGGGATCAAACCCACATCTCCTGCATTCACAAGCAGATTCTTTACCACGGAGCCACCTGCGAAGCCCCACATGAGATGCAATTGCTTAAGAGAGCATTTTGCATAAGGAGATCCTTGTATGTCCCATGGTTTACAGCATCAGAACCAACGTAGGTCTTGGTTTCCTGCCCAAAGAAGTATCTATCAATATGCCCTCCTCAGAATCCACCAGGGTTCTGAAACATACTAGATCATCTAAAAGGTTATTTTTTCCATTCTTCAGCTTCTGCATTGCCCCGAGTTTTGCATAGAAATAGATACAGGGTATTTCAAGATCTAGACCAAATCCTGACTTCAAGAAATCAGATCAATTTCAGGCAGTGTCTGGGTTCAGCGAGAGGCCAGTCTACCCAGAAACGTAAACCAATTCCAGTCAGGCCTAGGTGAATACTCAGCAGACAGACGTACTGGCCCCACATAGGCTCAGCTCAGACGCACGCACTGGAACATGCACTGCACACTCACACGGGCGCACGCACACACATGCATACACACCCTCATTTTGGGCCCGGCTGTCATAAAACTTAAGACACTTATATGGGGGTGAGAGGTCAGGAGGGGAGAAACATTATTTTCTGTTATTAATTACACCTTATCCATTCTACATGTGCTGCACTCGTCTTAGATAAAGTTACAGTTCTGTTTTATTAGGAAGCCTCCGGGATCATGTAAAGGGGGATTTTGGATTGAGACAAAGGAAATCGCAGGATGGGGTGCAAGGAGCGGAGGGGGGGCGCGGGCAGGGGGAGCTCATTTGTTCTGCTCCTCTGAAGCCCAGCCAGTCTCCTCCTAGGCCATTTCCAGGACTGAATCTGCACATTCTTGAAACAGCTCGCTCTGCAAACACCAAGTGAACCTGGTCGCCAAATCAACGCGGTCGTTCATCGGGACTACAGGTTTCCTGAAGGGAAAGACAGGAGGTGAGAGAGAGGACGGTGAACCAGCTACTGCTGGGTTCAAAGAGAGATGTGAGGCCAGCTAAGTGGGGGGAACCTGGAAGTTCAAGTCCAAATCCGAGTCACCCGTGCCCGCCCCGCAATGGGCAGCCACTGGAGAGAACGCCGTCTTTGCTGGGAATTCCCACCAGTGAGAATAAAGGGTGGAGATGGAGTGCCAGTAGGTTAGGCAGATGGAGGGCCTTGGGGTTCAACAGGAGGAATCTCTGGGCCTCTTCACCCTTGGATGACAAGCAGAGACGAAGACTCAATTGTCTACCATGAGAAAGAATAAACTGAGACTCCCCGGGGGGCACAGAGGAGATACAATGGCAGCACGGAAAAGAGACTATCTCATTTCCAAGAAGCAGCCAGAAAAGATCCAGGAGGACAAAACCTGGATTTAAATCCTGGGCCAGCTCTTTCCCTGGGCAAGCTATCCGTTCTCCCTGAACCTCAGTTTCCCCCATTGGAAAACTAGGAGAAATCACATTAATAAGAACACAGACCATACCACTGTCACTAACGGCAGTCACGACATGAAAAGGGCCGTGACCGTCATCAGAAGAGCCCGCCCTTCCTAAGGCACTTACTATAACATAATGGGAAGCGCATCAGAGCCATAAATCACTGTGCAGATATAATTTATTGTTATTAATATGATCTGCCCTGTCTTTCTCCAGCTTCCCCCCCACCCCCACCCCCGGGGCTGCCAGGAGAGTCTGTGCTCTGTCATCATGCACTTGAAGACAGCTTGTTTTGTCCCTTCTCCCCTCTTGTTTCTAATCACAATGTTCTAATTCTCCAGCTGAGGTTGAATTCAATTCTCGGCCGGAGTTAGATGCCATATATTACCCCCTGTCTGGGCAGCAATCTGGCTTCTGTCTCCTGGAGCTGCTGTGGGCCCTGTGCTTCCTAGGTACTGGGCCCCGGGCTCAGCTGAGCACAGGTGATGGTTTACAGCCCATGGCCATGCGGCGAGACATCTTTCTAGGATTCCCCTTTTATACAGCAGACAACCAAGTCTCAGGAAAAGACTGAAACCGAAGCTCCAAGACTTGGGCCACCTGATTCAAAGAGCTGCCTCACTGGAAAAGACCCCGATGCCGGGAAAGACTGAAGGCAGGAGGAGAAGAAGGCGACAGAAGATGAGGCGACTGGATGGCATCACTGACTCAGTGGACATGAGTCTGAGCAAACGCAGGGAGAGAGTGAAGGATAAGGAAGCCTGGTGTGCTGCAGCCCATAGGGTCGCAGAGAATTGGACACAACTTAGTGACAGAACAACTGTAGGAAAGACAGCTTGATTTAATCCCCAGAGTGTCTCACTCCAAAACAGCACATCTTTCTGCCTCCTGAACACTTAACAAACAAAACACTGGGGTTTTGTTCGTCTGTTTTGGTTGGTGGGATTTTAGTTCCTGGACCGGGCATTGAAGCCGCGCCCCAGCAGTGAAAGCACCAAGTCCTAACTAACCACTGGCCACCAGGGAATTCCCTTTCACCCTATTCTTCTTCTTCCCCTCTCCTTCTTTGTTTTCCCTCCTGAATACTTCACATCATTCCACTGAGTCTTCAGACAACTCGGGATCCCCGCCTGTTACTAGAATGTCCGTTTCACACACAAGGGAACTGAGACTCGAGAATGAATGGGGGCCCCTTAGAAGAACAGACCCTGCTGTCCCAAGTTGAGTGAAGCATTCAGCAACCCCCAATTCTGACTTCAAGGAACAAGCCAGAGGACGAGGAAGCGGGGAGGGAGGAGGCAGCCTGCGGTTGGAACGGCTCTATCTGCCCATCAGAATGTTTCCTGGGGGTCCCGCCAGGAATTCAGGCCTGTGGGCCCCACTGGGAGTCCTGCCAATGAAGCCAGGGCCCTGGACGCCTTTGATCTTTCCCCCCTGTCCATCCCTCCCCTGATGTAATCCTGCCTCACAGCCCTGAGGTCTAATTTGTGATATCCCAGCAGTGGCCCCCAGGGCACCAGGCAAGCAGGGGACTTTGAAGGCCTGGCGACGCTGATAGGGAATTCCACATTCTGGGAGAGAAAAGAGAGTCAGGATCAGTCACCTACTAGTCCAAGATATGACAATTCAAGTATCACATCTGCCTACTCATTAGCTCTCTGCATATTCCGTCTTTTTCCTTGTAGGACCGTGTCTTCGGGTTTCTGTTGCTCTGTGCAGGTACAGCCAGGTATCTCTGACCCCGTCCTGGCTCCTTTCCTCTGTTATCATGTGGGGGTAATTCTCTCTGTTTCCCCTCTCCTTTCCTCTTTGTCCTTTTCTCTCCCGTGTTTCTTTCTCTCTGTGTCTGGGTGTCTCTCTCTCATCTCTTTCCGTCTTTGGACTCCTTCCACCTCTGCCTCTCTTCCTCCCCCTGTGATCTATCCACCCCCTTCGATGTCTCCCAGTAGAGCCCAGTCACTCCACAAAACCATTTAGCAGAGGCAACAGCAGCAGTCAAGGAAGCAAGGCTCAGGCAGGGAAGATGCACCCTATCCCAGAGCCACAGTAGATGGGTGAACCTGTCCAAAGCCTCAGCCACCCTCTGTCCATCACTAAGGACGAGACTGGCGTCACAGACGTCCCAGGTCACTTCAACTATCTGCACGTGGTATTAGGAGAGAAAAATACTGCTGATGGGGAGATTCCCGGGAGGTTTGCTATGTGGGGGTGAAGAGCCTCCCCTCTCCCTGAGAACCTTCCAGACACGCTAATCAATTTCCAGTTCACTCTTCCAACATTACTGGGGGCTGCCAAGCCCACACTCACAGACTGATCTCCATTGCCAGGTTTCCCACCAGCTATCGCAGCCAAAACTGTCCCCTTGGTGAAATCTTGGAGCCCGTCTACATTTTGAAACTCTGTGAACCAAACGAATGCACACACGCAATTTACCAGGGTCTTCCGGCCACAGCCCCATCCCTGCCTTCAACACACACCATTTAACCTATCAAGCCTCTGCATTTATTGAACTATTTCATTAACCTTCTTTCATCTAAACTTCTCAACAGATCAGTGACTAGGATTCATCCTCTTTCTAAACTGAGATGTCAGAAAACTGGGATTCAGACAAACACAGTGACTTGTCCATGGTGGGCATCTCTTTTCACATGTAGGAAAGACAACTGGAAATTCACCTGAGCTTTGTTTTTACTTTTTTTCCCCTGACCCCTCCACTCACGGACCGACCGCCTCAGAGCTGGATTTTGCTTCCAGGCCAAGCATACTGGGTTATTTAGCTTTCAGAACCCATACCAGTGCAAAAACATAATTTCTCTTCTCTAGAAAACGGCCTCTCTTTTTTTGGCTTGGGAAATGCTGTTTTCTCATTCATTTAGGGGCAGGAGACATTCCGGATATTTAGCTTTTGGAAGGCAAATTTGGCATCCGTATTGTTTTCTGCCTTATTAAACTTTTCAGAAACTGTATCTCTCTTAAACAGGCCTGTGGGCGCTCAGCCGCCACCCCGTCTCCACCCCCCCACCCCCAAGGACCCTCTGCATCAGCCCACACGTTCCTGCATCCCATCTGCCAGAGGCCGAAGCCAAAACACATCCCAGGGAAAAAGCTGGGGAGGAAGGGGCAAGGCAGAGAGAGAGATGTCTAATCATCGCCCAACCTTTGAAAAGTATCCCGAGCAAATCGAGTTTGTCTAAGACGCATCCAGCATTTAACATTTAATGGGAGCTGATCCGTTCAACGCACCACATGCCGCGGGTAAATGGATCCTTCCCCTTTAAGGGTCTGTTGACGTTAGGTGAAGGAGAAAAACAGTTGTTATGATTCAGAAACTCAGGATGAACCCAATTAATCAATGCTGAGATGATTTGAATCATGTGGCAAATGCTTGGTCACCTCTCTGATATCCTACCCCCGTCCCTGGGAAGACGCAGACATGATTGATGTCACCTGTGACCACTACGTCTCCAGGCCAGACCCCCCCTCCCTTCCCAAACCCAGCAGACAGAGAAACAAATTAGATCCAAAGACCCGGGATCAGTTTCAGAGGGGACAGGCCTCCGGTTGGGGAGGGGGTGGTCTCTGGGGGGTGCCTGGCCTGGTCTGTCTGTCACAGGCGGGCAGAAGACAGAGGCCAGACCATATGGGGGTGGCGGAGCGGAGGCACGCGCAGGGATGGGGCGGTCAGGGCCTCCGAGCCTGGAGCACGCCTGTATCTTTGAGGGCTTTAAAAAAAATTTTTTTTTAGTGTAAAAATAATTGCTCAGGCTTCCCCTGCCTCTTAGAATTACATTCAGGCGTGTCTGCCCTGAGCCTCAACTGGGAGGAAATGGGGTTCGCGAGGGAGAGGGTAGGAGAGAGTGTTCATCAGAGTTATTTTGATTGCTTTGAAAGTCTCTGCCTGTCTCACACACACACACACACACACACACACACACACACCCCATTGCCTTTTCCCTGGCAGCCTCTATGACTGCCCTCATTGATACGAACGAATCTCCAGCCAGGTCAGTTCCACTTGCCCATTGTCACCCCCACTATTTTGCTTAATTCCTTTTTTTTTTTTTTTTATGTAGCCACACCTCGAGGTATGTGGGATCTTAGTTCCTAGACCAGTGATCAAACCCCAACGCTGTGCAGTGGAAGCGCAGAGTCCTAACCACTGAACCACCAGGGAATTCCCATCCCGTTTTCACATCAGCCTCCTTTCCTTTCTTCCTCCCCCAGGAGACAATGGACCATCGGGAAGGGGCCACGCCTGCATTCTTAGATGCCTTGGTTCCTAAAATCAGACGCTCACATTCTCGAGGGATTCCTGTCTGCACTCATGCACACATACATCCAAATCACTTCTGGGGTTTCTGCACAAACCAGGAAGCCTGGTTGTCTCTTCCCCTCTTTTTCTCTCTCCTTATTCATTCTCTCTTTTTTTCCTGCCGCACCTCAAGGCACGCAGGATCTTCGTTCCCCGACCAGAGCATGGCCCCGCGCCCCCGAGTGGAAGCGCACAGTCCTAACCGCTGGTCCACCTGGGAAGGCCCGCCTTATCCATTCTTTTTGTTCTTTCCTCTCCTCTGTGCCTTTTATCCGCCCCCCCTCCTACCACCCTACTTTCATTCATTCCACAAACATTTCCAGACCACTGCGGGCACCTCCAGGGGCTATGGGGAAGAGGAGGAGATAAGGTCCCTACCTTCAGAGTGTGCAGGAGACACGCAAAGATGAGAAAGCAGGGGTGCCCCATTTCCTCATTTTTCTCACCTTCTCCCTAAAGTCTGTGCCGCAGCAGAGTTCATCAGCACCTTCAATCCCGTGTCTGGATTCTCACCTCAGAGTCTTTCCTGACGCCAGCCTTCGATGGGGAGCACTGCCCCTGAATCCTTGTGGATAATTCACTTTTCCCTCCTGAGATGTCTCCCCATGATGTCTTCCGGAACCTTCTAGTCATCATCCAGCTCTTCTTTCTGCCAAGTCACTGGAAGTACAAGACAACCAGAACCTCACTTACCTTGTCCAGACTGGATCCAGGGATCCAGCCCCTAGCTCGGTGTCCGGCGTGCCGTAGATGGTCCAAACACCTGCTGAGTGACCAGCATAACAAGGGCTGCACCTGCTTGCCACTCGACATCACCTTACTGACTCTACAACATGCTCATTTTTCCAAACAAGCAATTACATCTAGTCTCCTCCCAGAAAGCCTTTCAGATTGTTTACAATACAGATTCCTAGGTCCCTAAAGAGGTGGATTCCTTAACCCAGGGCTGGAACCCTGGAAACCATCCCAGGAAACTCTGATGCAGGACCTCCTCAGACCACCCTTTGAGAAGCTCTACAGTGGACAATTGGGAGCCGTTGAAGGTGTGGGAGAAAGAGCAGGACTTGGCAGGTTTTAAGAAGGTCCTGGTGACTGCAGCCTAGCAGATGAAGCCGCAGACATGGGTGGGGGTGGGGAGAGATAATTAGGAGATTGAAGTTCTAGAACTCTCTTGAGCGCTTAGGGGCAAATATCTTCTTAGAAGGGGGTTTAAGGCACTCAGAGTATGTTTATTTGGGGGTATTTGAGGAGAACTCACATGGGATTTCCAGGAGGCTTCCCGGGTTTCTTTCACCTCTGCCTGGGAGAAAAAGCCATTAAAATCCAGAAACTGGCAGGTCTCAAGTGGCGAACTGGCCGAATCCTTGAAGAAAGTTTGAGAAAGGAAAGATGGGCCCCCCTTTCCTTCTTCATTTCCTGCCCCCCTCCATTTCCAAAAGCCCCTTAGCAGCGCCCCCACACCTCCTCCTGCAACAGCCCCCGCCCCAACCTGTAGGGTCTGGAGGGACCAGGTTCCCGGCTTCTGCCCTCCCAGGGTTCTCAGAACAGCATCTGGCCACAGACCCTGGGCTCTGGCCGGCGGCATCTGTTTGCAATGTTTGAGTCAGTAGTTTTATTTCTGCTCAGCGGTATAATATAAACTATCCTGTTACACGGCAGGCAAACTGGGCGTGGAGCCGGCTGCTCTGTAGTCCTGCAGCAGGACCAGAGCAGAGTTTAAATGAGCTGGTGGGCTCGGGCAAGGCCCCTGGAGCAGCCCAGAGGAAACGGCTGGTCTTTGGAAAGTTCTCCCCAGGCTGGGCCTCTGCTGTTGGAATCCCAGGGCAGTTGCTGGCTGACCCCGGAAATCTGCACCACCCACGACACCCATCCTCGCAAGCACACATGAATCTCCCCTCTTGTCCACTTCCTGAGGCTGCAGAGATAGGCTACAGCTAACTGCTCCAGGGGTGGGTATTAGCCAAAAGCTCGACTTCTGCTCTTTTTTTTTTTTTTCTGTTTTTTTGGCCTCACCTCGAGGCATGCAGGATCTTAGTTCCCCAACTAGGGATCAAACTGGAGTCCCCTGCAGCCAAAGCACAATATCTTAACCATTGGATTTCCAGGTAAGTCAAAAGTTTGACTTCTGGAGTCAGCCTGGCTTGGCATGAATTCTTCCAGCCATACTATTTGGGGCACAAGCTTTCACCTCCCCAGGTCTCAGTTTCTGCATCTGTACAATGGGACTCACGATCATCCCTTCTACGTAACGGGGCTGTTTTGAGCAGTATCTGCAAAGCACTTGGCAAAGCACCCCGGTGTGGTGGGCACTCAATAAACATTCACTGTTACCCAATCAAATCTGCCTCCAATGTTGGAGACCCATTCAATCACTATTTAATCATTAGGACCTACGAAGTGAAATGAAAAGAAAGACCCAACCGGCACTGGGTTTGATCATTACCCTCAGCCCAGCTGGACAGATGTGCACGCCCTCCCAAGATGCTGGGGCAAGTACCAGGTTAGCCAAAAAGTTGGTTCAGGTTTTTCCATACCATCTTACGGGAAGACCCACATGAACTTTTGGGACAATCCAATATAAAAGGCAATCCAACTTCTCCCCCACTTCTCACAGGATTCCCTTTGGGGGAGAGAGTGCTCCCAACTTGGGAGGAGGAGACAATCTCCTATGCCTGACTTCCCCAGAGAAGCAGATATGGGGGGCAGTCCTGAGACTTGATGGAGGGACAGGACCCTCAGTCCTCTGAATCCCCGTATCAGTGGGGAGGCTTTGGGGATGAAGAAAGAAAGAATCTATACTCTGGGAGGGGCTTCCCAGGTGGTTCAGTGGTAAAGAATCCACCTGTCATACAAGAGATGCAGGTTCAATCCCTGGGTTGAGAAGATCCCCTGGAGAAAGAAATGGCAATCCACTCCAGTATTCTTGCTGGGGAATTCCCATGGACAGAGGAGCATGGCGAGCTACAGTCCATGGGGTCGCAGAAGAGTCAGACACAACTTAGTGACTAAACAACAACGAACATACTTGGGGAGGCCCCTCACCTGGACTAAGGTGGGTGCTATTAGCCCTGATGTCAGTGGGGAGCTGGACCTCTCTACCACACTACAGACCTTGACCCTGGACATTTTCAAAGACAGAGGGACAGTCCCCATGCCCAGGGCCCCAGCAGCCTCCCTGGCACAGTTGCCTACAGAGGAAGACTGAGAGATCCCTTTCATTGTCTTGTTTTTCTATCTTTCACGTTCAGTAGCATCCAACTCTGAGACCTCAAGGACTGCAGCCCACCAGGCTCTTCTGTCCAAGGGATTTTTCAGCAAGGATTCTGGAGTGGGTTGCCATTTCCTCCTCCATTTTCTTTCTTTAATAGAAATTTTCCTACTCCATTTTCTATCTTTAATGCTGAGTCTAATGCTTTGCATGTAACAGATTCTCAACAAATATTGAATGTGAATGCACACGTGTATGCTGCAGTGAGTATTGTGTGTCTGTGTCTGCTGAGCTTCCAAGAGGGTGTGTGCATGATGAAGATGCTTGTATCTTGGGAAGGTTGCATGACCCTGTTCACACTCGTGTGTGCAGGCAAGAGTGTCCCTGAAGCTGGACACAAAGTCCCTTGAGGGCCTGAGGAGTGTCCCCAAGACCCTGTCTGGGGACAGACACACCCTCAGATGCCCACCCCAGAGGTGGCAGGATGACATTTAAAAATCGAAGATGGGGTGTGCTGGGGTTGGCAGGTCACTTAAACCACTGACAGAAAAACACTTTATCTGGAAAAGAAACTAACCCCTAAAGACTCTTATGCTGGGACCTGGAGGGGGCAAATGTCCCCTGACCCTGGACCAATTAGGCCAGGACAGCCAAGGACCCACCGCACAGTAGACCTCAGATCCCTGCAGCCGGGGTGAATTTGCATCAGTGTGGTTTTCTGTCCCCCGTTGGCTGCAAGTCTCACTGACCAGTTGGATCACCTGTCTCTGCCCAGTTCCTCTCTGTCTGTCTGTCCGTCCTTGTCTCTCCAGGTCTGTTTGCTTCTCCAGCTCACAACGTCTGTCTGTCTCTGTATCGGCTCGGGGTCTTTATTTTCTCCCCACTGCCTCTCTTGGGTTAGGCTTCCTTCTCCGCCTCTCCCTCCGAGCCTCTCTCCTCTCTGCTTTCTCTCTGCCCAGTGTTTCTCCATATGTGTCAGTATGCTTGCGTGGGTTTCTTCCTCCCTCTGCCTGTACGCGCTTCTCCCTCCCGTCTCGGCGCGTCCACCCCTGCCCCCTCAGCCCGGGTCTCTCTTCGGAGTGGGTCTGTGTCTCTGCATCTCCCTGCGCCCGCCGCCCTCCCCCGCGCCTCGCTGGGAGCCCGCCCCACCACGCGCGCCTGCGGATCGTCACTCAGCGGCCCTGCCCGGTGCGGCGCGGGGCCCCTTTGTTCGCAGCTCCCTCCTCCTACACTCCCCCCACCCGCGCATCGCCCTTCAGGCCCTGCTTTCCCTTCCTTCTTCCCAGCCCAGGCGAGCTGGGCCATCTCTCCAGCCCACGACGCGGAAAAATGCGCCGCCGCCCCGGGAGCACCAGGCCACAGGGAGGCTGAGGCTGGACCACCCTGACGACACCATTGTGGGGGGAGGAGGGCGCCATGAAGGAGACAACCCACCACCACCGCTTCCTCTGCCCCGTCCCTCGGTACAGGGAAGCTGGGAAAGGCTAGTTCCAGGCCTTCGGAGGCGGGATCCCACCCTTGACTCCAACCCCGATTCCATCCCTGAATCGAGTGGCCTTGACCAAGCAGAGCCCCTCTCTGGGTCTGTAAAATAATACCCCAGGCCTCATCTGACTCTAACTGAAGTTTTATCCACTGCCGCCTGCCCCTGCCTCCAGCCTCCCTCGGTGGAGTGTCTGGTTCCCCGCGCAGTTGATACATTGACTGAAACCTGCATCCCAGGATCCTCGCATCAGCTGGGTCCTCAGGCTGCCTCCCTGGCACTAGCACCCACCTTAGCACATACCTTATCCTCCCAGCTCCTGGAACAGAATAGGAAAGTCTGAGATCTCTGTAATGAAATACTCTGCTGCCCCAGGGAGTCACCAGGAATGGAGATACCAACATAAATCAGCTCCCAAAGCAGCCATCAGCACGTTTCTGGAGCTGTGGATCACAGCCTAAGGAATAGCCCTCGATCCGGGAACAACCCACTTCCTGGGGCTGTTCTGTGTCCCAGGTGTCTTTGGGTGTCTGTGATCGTATCAAGGATGATCCAGTTCAGTGTCAGATTTAGGGCAAGGAGATGGGAATCCTCTCCTCTGTCACAGTGCCTGCCCCCTCGACTTCCTCTCTCTGCCCTCTATTTATTTTTTTTTAAATCTTTTGGCTGCCCTGTGTGGCATGTGGGATCTCACATCCCCAACCAGGGATGGAACTCTCGGCCCCTGCACTGGAAGCACGGAGTCTTAACCACTGGACTGCTGGAGCAATCCGTGTGCCCTCTATTTTTACCTGTCTGTCTCTGGGCCCCTTACCGGCTGAGCAGCATGAGCAAGTGTCGTCACCTCTCTGACTCTCAGTGGTATACAGTAGATTGCAATAGAGCTGACTTACTGTGCTGCTAGAAACAGTGTAGCCCTGGCCACTAATAATAATAATAGAAAGAAGAAGGGGGAGGGGAGGCTGAGGAGGGGAGCGGTGTACCTTGTCCTCGTGGGCCTTAAACAAGTATTCACAGAAGTCGCTCTGGCTGGATATGCATGCAGGCATTAGCACA